>NC_088885.1:61028386-61341271 GCF_037157495.1 Lathamus discolor | reverse complement strand
CAGCCCCCAGGAATCTCTGTTTGCTTTAGCACCTGCCACAAAAGCATCACAAATTCACAGGAACTTGCAAACAGCAGAGACAATAGCAGTGACAACCAAACCACCGAAAGTGAGAGCAGGCTTTGCTATACATGTGGGACACGTGGCTCCAGTCCTTATGTACTTGTCTCGCTCACCTCATGAACATTGAACAGCTGCCTGATTGTCCTCTCTTACGAGCCCCAGCACATGCAAGACAGTGTCTTGCAGGTCAGTCTTCCCTAACCACCTAGCCTAAGACAAACCTGTTCTCACTGCATTTGTGAATTGCACTGGGGCAAGTGTAGAAACAGTTCTTGAGTTATGGCTCTGCTTTTGACATCACACCTTTTACTAGCTCCAGACTTGAAACGAAAACAATAAATGATAATATCTGAAACTGTGAATGTCAAAAATATTACAATTTGTTGCTCCTTCATGTCATAAAAGCATTAATAATGAAGAAAGCATTCTCTGAGAACAGATGTGCTTTTGGCATAATTTTACATCCAGGTGAGCTAAGGGTAGAATTGCATCCAAATACATCTGGGTAAAGCCTCTATTTTCCCAGATATTATTCAACTTTCATGATAACCTTACCCTATAAAATATCTGGGTAAAACGACCTGTGAGTATTTAGACTTCTTAGGTGTGATTTCTCTCTTTGTTCTACCTGAGTAATTGCTAGCATCTTTGCAAAATTTATATAAAATAACACAACTGTACCATGATAACATAGCCACTTCCTTCAGGTAGAAATGCCTTTAAAGCTTAAGGTGAGGTGGTCCTATTCAGAGTTACGAGCAGGAAGAGTGCAATGACAAGCAGATACAAGATACATCTCTTGAAGTAATTTTTGATTGTTCCCTGCCCATGATATCGTCAGCCCCTGTGGCTAGTAGTGATCTATGCTTGCAGTCAGTGGATCTTCTTACCTGATCTGGTTGCACTTGTGAATTTCACTGGGACAAGCATAGAAACAGTCTCTTGCTTGGGTACCCAGTATATGCTTCACAGCCTGGTGCCACTTATAAATAAGATTTCATTATTAAGAAATAAATAAAGACCTTATTGGTGAGAAAGCCTTAGTTTGAAAAATAGTTGCAGCATTTTTCCTTCTTTAGTTGTGCAGAATGACTGCAAATTTAGAAGAATGAGATAGACTTTTTCCCTTTCAGAGTCCCATGTTACAATGGAAGTTTCCAGACAGTTCCTCTACACCCTTCTCTTGTCTTTCAGCCATGAGAAAGTTGGTCATACTCCCACTGGTGACAGCCTCCAGTCGTGAGCCCATGTTCAAATGCCTACTGACAAAACAGTGAGGCCTCATTTTAAAATTCCACTGAGGCCAATCACACAATGTCTCAGGTGCACAGCTAGTTTTCCTAGTTGTCAGCTGAACCCTAACTATCCCACTGTGGCACCTTCAGAGTTATTTTCCAGGCAGATTTCCAGTCTAGTCATCAGTATTTTAGGTCATCTTAAAATATTGAGACCAATACAGAGTTATACAAGCAAGCTGTTCTCACAGTGTCTTCTTCGACCAGTTACTATGTCCATTCTTGCCCCTTATCCTGATCCCTTACACTCTTTTCCTTCTCTTGCTTTCTTTTTCCATTTGGATCAAGGTGGCCTGGTCTTTCTGAGTGCCTCAGTCATTGCTGAGGGAGAGGAGCTCTTCCGGTTGCCGTGCCTGCTCTGCCTACTCTTTGGACCATGCTACAGAGCTGGTCCCCAGGTAGCCATCTCTTCCTCAAGAAACACCCCCAAGCCCCAGCATTTGGAGCTGATATAGCGTATACTACTGCTGCCTCAATTCAACTTGTTTTGCAGGCACACTCTGAGTTATCTGATTAAACTGTAATCTTTCCAGACTCCTTTGCACAATGATGGGAGCAGTGATTTGATTCTCAGGAACATGGGAACAGAGTAACAGGTTTAGGCTGTATATTTAGGGCTGCACTACTGCTTTTTTTTCCCCACAAAATTACTCTGAGAATATAATGAGTAGGCAGGAATGATTTTTTGTTTTAAGTAGTTAAATAAAAGGAGGAAGACCACCGACTTTATTTCCTCCGAGATCTTGACAAGACCTCTTTCTCCACTGTGTTTTACTGTATCATAAGAGAATTGCCAGCTGTTCCCCATGGATGCTCAGGGACTTTGTTTTAGTGTTCAGTCTGTTTTCTTCAGCTTCAAAAAGCTCTCAAGGGGCAAAACTGTCACAGAACTTTCTGTTACCCTTGGAACTGAAAGACTTCCACACAATTTGGTCATGGCCGCACAATTTTAAACATCTGTCACCGCTGGTTTTTTGTGTTTTTTTCTGTTGTTTTTTCTTGTTTTTTTCATGTTTTTTTTTGGGTTTGGTTTTTTTGTTGGTTGGTTGGTTGGTGGTGGTGTTTGGGGGTTTTTGTTGGCACAGAATTGCTTCCGGTTTCTCTCTGCATGTTTCCCTGATGCATCCTTGGAGCATGTCTTTGGGGAAGGTCGAAAGCACAGACTCAGGCTTGCGTTAATTTTGACGCCTGATGTGCAGAGTAGGTGACCACTTTGTGCTTATCTGATAGAGTTCTGGCGCAAGAATGGAAAGATTGAGCATTATATAATTTTAAAATGGGAGAGAGAAAACTCTGTGTAAATGGTAACTTTTCCTCCTTAAACAAAAGAAGAGTGATTTTAGGATTTACTATTGGGGCTAAGAATTAGTATTCATTTAGAGAAAAAAAACCTATAATGATCAATTAAATAGACACAAGTTTTAAACAACATTGTCATAGTTAAAATCCTCAGGTTCAAGCATTTAGCTAGGCTGAAAGTCTAAAATCAGCAGAATGTCCTTTATCAGCTTGGAGTCAACTCTTAGAACTAAGAAAAGTGCCTTGAACCATGAACTTAGGGCTCTCTATGGGCATTTATTCTGTTAAACCATGGATTCTTTGTTTAAAAAAAAAAAAAATATGGACAGAAAAACTTTTTCAGTCCCTCTGTGGAGCTGGACACAAGTAATTGGGAGTCATTGAATTTAGGAGCATGTTGGGACTGGACCAGGATGTGATCTTACAGTTTCACCAGAAAAAGAAACAACTACACTTCCAGGAACCTCAGTTATGCAATAGCCACAAAAAAGTGCTTAGCTTAGAAAAAAAACAAACAAAAAAGCTTATTTACACCAAGGTACAAGAAAATAGTTACTCACCATGGACATTAGGAGCTTCTTGATTTCCAGGGTAAGGAGTGCTCACCTGTAGACAAAGAAATCCATTAAAAATTATCTTTAAACACTAATCAATGGAAGTGCATCACTTGGTGTAACTGAAAAGCCTAGAAGTTTTGCATGCTAATAAATATTATAACAACACTCTGGATTATATCAAGTTCGATATAATCTGAGTGTATATATATATATTTGTCCACATATTAGCTGATCAAGCTTTTTTCAGGATTGTGCTCTCTTTAACATGCAACATGCTTTTAGCAAAAGGGCAGCAACACATGCTTTGAGGTATCAGCAAATCCTGCTCTCAGTCATGCCAGTGAAGCACAGAAAAGTCATTCTCCAGGGACAATTCTGAATTTACCTCACTGCATTTGAAAGCGGATTTGACTTTTGATTGTAAGTTAGCAGACAGTGTTTGTAAATTTCTCATCAGACCATGGCTATGCCTATTGTCTGATATTAACCTGTGCTCCAGAGGCATTGAGACCAGAACTGGGAGGCAGAAGCTATTCTAGTCTATCCTTCTGGCACCAGCCACCTGTAACAGTGGGCATGCTACTTAACCTCTACTGCCTATCTTCAAAATAAGGAGAGTGCAGGAAGTGAAATGTAGCGCAGTATTTGGAAATGGCCAGATCTTAGTACTAGCTAGAACTGTTTATATGAATCTAGGCAAGTGTATGAAAAAAAATCAAAGGTGCTGCATCTGGCTAATCTGGCTCTTAGAAGTCTTACTCATATGGATAGCTCCATTAACTTCAGAAGTTTAGTTCACAAGAGGAAACCTTGTGGGTTCAGTCTGTAGTTCTTTATCAATATTCATTAATGTAGGCATGAACAGCAGACTTCTTATATATAAACTTGGACAGGTTTAGGATATTACTCACAAATGTAGGGCAAATCTATCTAGCACACTCAAATGCATTAAGAGGTGTTTATAAGTACAGATTTTTATTGCTTGTGCACATAAAAGTTGCTCCTATTCACCAATTGTAACCTTCTTGAAAAATGACCATTATTATCTGAAATTCAGCTAAAATAGGCTTATATTATTTGAATCATTCCACAGGGAATCATAAGAGAGTTGAGGCTGGAAGGCATTTCTGGAGATTGGCTAGCCCAAAGCAGGATCAATTACATCAAGTTACTTAGGGCCTGGCCTCATCCAGACAGGTTTCAGAGGTGACGCAAACAGTATGTGATTATGGACATATGTGATTAAGTTACAAAAATGTTATATGGTGGGAAGGGGGACATTTAAAGGAGAAATTCAAAGAGGTAAACAGATGGTACCTGGAGGTGATAGCCCAAAAGTGCAATGTCAATTTACCATACAATAAGGATTATTTATCAGTAATTAGCACAAAGATCCATAAGCTGGGATATGTCTTTCTTCAGCAGTAAGTGTAGGGTAATGTTGAATATCGATACATCTAGTATGGTGCAAATCCAGAGCTGTTTCTCTAAAATAAGTGAAAAAGAACTGGAATGGAAATTGGAGGAGGGAACACAATACTATTTTGAGCTTTACTGTCTAATGAAAAAGTAGAACAGCCATACTGCACACCACACTATTCAGAGGCGGACTGTGACAGAATCCTTTCCAACATCTTAACCTACGTCTTAACAATACAATATTGCCCTAGGGAAAGTACTTCCAGAAATGGACTTCTTTTGTTGTTCATTGTGGGATGTAATATCCATAATTCATTAAACAAAAGTTGCATCAGGGTGTTCTGAAAATATAAACCCCATCTCCTTTCTTTTTATACTATGTGTGTAATTGCAAGTCCTTTGAAGCTAACGGGGGCTTTGTCATTCCCTTTGGAAAGCAGGGGCAGAGCTTTACTTGATGCCATTCTTGAGATAATAAATGTCTATATGTGAATAGATTGCATTTGAGGATCAAATAAAGAACATGATCTTTTTCTAATGTGTCTTTCATGCCACAATGAAACACCTAATGAGTCTTATTCTGTACAGGGAAATGGAAAACAGCTAAAGACGTAAGAACTTGGAGACAGTATTTATATATACATCTCAAGAATGCATGTACATATACGTATAAACATTCAGCTCCCCAAAGCAACTCTTAAACTATGGAAATGGAGGGTTTAAAAAGTGTTAGAACAAGTGATCAAAGCGCTTTAAGCAAAAGGTTCTAGTGCTTTTAGTTCTGTTATTTATTTTACATATGGCTAACTTTGGGTATCTAAATATTTGAAAATCTGTTATCTTGAAGACTAGGTAAAACACATCTCTGGTGCAAAGCAGAAGGCAGGGGGTGAAAAGCTGCAAACTACTGTGGTTATGCACATAGCTAATTTGGTCATATACTGTCACAGTCATGCATTTTGCTAAGAGCAGATCCTGTGTGTGACTTACCGGCATTTTGCAATGAGGTCTGGGTGAGACTGGGAAAACTGTCTATTGAAAACAGGAATGAGAATTATTTTAATCCATGTAGGTGTAATACAGTAAATAACACACCACATAGATCTTATAGACATTTCAGGAGAAAAACTGGAAACAAAAATTGGCACCTCCTGAGCAGAGAGCCCCACTTGCTGCCTAAGAGCTCTTATAGGCCTTTCATCAAGTAACATGCTCTGTGTGTGTGGCAAAACTCATACATGACAGTGGCTCCTGTTAAGAGATTATTTTCCTATGCACACAAGCAAGGTCACCCCCTGTAAACTGTGTTGCCTGAAACAAGTTTTGATGTTTCCTTTTGCAAACCGTTTCTAGAGTAGCACATTTCTGGTACAAAGATAGAACAGCAACTGATCCCCAGTTGTACTTACTCCTTTGATATAAACTATACGTCCTGGTGGTCCAGGAGGTCCTGGGGGTCCAGGCAAGCCAGGAAGGCCCTGGTAAGAGAAAGTGAAAGGAAGATATTAGACAGATCTTTTCATATGCAGTGCAACTTAGTCTACAGAAAGAAGGCCAAGGGGCTCTGAGGACACTATTTAAACAAGAAGTTTTGTATTAAATGGCCTAAGGGGAGATTGAGCATTTATTTACAAAGACCAACCTGTCAGGTGAATTGTAATATTTAACCTAAAGCACTCTGTGGAGATCAAAATGGTCTAAGATTGTTGTTTCCAGGAGACAAAACCCAAAACAAACAAAACCAAATCCCAGGTAGGAACCCCTCAAAGTACTAAAAATCAGAACTGAATTAAAGGCAGTAGATTTCTTATCCAAGGAAAATTAGGTAGTCAAGACTGATCTGGGATTCCCAAGGCTGCTGAGATTCATATCTTTTCAAATGCCGGTCAGATAACTGCGTGCTAAGTAGCGCCTTCAAAGAACCAGACGCATGACTGCCATTTACAAAAAAAGAAATACGCTTATTCCTTCACATCTCATTTAAAAACCTGGCGCTACACCATGTCCATCTTTCAATCCACATCAGTGAAAACTTCTGTGAGGCGATGCATGTCTTCTCAGCAATAATTAAAGATTTCATCTTCCCTGAGTACTCCAGGAAACACTATTAGAACATGTAGCCTGTTTTGTCTGCTTGTTCGCTTCAATCTCCCAGCCTGATGTACTTCATCTAGTTATACTTACTTTAATAGTTTTTGTTTGGTTAAGGCAGACAATCCAGAAAATGAAACTCGACACTGTTTGAAGATAGGGAAGAATGGAAGATCTACTTTAGTATTTTCTGCCAGTAGGTGTTCATCCTTTCTGTCATTTTCTTCCAATTCGAGTTTATCTAATTTGTCTCATTTCAGCAACTAATTTTCTATTTACACCTTTCTCTAGAGGTGTAAGCAACCTCCAGTACCTACTATTTTCTTCTGTGAGGATACCCATCTTCAGTCTCCCTGTTAGTTGTATAAAGCAATATCACAATCTCTCTTTGTTGTCCAGATAGAAAATGTACTTGTGTTTTGCAGTTTGTGTGCCATATATATTTTTTTATTTTAAACAAAATAGAACAAGAGAAGTCATACAACAGAATTCATTTACAAAAAGTGCTCTACTGAAATAGTTATATTGATTAGATCCCCTCTTCTGATGCCGAGCTGATCCATGCCTTACGATTTCCATGCTATCACAGTTAAATATGTTTGTCTTTTTTTCCGGCATGTCTCTGATGCAGATGAAATATTCTTAGCTGCTCTTCTGGTATGAGTACCAACTCCTCCAACACAGATTGCCCATGACATCAGAACAACCACACAAATTACTCTGCTATTGTGAAATTTGTTGCTTATGCTCAGTAGTGCTTATTGCTGTGTAGTCCAGTCTTCATGTTTGCCCTGAGACCACTTGTATGAAGTCTTTTCAGAAGAACAGACTTGCAACACCAGGAGCTTGGCTCATCACTTATCATTCCATAATTACAGGTTGTACTTGGGCACAGATATGCTATCATGTATGCAGTTGTTATTATTCTGGATACATGTACATGACAGCTAAAACAGGTACTAGGTCTTAGCAAGTATCTCATTGTTAACAGAGTGGATTCCACTTCACCATGATATTCTCAAGTGCTGTTTGCACCTGTGCTAGATAGCTAAGAGCCTATGGGAGTATGTTCACACGATGAGGAGTCATACTGATGGCCTGGATCAGGAAGTCTTTGATATCTAGAAAGAATCAGCAATCCCAGATAATTCACTATTATTTAACTGTGCTAACTGCATCACACATATGACTGTTACACCTGGGAGCTGATGTTACTATGTATGTCTTCAAGAACTGTCCAGATGGACCCAGAAATTGACTTTTAAATAATTGTTATCAGATAAGAAAAGTAGCAGAAACATATAATTATTTCTAGATCATTTCATATTTTGAGTCCTCTCATCATTTTAAAGGAACTCATATAAACCAGACTTGACTTCAGGTTTGAAAGGGATTTTTCTTCAACCATTTGCAATATTTAAGAACTTACTTTAAATGAGTCACCTCGATCACCTTTCACACCTCTCAGTCCGTTCAGTCCTGGGCGGCCCTGAAATAAGTAGAAATAGTGCAGTATGTGTCAGAAGCAAGCTCCTCTATCTTTGTTCCACTTGAGAGCATAATACATACTGGACGTCCTGGAAAACCAAGCTCTCCTTTAGGTCCAGTAGGTCCTATTGGTCCCTGGACAAAAACAGAAAATGTGATTATGAAGAACATATAAAACATATATTTGACATATATTTTGATTATTTAGAATGAGAGGCAGAGTTTTATATTTGAATTAAAAATACGTCTGTGATCATCTGCAGAGAAAGCACAGAATGTCCTCTCTCCCTGCTCTGCTGAATGATCTCAGAAGCTGAGGCCTGCATGTAACAGTCAACTCTGGCTTGGAAAAGACTGTTGTCAGAAATAAAGTCTGAATTCTCAGCCATTTGTAGGGTGTGTACTTCAAAACTGAGTCACCATGTATAAAAGGAAAATCAAATGTTTCGGTCAGTAGAAAAAAGGCAGTTAGTTGGGAATGCTTTGTACATCTCCTTTTTGTTTGCTTTGTTTTTCTAATTATTTTTGAATCAGGCCCTGTGAGGAAATGTTTGTGGATCAGCCTGAGAATTCATACGGTGCCAGGCTTCTACATGCCTCTTGCCAGCCTGGGCATATGAATTTATTTATTTATTTGTCTTTGCCTTTATGTGATATTATTTTGCTGGAAAGTGGTGTATGTGCATTAATAGAATATTTATCTGATTATGATGATGTGATTTATCTTAACATCAAGCTGAAATTAATGGATTAACTGTTGTAATTTTATCGTGCCAAAATTTAAGACTGGATTAGAAATGAAATTTGGAAATGGTTAACATGTGAACATACTGATTTAAAACATCACCACTGTAATCAGAATTGAAAGCTAACTAGTGGCAGCTGAAAATGTTCGAAGTTGGTAGGACCTTTATAAACCTTCTCTTTCATATCCTGTTTGAAGGTAATTTCTGCCTGTATGATCAAAGCTAATGGCTGTGTCTAAAGCAGGCAATAGATTTCTGGTGGACTCTGGCAGATGTGAATTTCAATATCATGCCTCTAGAATTTCAAAATGATTCAGCCTATCCTTCTGTGATGCCATATCCAATAATGGGGTCTGAAAAAAAAAGAAATCCAAACTGCTGTGGGGTATTTTTGTATTTCACTTTCAGGTATTCAAGCCTTTAAACAATATGCAAATCTGAGCTTTACTGAGCAATGAAGATGATTTAAACTATTAAAAAAGTCTGTTTCTAATCAAGAGACGTGTCTGGATCTCGTGCTGTAACTGGGACTTTAGATCAACATCAACAGTGTGAGAGTTGAGCGTGCTGGAGCCACCTTTACTATTTCCTCTGTCAAAGTGCCAGCCCACCCCTGACAGAAGCCAGCAGTCACAGTTAGAAGTGAAAGAGGAAGCCACAGGAGACTGCTTACCAGAAAGGAAGATTTAATTTACAACAGTGGAGTTGATTTGAGCAGATTGACACTGTGGTTCTTACTAAGGGCTCCTATTCAGTAATGTGCAATGATCTGTTTCACTGACAGTGAACAGCATAATTGAACAGGTAAAAGATTCTCATTTCCCCTGTAGCAGGAGGCTGGATTCAGTCTGTCTCTTCTGCTTTATCTAGTCACAGTACTAAGCTCCTGACTATCCCTAGCTCTCATCTGCCAAACCAGTACTTCTCTACAGCTCCTTGTGCTCCAATGATGAGAGTCCCCAGTTACCAAAAAGCTGTTCTTGGGCCAGTGTTTTACTTTGTGCAATAGGACCATCATAGTGAAAATTTTGATAAGTTATGCCACAAAAGCTCTGGCCCAGCATGCTGAAGTCTGTATATTTTTGTTGCACAGGACTCCCACTGACTACAAAGCAATTTTTTCTCTGAGACAACATCAAAACAAATCATCCACATTAGCAGTGATGATCAAACTGAAACTCTGCACTAAGAAGAGGAACTGGCTGAGCAAAGTCTTGAGACAGGTCCTTTGTGCCAAATTGTCCTACAGAGTAATCATTCACACCAATGCTGGCAAGAACTTCCTTTGAATGGCCTTGTCTGCATGCTGAACTGTATGAAGCGTCTTGTAGCAGTACAAAAGGAGATGTCAACACACAGTTTGGAGCTGATAGGAGAGGACATGTCCTGACGGGTACACAGCAATAGGATGATAGGCAAGGAACACAGGCTACAACATGAGAAATTCAAAATAAATATAAGGAAAATATTATTTCATTTTTTAACCCTGAAGGCTGTCAAATACTGGAATGTGCTGTCCAGAGGGGCTATAGAGTGTGTCTCCTGAGAGATGTTGAAGACTCAACTGGGCAACTCCCTGAGACAAATAGAGCTGCTTTGGACACTGGTGTAGACTAGATAATCTCTGAAGTTCACTTCCATTCAAAATTACTGTATGATTCTATGTCGAGGTGATAGTATAGGCTCATCTTGCAGTCATTCAAGGAGAAGAAAAGGAGCTTTCCTTCCAGTAAGTTAGGATAGCCCCCTCAAGGTACTCTGATACGCAGTAATTAAGAAAGCAATTACTCATCACACCCAGTTAGCCCTTTTTAAAGACTGCAGAAACTCATGGCAGAATCTCCTACACAACTTGGTGCACAGAAATGACAACACCTACTAACATTCATTTAGGCACAACAGAGACGAGGCTACATTAAAAGCAGAAGCAAAGAAACACTCAATATCCTTGATCTTTGGAATATTAGATTAGAAGAAATTAATTCCTGCTCTAACACTTCTGAGTTCTGTTCTTACTTTATAACTAATTTCTTGTGCTTTTCTACAACATTCTGTGTCCTGTCAAAAATATCAGGCCAAGTACCTGAAATAAGGCCTCAGAATTCTGATTTCTGTGAATGTTCTGACTCTACTACCTGATTTGCAGCTTCCTCCTAATCCAAGGCAGTTGCAAATTATTGGCACCAACAGAACCAGAGCCTGATGCAGTCAGTTGGTTTATGATCAGTAACAGAAATAGAGAATAATTTAGATTGGAAGGGATCATTAGAGGTCATCTAGTAACACCTCTTCCTTAAAGCAAGACAAACTTCCAAGTCAGGTCATGCTGCGAAGCACCTTCTTCCACAATCCACCATCTCTCTGAGCACCTATTTCTGTGTTTAACTACTTCTACTGTTTGGGGTTTTTTTCATATCTAGTTGGAATTTCCCTTGCTGGAACTTGTGATCATTGGCACTCTTCTTTTTCCTGTGCACCTCTGAGAAGGACCTGGCTTTGTTTCTTCTGTAATTCTCTTTCAGGCAGTGACAGGATGGAAATAGAGCCCCTCTTAACCTTTTATCTTCAGGGCTAAACAAACTCAGTTCATTCAGAGTCATAAGTTATGTAAATTTCTAGCTCTGACTATATTTCACTATTTAGGTAGTAACAGATACATTTGTGCTACCAGAATTAAATTCTGAATTGTCAGTAGTTTACAGCACTGCATATATAACAAACATGTTCTTTTCTTAAGGACATTGATCATCCTGAAGCAAGAATACTCCTTATCATCCCTACTCAGAAAGAATGTAAACCTAAAACAGACTACCTTTACGTTTACCGTAATCTGTAAACCAAAGCAAAATAAAAAAAGACTTCACTCATCTTTGGAAATGTCTTACCATTGGTCCCACTGGTCCCACCACTCCAGCTTCACCCTGTTGAGGACAGACACACACAGAGCAATGACAGGGAGAACTCCTGCAGTATCCAGGAAGAGGTGGCTGGTAACAGCGCCACCAAACATTCTGGCAGAACACAACACAGTATTAGCTCACCTTCTCCCCTTTTCTTCCTAACAATTCAGTTAAAGATCCATCAGCGGCAATGATAGCTCCTGGTTCTCCCTTTTCACCCTGCAAGTATCAAAGTAATTTTACAGTGTTTACAACACAGTTCTCAATTGAATCAGAAGTCAAAGCAGCATTACTGCTGTTTGAAGCACGACAGAGAAGTCATACTGTGATATCAAACATAATGTGATATCAAACATAACGTGATATCAATATGAGCAGGGTGAAGCTTGATTCTGGGGAAGAAAAGGGTTGATCTTTTTAAAAATGATTGAACTATTACACTATTACTATATTACACTATTAAAGTATAATAGAGTACACTAAAAACATCCTGCTCCTGCAAACCATCCTGGGATGAATAAATACTCATTTTCTAAGAAAGACTTCTAACTGCTCTCAGTAAAGTAACTATGTGAAACATGCTGTGCTCACAATAGATCTCTGCCAAGGGAAAACAGGCTATTGGTGTCTTCTTGTGTACCATCAGCTTAGATATGGCTCAGGAAATACTGCTGGAAATGTAAAATCTTGATAGAACACTGATTGTCCTGATTTTACCATCAAGAAAGCATGAACCATTCTCTCTATATGCCTGGCATGATGCATCTTCATTGCCTTTAATGAAGGCTAATCCCCTGCATTCAAATTATGAACTTCTGAATTCCACTTCTTCATGGGGTAATTCCACTGAATAATGGCACTACAACCGTGAATTACCATTCCCCAGTGCCAGTGCATCACTCCCACTCTGGATCTTTCACCTGTAACTTTAGTCTTCCTAGCTCAGGCAGCTTGGTATAATAGTTTTCCTAAGATCTCTTATGGAGCAAACATGGCTTGAAACTAACAATTGCGTTTCTGATTAAAATGACGGTCCAGGATACAGCACTTCTGCTGAGTGGGAAGTGCTATAACTCAGTTCCTCTTTCAGATTCTTAAATATTTGGAGTCTTTGGAGTTTCCCTAAGAATACTTCGGATACTTTAAAGTCTTCCTCAGGCTTAGCTTCACTGTCTTTATCTTCTGTGAGATTTTCTGGATCTAAGGTTTCAACAGAAGCATCTCATGATCTTTGAAGCAAAATGTTCCTTGGTGTCTGTGAAGCTTCGTTGTGGTTCCCAATTCGTAATTCTTGAGCATAACATGTTGTTCGTGCCTCAGAAACAGCCTCAGAAACATCACTATGTCATTGGTGGGTACAAAACATAATGGCTTCAAAGTTTTGTGTTCCTTCTAGTGTGGACAGCATAAGCTAATAAAAAAACCCAACAGATAAAAAAAACCCATAGCCCAAACCAAAAAACACCCAACTAGTTTTAAGGTTAAGTTTGATTATTTTATGCACTCCATAAAAGCACAAGAGTCCTTAGGACAAAAGGGGGCTTGTATTTGTGGAGATGTTTTCATCTGAGCAATGAGATGCTGTTCATCCGCAGTCCCATTTGGAA
The DNA here is from genome assembly GCF_037157495.1 of Lathamus discolor. NCBI lineage: Eukaryota > Metazoa > Chordata > Aves > Psittaciformes > Psittacidae > Lathamus > Lathamus discolor. The sequence continues at coordinate 61,327,806 of NC_088885.1, read as the reverse complement.
CCACCATTAACCATTTCCAAGCCTTCCTATTACTTGTGAGAAAGTGAGGTCAGATACTTGAAAAGATTAAGAGGAAGTGGTTTTGGTTTTGTTTTCTGTTATCCTGAAGATTGTAATAACTTAGATGTTCCTCTCCCCTGCTTCCTGCAGGTGGGTGAGAAGGGGAAGAAAAGCAGAACAGCAGCAATGTTTTGTAAATAGCAGAGTCAGTAGTTAGTCTGTCTCACCAGTGCTATCAAATAAACACTGTCATGCAGAAGTCAGAGAAAGGACCTTAAAGAGAAAGCTCCCCAAGTCTTTGCTTTCTTTGGGAATGGAAAACTGCAGTCTTCATTCTGTAGGCAAAGCCCTCTGTGCCAAAGGAGGAGAAGAAAGATTAATCTTTTTTGTAAGTTTTTTTTCATTTGGCCTTCCTTTTAGGATCCCAGGGTGTTAACATAGACAATCAACTTGCAAGAAGAGCTCACCTCATGTCTGATGTTTATATAAACTTATTCTGATAAGTGCACACTGTACTGTGGTGTCTCAACACTGAGGTGGGAATCTCAGCCCTCAGTGGTATTATATCAAGGTATTTTTTGAACTCTTTCAACTTCCACTTGGTAAATTCTTCATGTGAACTTAGTAACATCCCAATCCTTAGTAAAATTAGAATCATTAAACTTTTAATGTCAATAAATATTTGTCATCTAACACATTTTGCAGCATGTACTTTTCCCTATGCTTTTCCTCTTACTTGTTGACCTTTGGGTCCTTGTGATCCAGGCAAACCAGTATCACCCTTTGGTCCCCGAGGGCCCTAAACAAAAAACAAATACGTAAATCCATAGTGAGATCTGCTAAGAATATGGAACTAGGCCATTAGACTAAATGCGATTTCAAATTGCATTTGGAAAACCTGAATTTTAGTTACTCTGGTTGCAATCAAAGAACTCTTACAAGACCAAATTGCTGTCTGAATCAAAGTATTCGCTAATGTAAATATCATTTAGGGAGAATCTGTTAAAAAGAACAACCAACCTCCCCCTGATGTTTATCACAGTGAAGATGATACGTTTACAAAGAGAAATATGTAAACATTAATAAGAGTGGAAATTAAGCCTGAAATTCTCCATTTCCTCCCTACTTTATTCTCTCTCCCTCCACAATTATTCAACCAGAATGATTTTCAACAGAATTTATGAAGCTATATTTTTATAAAAAATATTTTAATCTGAAATAGAGATAATACATTTGAAAAATATATAATCTCAGTGGTGAAACCATTCCACTCAGATCACAGTTTTGTTTTACAGTCTTCCATTATAAGTGCACTCAGAAGCATTGTTTTACCCACCAATAACTAAATTCAAGACCACACAATTTCTGCGTTGGTGAAGAGATAAAGAAAAGACCTGAGTTAAGAACAAGAATGGTATTTTCAGGTCTGTAGAAATTCTGTAAATGAGAGAGTAAGAATTCGTTACATCACTTTCTAAATGTTATCAGCTCCTTCTCAAATGAAAAGTATTTTTAAGGAGTTGCCTCCGTCGTCTTCCTTTGCAGTACATAATACCCAGGACCTAGTAAACAACCTTCTGTAGAATTTTGGGAAATTTGCCAGCATTTTATCAACATTGTTTGTCAGCTTTCCCAGTTTTCTCCTTAGTTAGTCTCAGGCAATAGACAAAGGATCCTGAGACCATATGGATGCATTTGAACTGTGAAACAATCATAACAGGGGAAACTAGTTCTATCACATTATGTAGAATATAAATATAATAGTATAAACAATGCTATCTGAAGTCACAAGCCAGGTAATGTTTATGTGGTATGTCAGTCTGAGCAAGTAGGTAGCACAGTATAAGGCACCTTTTGATACTACAGCTGTGCAATACTTAAGTGGTAGCATTGGTATGTTATTATGAAAAAATAACAAATGTTTCCTAAAGGATGAAATAAAAAGGGTACACCTCATAGGGCTTTACTGTACCCTGTAGTGGGGACAAAAAGAGCATAAAGAAAACTGTAACTACATATACATATGAAGATAACTTTTATAAGTCCATTTGTTCCATTTATCCCTCCTAAGCGGCACTGGTCTTTTTCTTAGGTAGCAATTTCTCATTAAAGTCAATTATGTTTACTACAGAATTGATTTGGAGATAAGCAGAAAGACATGATGTACATATCCTAGTATAGTTCATTTACAGCAGAGTTAATTTCTACCATAGCTTTTGATTCCATGAACACCTACAGTCTCCAATATGAAAATATGTTACACTTTGTGTAAATTCTGTGCAATATAATTCTTTTAAAATATTAAGTGATATTGAAAAACAGCTTCTTAAATCCAAGGAACATAATACTTACAGGAAATCCTGGTAGACCTGGCTTGCCATCTGGCCCCTGCAAAATGCAAAACCCCTTACAAACGTGTATTAGACTTACAAAACAGCATATGCATTTTCCATGTGTTGTGTAATTTGTGAATATTGACTGATCTGAAACTGGTGTAAGAACTTCATTCAGCCATTCGTAAAGTTGTGAGCACTCCACAATGAGCTATGCCTCTAACTTTTCTGGGACATTATCATTTACTTCCCAAAATTGAACAGGCAGAGATCTAGGAAAGGCTGAAGACAAGGGACATTTTCCACATATGAAAGGCATACAACCATAATTCAGCCTCCTCTGCATCTTTTCCAGATTCTAGCACAGAGATGACAGCAGCCCTCCCACCTTTGTCAATTTGCTCCTGGTTGCCTGTAGATATAAAAAAAAGAGTGTGCAATAGGCTATGAATGGAAACATGGATTTGGATTTGTTCTGGGCATACTTAAGATTGGCCCACTGTGATATCTGCAAAGAGACCCTTTAGTTCATATCACCTGGATGTGTATTACCCAAGCAAATGTAAAGACTGCACTTCTTTCCTGACTAGGGAGAGCTTAGAGGTTAAGGTTCAAAGATCTTTCAAATTGCAACAGCAGTTTGAACTACAGGACCTGGTTCTTTCTCTTGGGACTGTAACAACCATTACAAATCAATACATTTCTGCACATGAGCCCCCTTGTCTATGTTGTTTTGAGAACCTATCAACTAGGTTTTGCTGTCAACTAGGAATTGCTGCTACCCGCAGTGACAGAGCTCACACAAGAGGGCCCATTCTATCTGGCACTCTACTACGTTCAGGGATTAGGAGACTCAAGTCTTTAGGAAACACATGAAAATACTCTTCCTTGAAAGCTGTTTTACCATAAGCACAGCTAGATGTAGCCACAATAATATGATTTGTTTCTACCATGTGACAAGTATAAAAAAGGCATACTAGGCTAACTAAGGTTAAAAGCTGTTACTGGAGCTAATGCCCTTCTTTCCAGTTCATTGATAGAGTCAGTAAATATTTGGTCTAGGACAGCTATATTAATAAGGTATATGATTTTTTTTTTCATACTACAGCTATGTCAAGTGAAATTCTGCTATCATGTACACAAGTTCTGGTCTTGTTTCATGATGGATTGAATGTGGTAGAGAGAATTCTGATCAGAAACAAGAAAACAGATAAAATATAATATTCAAACAACAGCCCAAAATGAAACTAATGAAGTAAGATACTTCATTTTGGGAGATTAAAATTTTCAAAGTGTAGACTTTCAGGCAAGTTCAAATGGACTCCACAGAGCGGAAAACGTAGATTTTTCTTTGGGTCCGGTCCTAGGAATTTGAAATCGTCACCAAGAAGCATTCAGAATTTCAAATATTTGACAACTATTTTGCAGCTATACTTCTAACTGCAAGACAAAACCTGAAATTTCACACCTGTTGTTCTTGCATGAAATTTCCACCTTTTCATCCACAGCTTTTCATCTCACAGTAGTTGCTGTGAGATTAAACTCATTCACAGGAGCCAAGTATTCCCAGTTGCAGTCTCAAGCAGAACCGAACAAAATACATCCCAACATTTTATAACTTGAAAAATAAGAATAATAAAAAAAAAAAAAGGAACAAATGCTATGTAAATCTTGGTCCCTAATTTTATATCAGTCCCACATTCCTGTCATTCTGAGCATATAGCTCAGATTCAGATTCTTTGATGCAAATGTTTATAAGTAATTCATCCACACAGAATTCAGGTCTGCCCCGAAATAATTCCACAAAGCTTAGTGATGAAGTTAGCAGGATCACAATTCTAAAGCATGTGAAACTCAGCTCTAGCTGATACTTAAAAGGAGGCAGAGAAGATAGAAGAAATCTGAAGATTTAAAAGAGCAGCGTATACTCACTGGAGGCCCAAGAAGTCCTTTAATTCCAGTAAAGTTTAAAATTCCATCTGTATCATTGAGTAGTAGCTAAAAAAGTAGTTAAGGAACAGGTTATTCCACATTGATTGGCACATATACGTGTTTAAAAATGTATAGACAGTTAAAGCATCCCTTAATAAATATGGGAAGAAAACCACAAATAAGGCCACAGAAAAGGCTCTCTACTTCTAATTTGTGTTACACCATCTTTTGCAACATTTGTTATGAGTACAGTATACAGGAAGTAAGATTGAAGCTACCTCTGCTTTGTATAGGAGGTCTAGCCATATGGCCTCCAGAGGTCACTTTGAGCTACCTTATGAGTCTCTGAATACTATTTTTCTAATCTGGGATGTGAATGAGGACACAAAAGGGAACAGATGTGCTTGGTCACATCCAATATCATGTCCTGGCCTATCCTGTCCTATGTCATTTGAGCATGACAGTATGTAGTCAGCTTTCTGTACTTTGAGGTCATGCTGGCACTACGATTCATACAGCTAAAGCTTATTACTTTTACTGGGCGTTGCTACCTGCTCACTGTCCTCATGTTCTACAAAAAAAAAACACCACTGGAAAACTATCAAATAGAAAGACAGTTTAAGTCCTGCAGGCAGCACTCCAACTCCCAGACTGCATGATCTCTCTTGCATTGCTCCAGGGGTAGCACAATGCCATTGGTCCCACTGTATTCTCAGCTCTAAATGGCCCAAAAAGGGAATAAAACATGGGCTGTTACTTTCATAACAGTAATAAGAGAGTCTTGCTGCTCAATTGTTTTGCTTTATCTACAACTGGCGGCAGAAATCCAGGAACCCTGGGTTTACACTGTCTTTTCATTGTGGAATTACTCAGTATTCATTCTTTTTTGGCTCAATCCAAACTTTATTGAAGTCAGTGGAAAGAATCCCAAAAGCTTTGCTGAGCTTGAGGTCAGGCACTTTGTCTCTTTTATGACTAGAGTCCTGCTACAGATAGAAAATGTGGTTGGAAGTCAGAAAACTGTATACAGTGCTGAAGAAAATAGGAAAATAGAGGATGTAAGGATGTTGATTAGAGAAAAAGATTGCACTTTTCACAACCTGCTCCAGGTAAAGAGTCATTTATCTTCCCTTTCGGATGTGCCAGCTGCTTTAATAGCAACAATCCAGCAACATAACTTTTCAATACATAAAATCAGTTCAGAAAGTGGTAACAACAAAGTAAGGGCATTGTTTTTCATATTTTTTTCACTGTTAAGAAGAGGAAGAAACATAGTTTTTAGTGTGATTTTCTGGGTTGGGTTCTAAACAAACCTTCAGCTTTGTACCCAAATGGTATGAATATGCCCTTATTAGAATTACAGAAAGGACATAGGAAACAAAATTTTCTGACATTTGCTTTATACCCCCAGCATCAACCTTTCTCCAGACCTTCTATTCAGTTCTGGTACCTAAAGTATGGATGGATAAAGGCAACAATAGATAATTTAAAAAAAAAATTAAATTTAAATCCAGTAAAATTTCTCTCTTTCTGTACTGTTTTCAACTAAATTGATATGAGAAAATCACAGCAACAATTAACATGATTTTCTTAGTTATCATGATTCCATGCATGAAAACACACTGAGCATTAAAGATTATGTTCCAAAAGAGCAAAATGCCCAATATAGGATGAGGAATATTGGTTTCAGTATTTTTTAATATCAAACAGCAGCAAACTAAAGAGACACTGTTTTTTAAAAATGCCATTGCGGAACAGACTTCTGGCCTGCAACAGGAGGCAACGGACAAGTGCAAGCGCTTGAAACACACAGTGTTGGAAGGTACTGCAGGAACCTAGCCTGGAAATGGCTAGGTTCTACTGCAGACCTCAGTTTTATCTTATCATGGCTATTCACAGGGTTAGAAGTGTCTCCTGAAGGAATCAAATCCCCTCAGTTCACATACAGACAAGTTAAATGAGAAGGAAACCAAGGTCTGCGTTCTGGTGCAGTTCAATCAATGTGCTATTGACCAAATACTGGTGAGGCCAGGCCCGAAGCCACAGCTGTCCGCATCAGATGTTAATACATACTGAAACTGCACCAGCTCTATAATTTGTTTTATTTTGATAGAGCAGCATAAAATCTATTTAGTTGTAACCACACAGCCATTCATAATAAAACTTCCTTCCAATTCTGATCAAGCCATTGGACTTGCATAGCCCAAGAAGCATTGTTTTCATTGGCTACACAATGGTTAAATGAGTGAACTAATAGTCCCTGACCCAGAGGGTGATCCCCCTAACTGCCCCGTGGTTCATTTAGATCACTTGGTTATCTCAGCTGCCCTACCCACATCAAGCCAATATCCACATTACAACTGCTGGTGCTGGTATTTGTTTTAGTTCTGTTGTTCCAATCGCAATTGATAGGTTTGCTTGCAGTAGTCCTTTCCAAGGTGAGAGACTGAGTCAGCAAAGTGTATTTGAATAAATTAATCTTCTATCTCAGCAAATATATAGTAACCAAAGGTCCTGTTATACAAGCATTTGTGAGGCAGATAGAATTCAGTGTCATACATAGTGACATATACTTACACACCCCCCCTAGCTGCACCAAAATACAGTATGACAAGTCCTCAGAGAAATCATCTGATTAACAGTATAGAGGATTTGGAGCGTATGAGGGTAGATGGCTCTTGCTGTACCCCTCTTGAATACCTGTTTGCTACAAATGGATGTAACGCCATGTATATTATGCATGCTATTTTGTGAGAGAGCTTACTTACTGAACTCCAAAGCATTTAGAGAAGGAAATGGGTTTTGAAGTGGGTTTTTAAATGGGTTTGTAATATACCTAATGCAATACAGCTTCTACAAGGCTCTATGCATTTCTGTAACACATGGTAAAAGTAGTTCATCCAGAAGTCCTGAGGAATCCAGAGGGTGCATGTTAGATTTTTTCAGACACAGCATTAGACACGGGGGCTGTGACTATCACAAAATGTAGCGAGCCATGCAGCCTCCTGCAAACTGCTGTCATTAGTTTGTTCTGTCAGCTTCAATAATCTTTTCACATTCCTTCTGCGCACTGTCCTCCCTCCGAGGCTCTCATAGTGTTTCTTCAAGTATTAATGAGCTAAGGAGCAACACATTCGGGTTCATTATTACTACAAACAGAGCTGTTTAGTCACTGGTAAGAGCTAAGACCCCAGAGTGACACCTTGGTAGACTGCAAGAAAGAACATGAATTTTACATCAGCATTTCTGTCACAGCTATTAAGGAATTTCACAGAAGCTCCAAGAGAAACATGATAAATTGTAGAGCTTGTGACAGTGCCACTTTCAGCAGGACTTTGAGCTAGATGATCTTTAGAAGCCTCTTCCAACCAACATTTCTGTGAATCTGTAATCCTGCTCATCCAAGATCTGGGTATCTTGGTATCTTAGGATTTTAAATCCTAAGATTCTGTGTGGATACCCAATTAAAAAAACCCCACCTCTGGTTATGTAGGTTATAGGATGCCAACTTATGCTATCAGTATTTGCTATCAGTAGCAGAAGCCTAAGTGAAAGCCTAGTTGTTTCATTCAACTAAAAATCTTATGTGTATCTCACATTTAAGATAATGTTGGTACCCAGCTTCCCCTAACAGATTTCTCAAGTGGGCATTTTTGCTACTTGCAATCACAAATCGCTTCTTAATGTCATTATATGCATTCCTGCGGGTGAGTCTGGCTGGTTTAGACACCTTCAGCTCTCAGAGGTGAAGAATTTCTTGCAGCATCTTACAGTTTCTCCAGATTTTAATGTCATATCATGCCAGTTACAAAGATTTTTGTTGTGAGTTTGAAATGGGATTCCTTTTAATCTCTAGCCTACTAGACTAGCTAATACTATTGCTAACTAGTATTGGTTTTGTAAATGATGTACACAGAACAAAACTGACTGAAAATATACATACAGCTAAAGGATATTGAACAGTTTTTATGAGCTTCTAGCATTTTATGCTTTGGTACTTTTGGCTGTTGCTTCCACACCAGAGTCGATGCTCTGGTTTGTATAGCTGACACCTGTCAGAAAACACAAAGTGTCTCTCTCCTCATACTGCTATGTCTCAGGTACCTTGCTTTGTCAAACTTTCGCAGTCTGTATTTCTCTGTTTATTTTTCGTTTGATGTTCACAGCTCCTGCAGAATCACCTGGAGAGAAGCTCTCACTGTGACCTTGTAATTCTTGTATGCAAGCTCTTCATGCAAGCTCTTCACCAATGTGCCTTCCTGTCTTTTCAAAACAAATCCACTTGGTACAGAGACATATTGAGATATTCTTGTTATAAGGAGTAGACTCGTAACCTGAACAAATTTGCCAGTTTGTTAACCATTTGTGCCCTCTTCCCTGTAAGATGAGTTATAGAGACTTTAATGCTTGATGAACACACCTCAGGTATAGCTATGATTGGTCCTGGTGGTCCTGGTGGTCCAGGCGGGCCCACGATACTGTTTCCATCCTGTCCTGGTACACCCTATTTCAAAAACATTAAAGATGCAAAGAACATTCACTAAGTATTACTTTTAACATATGTTTCTTAGAAAGAATGAAATCCACACAATCTCACCTGAGGTCCTGGGTCACCCTTCTCGCCTTTTGGACCCTGAATTGGATTAGAAAAATGAGCTAAGTGATGTAAAAGGAAAAATTGCAAATATGTGCTTTCTTCAGCTTCAAAAAAGTACATCAGTAAAATGCAGGTATAGAATGCTCAGTCCCCAGGGGCTCACTCAAACCACAGATGGGGCCAGCTGGTTTCAATTCACATCTTCTGAGGATATGATGTTAAAAAGTATTTCCCAGCACATTTGACAAGAGTTCACAGATGACCAGAAGCAAATGGGCACACGACATTTCATTAGTTGGGGATTAATTCAACAAACTTTTCCTTCCCTGCACTGCACTGCCATGCCTGGCTGCTCCTTCCTTTTTTAACATTAATCACCTTCAGTTCTGTCTGGTATTGCTCAATGAACCAGGAAAGGGAACACAGGTGAGCTGAACAGTCATTTTCAGGCAAGTTATTTCTAAGCTTAATCAGCCCCTCATTGCACAACACAACTCTGTGCTGGGGACACAGGCGGTTTATCTGGCACCAGTGAGAGGAAGGTGTCAGGGGATGAACCTTGGTATTTCACAGCCAAAGAGCTCTGTAATCCTCACAGATCTTAAGCATGAGAAATAAATTAAAATCACTTATGAGCCTGTTGGCTTCCCTTTAATTAAAAGCGGAGCTGATGTCTGCATAATTAAAAGGGAAAGGAGCATTGAAGAGTCAGAACTAGCCTCTGGAGAAGCCTGTATCACTTCTGACTGGTGAAGGAGACAAATACAAGGAACACTCTGTTCCTGTATTTGGTATCTGAGGTAACTGCTCCAGGTTATGTAGGACAAACCCAGGCCGTTCTCTCCACATCCTGATGGCAAGTGATATTAGGGCTCCCGCTGTTCCTTAAGACATAGGTTTGCGTGCCACTGTGTGTCATAATCACAGATTATGATAGCCCTACTCACCACGTCTCCAGGATGTCCAGCAATGCCAGGAAAGCCTGGTTTTCCATCTGTACCTGGCACTCCCTGCAACAACAAATTTACTATTATTCTCTCCAAATTATATTCAGTTTAATTCACGCAGAAGGCTGCCACTTTTGGGAGGGACACAGTATGTTTCTGAATGAGCTAGGGACTGGGTTTGCAGGGGCCTCTATAGAGTCAGCACCATCTCATTAGTCATCTGCTGCCTCACTCCTGCTGTTTCCCCCTCTTCATAGCATGTTGGTTTTTTTTTAACGCCTCTTTAATCATTCTCCAATGCTCCCACCTCTGCTTAGCAAAAGGGTGAATTCTGTTGCTTTCCCCCAAGATACATTTAATGGGTTATTTCTACCCTTCAGCTAAGTACTCTCAGGCTGGACGAAGAGGAGACAGATGCCTTGAATGTAGATGGGGGTTGCTGTGTGAAGCAAAAAAGGTTTGATAGCCCCTGCTCTAGTTTCAGAGTTAGAGATCCAATTGTGGTTCAGAAATCATTTCTTGCTGAGAAAGTCCCTGAATCACAAATTGTTGAAGTCAGGAGAACTATGATGTAGTACTTGCCCTTTTATAAGGTCAAATTACACCTAAGCCACTGCTCAAACTGATTATGCTTTGACACTGTTGGAGGCAGGATACTGGGATGTATGGAAGGATGTGACCCAATAAAACCTTTGAGAATTATCTAATACTCTACAGAAGTGTCTTAAAGAGCAACAACATTGCAAAGAATCCAAAGTCAAACGGTATTCTCTGCTGCATTTCTGGTGTGATAGAAGAAATTCAAATTAACACTTCATAGGATGCAAAATCCTCTCTCTTATGCCATTCTACAGAACCATTAGCATAAGAGATTTAATACGTCTAAAAGGATATTCTCACTGTTATTTCTATTTTTGTCTGTGGTCAGCAAAACACGTGGTTCAGGAATAAACAGGTCATTAATACAACAATTCCTGAAGTACTTCAGTTTTCATTTTATAGATGTGCAGGAAAAAAGGCATCTCTGAATGTTAATAGATTTAGGCACTTACAGAAGTACAAATATTTGGGCACCTACGTGACTAGTAAAAATGGTACTTGGGACTTAATTCTCACCAGTGCTTGTAGGAAACTATATATATGTGCGACAAATATAATTGAGCAGAGGAAATAACCTTGAATCACCAGCATTTCTGCTAAAGAACACTGTCATTTCAGGCATGTTGGTGCCTGTGGATCAGCTTCCTACCATTATAAATGCTGAATAACTTCACCAATTGATTTTCCTAATGAAATTTAATTTGGAATCAAAGACTCAGGATAGGCAGGACTTTTTACTATAAACAATGTATCAGAGACATCCTTATTTCTAACTCCTTCCATATTTTAAGCATGTAGCTATTTGCTCAAATGTAAGAGGGCTAAGATGCATTTTTAATCTGAAGATTGAAGAGATAGATTATTTTTAAATAGCACTGTAGTCACTCCCCACTTACAACATATACATGTTTGCAATTTATCTGTCACATCAACAGTAATAACTACTAGAACAAGGAGAACAAAACACTTGTTTGCATAATAATTAAGAATATAATCTGTAGTCTCAAATACAATACAAAGAATAAACCCACTGTCCTATAGATCAGCTTTAATTATCACGTGGACAAATATCTCTGTGAAACAGCAATAATCAAAATATGTACACCAGATGGCATTTATGGCAACAGAGTCCTGCTGCATTGTTTTATTGTTGTGGTTTTTTGTTGGGTTTTTTTAATAAACAAGCAGATGTTGCTGGAAGACTGTGATGAAATTCAAGTAGACATTCAGCGAGCAAAAGGGTAGATTCATAATTGCTTTTATCTTGTTTCCTAGAGCAACTCTTAATTTCAGTGCTGTCCCAAATCATGAAACCATAGAATGGTTTGGGTTGAAAGGGCCCTTAAAGATCATATAGCTCCAAGCACCCTGCCATGGGCAGGGCCACCTTCCACTAGGCCAGGTTGCTCCAACCCCATCCAACCTGGCCTTGAACACTGCCAGGGATGGGGCAGCCACAGCTTCTCTGGGCACCCTGTGCCAGGGCCTCACCACCCTCACAGGGAAGAACTTCTGCCTCAGGTCCCATCTCAGTCTCCCCTCTGTCAGTTTAAATCCATTCCCCCTTGTCCTGTCCCTACCTGCCCTTGTCAAAAGCCCCTCTTCAGATTTCTTAGAAGACCCCTTTAGGTACTGGAAGCTGTCCTAAAGTCTCCCTGGAGCCTTCTCTTCTCCAGATTGAACAAGCCCAGCTCTCTCAGACTGTTTCCAGCCTTTATTTTTATTTTTATTTTTATTTTTATTTTTTTCTTTTCCTTTCCCTTTCTCCCCTCTCCTCTCCTCTTTCCTTTTCCTTTCCATTTTATTTTATAATTTAATTTCATTTTTTTTTAGCTTTTCGTGTTTTATTTTCTGTGAGTCACAACATCGCCCTCTGCTGACTTATCCCTGCAAAAGCCATACAGGTCAGCCAGAGCCCGTAAAAAAGCAGCACGAACAGAAGCTTTGGGGAACTTCGAGGCGTTCAAACCAGAGTAGACATGACAGAGAAGAAAGGTGAGGAGCCAATATACTCCAACTCAGTACTAATACCGTGCAAAGCAGTATAAACTGTCAGGTTTCTCTGACAATCAGGGTTTCATGTCTAGAAGCTGCCCTAGTCCAGAGCAGCAGGTCTGGGTTGCACACTGGTGCACGGGGTGAGTTAGACAACTAATACAAACTACAGCTTGAGAAGTACATTCCATGCACATTAGAGAAATTGTCTTTCCAAAGAGGTTAGTAAAACACCAGAACAAGATACCATGAGTAGATTAAGAGAAGAAAGGCAAATGAGAAGAAATTACTGAGGCTTTAAATCAAGTTAATAAATTTCCTACCTTTGAACCTGGTGGACCAATGTTGCCTCTTTCTCCCTGAAACAGAGACACAGTAAGGCTCAAATATCAAAATGAACAGTAATCACAAGGATTTTAAACATGTATATTACTTTTCTTGCAAACAAACAGACTGAATTGAGTAAAATGATTAGCAAAAGTAGGACATATTTTTGACAAAAAGTGATGCTCAGCATACATTTGTGAATTGGTTCTGGGAGGTTTAATTGCCCACTTGCCACCCATATCTTAGTTTCTGGTCTTCACGTGTGATTTTTGCTGAGCATCAATCAAGCCACATGCCTGAATCTTCATTTTGGTGTCTGAAATCAGCACATGATAACACTGTGGCATCCACCAATGACAATGATTTTGTGCCTCCACAAATTACCCACCATCTTCCTTCAACACAACTAACTCAGCCTCCACACTACTGCTCTCCCCATCTACCCAGCCACTGTGTCATAACATGAGCAATGTAATGAGTGGTGCAGTCTAACACATTCAGGACTGATCCTGCTGTATTCTACCTCTGAGTAGACATGATTCCTTGATTTCATCACAGACAGAGAACACAAAATTTAGTTTATTTCGTATGAGATAGAGAATATAAACACAAATGAATCAGCAAGGAGCTATAGCCATTGCCTCAAATATTATCTTAATGCTTTCTGTCTAAAAGACAGGAGTGCTTATATTCATGAATGCATGAAAATTGTGGACTGGTTTTTAATGAAAACAGTTTTACATAATAATAATAGTGAAAACGGAATATGGATCTGTACTCTACTTGCTAAGAAAGAGAGAAAAATTTGATCACAGCAGGCCTTCTCTGACAGTTCTACTAGTCTGGGGTATTTGATGGACAAGAATCTATGAAACATAACTATACGTTAAACTACTCGTGATGTGTTAGCTCTTGGTTTTTGGAAGTGGCTGGTTGTTGCGTTTTGCCACTGTTGCCTAGCGAAGTAATTTATAACCATGAAGAGTGGGTGTAAAATTCATCCCCATGACAATGGTAGTGTATTGTAAACACTTCCTATTAATTTTTCTGTAGTGTACCTGATTTTGCAAGATGTCAGGCAATAGCATGTCCCTTTCTGTGTCTCCGTGACCTTGGGGATGAATGACTCAAGACTAAACAACTAAAAGCGTAGGTGGTGGTGAAGTCTCTTGGCCAAGGCTGATGACTATCTCTTCAGTCCCAGCACAGTTCCTAAATCCTAGGAATCATGCTTACCTCCATTTCGGAAGTATTTGTGAAACAGCATTTGCACTATATTTTTGAAACAAAATTTCTAGTTAAGGGCAGAGAATAAATTTGTAACAAAATATGTATTTTCAGCATGGACACTTGGCACCTACTTATGTCCATAGAACAGCACCAAGTGGAGAGCATGGCTATTCCAGCCACACTTTTGCAGTATCATTCACTAACAAATGCTGTGCAAATACCTGAATTTTTCACTCATAAATAATGTTGTTCTCCAGCATTAGCAGAAGTAGTACCCAATAGAGAGACTTTTTCAGCCCCATAATCTGAGGTGTATACAGACTCTAGACGCAGGGGACTGGCCAGATGTGAATCTGCCCTTTTTTCTCTGGTTTTGTTTTTTTTGTTTTTTTTTTGTTTTTTTTTAATCTCTGCATTTTTTTCTCATGGGTTACTTAACCAGTAGCAGCATCAAAGTGGAAAAATTCAGTCATGACTGAGCCCAAATAAAAACCAAGGCATAGCAGTCATGGCATCTCCCTTTTTTCCCTCAGCATCTTCTAGAACATTTCCCTGTCACTTTCTGGGATTATGCCAGAAGGTTTCTTTCGGCAGGTTTCTCTTTCAACAGCATACGTGTAACCTCTTGGAAACCAAAATGATGTATAAATAAGCAACAAAGAGAAACTGCCAAATGTCCTTGAAAAATGTAACAAAAATGCACCAAGTGCCTTGGAATGTAATGGCTCAGCTGATATTTACTCACTGTTCTGCTGTGGATGTAAAATAGCTCTATTAATACACATTCAGGATGGATACATGGTGTGAATGGGAATAACATTTTTCCTATACTTAGTTAGTATATGAATGTTAAACAAAAGCTGTTTAGTTAAGGCAAATTCTGGGAATATAGAAATTAAAAAAATATATATGCCAAAGCAAAATAGGTTAGCTTTCAGATGTTCCTTGTTGTACAGGGTACCTTTGGTCCTAATGGCCCACGCTGTCCATGTCTTCCTACAAAACCCTATAAAATTACATTGAATTTACTGGTAAATCCATGTAGCATTTAATAATAAATTTTCTCAGAAAAAACCCTAATTCATAAACACAATCAAAAATCAAAAAACAATGTTGGAGACCAGTAGTATCAATGGAGAATAATAAAATGTAAGCACTGTTTTAGGTCTGTTGTTCTAATAAGTATTGCCATGCTCTACATTATCATGCAGAGATCAAAAGATCTTTTTTCTTTCAAAGACAACTTTAATCTTGTCTCTGCATACTATGCCTATTTTTAGAAAATATGAGAAATAAAACTGTTCAAGTGCATTTGTTGCAAGGCATTGCTTTCAATGGTGTGCAAATTTTTTTATTTGCCTCCTTGGCTAAAATTAATATATGTGGCCAGTTTAGAGACAACACAGCATTGTAGGTTTAAAAGCAGCTTGAAACAAGCATTTGGGGATGCAAATCCCTCACTTGTCTCTATATGGTGACATCAGTTGTAGTGTACAATTATGACTCTGATGGTAAAATGAAGAACAGTTCATTATAGATCATTTTAGAAAGTTGAATGAAAAAAAAATAATTCAGAGTGATTGAGTTCTCTTCATCTGGAATATGAGGACAAGACACTAATAAACCAAACACCAACAAAACTTTAATCTGTGTAAGAATGGTAACAGAAACCCTGGAAATGATAGCAAACCCTAAAGACAAAATAAGCTTGGTACTTCAATACATGACCACTACTTTCTCATAAAAGATTAATAGAAAAAAAATGAACACATACAAAGTAGTGCAAATAAGTGTAATTTATTTCCAAGCAGCTGCTTTAAGTTACAGCCTTCTTAGAAGCAGGCACACTCTATTCACTCAAACACAATCAGCAACCTCTGGAGTTGTCATAGGGTGTAAGCAGCTTATAATACTTTCATGCAGAACCAGTAAAAATGCATAGCATAATCACTTTAATGACTACAGAAAAGCTCTTATGTGCCCTTTTTACTGACTGAAACTTTGTGGAGTGACTCAGCAGCAACAGGAAAACAAAATTCCAGGATTTTGTTCAGCTGCAATGAGACATTTTTTCAGTATTTATATCTGAGTGACTTGGAAACAATGCCTCTTACAAAACCAAAATGGAGAGTAAGGCTGGCATTTAGGCAGGTCAGAATGTTCAATATTGCATGGTTTTGGACATCTCCTTTTGCACACCTGCTTGTTTCAGCTAAGGAACTATCTTATTATTATTTTGTAACTTCTGTAACAGAAGTATTTCTTGTGCCACTTCTTTAATACCTAGGGAAAGATATGAACAGGCAAAGGTCTTGAAGATATTGAGTCAGCTATAACTTCAGTGAGTCAGAATTACTAGTACTTTAAACAATCATGGCAAAAACCTTCTCAAACTCACTCCTGTCTCCTGCATTCAGTTAATTTCTTGGGATTTCTATGATTCATGCAATCATAGAAACAGGGCTGTACAGGGTCTCTGGAGGCAATCTAATCCAATCACTGCCTTGAAGTAGAACCATCAGCAGCTCTAGATCAGATCAGTCATGTCTCTGTCCAGCAAAGCCTTGAAAACTTCCAAGAACTGATCTCCTACAACGTCCCTGGGCAAAGTGCCGCAGTTCTGCATCAACCTCCTTGTGAACAGGTTTCTTCTACTGTTTGGCCTGAATGTCTCAAGCTGCAAATTGTGATCACTGTCTCTTGCTGCACCATCTGACACTATGAGGAGCAGTTTGGTTTCATCATATTTGCAATATGATAAAACCTCAAAGACTTGTAAGCAGCTATTTGATCATGCCTTGTCGCCTTTTTGACACACTGTCTCTGTCTTCTCTACATCCACCTTGAAGTGCAGTACAAAACCCCTGGATTTAGTATTTCAATGCAGCCTCACTAGCCCCGAGTAAAGGGCTATAATAATAACTCTGTACCTGCTCTTTCTGATATATTCCAGTATAGGGGTTGCCCTATTTGCAGTGACAGTGCACTGTTGCTTAGTATTCGATCTGGCATCTACCATAACCCAAAGGTCATCATCATCACTTTCTCCAGATTTGGATAACAAGACTCATTCTGTCAAAGCTATGCTTTGAAAGTTTGAATGTTTCTTTTGGAGTGAGAGCAGGGGTAGAACTTCTGAAGACCAAACTAGAGCAATGCAGACAGCTCTGGGAGAAGGAATGCTGGATAATTGCCTGCTTTAGGGAAGGCATCACAGGCTACAGTTTTGATGTTATTGCTGAGAATGAGGATAAATCTAAATGTTCTTGTAAGAAATCACACATTGTATTCACATATTCCCTACTTGGTGTTTTAAAGCAGCCCACACTAGTAAAAATCTCCTAAGACACAGTGATGGAGGAAAAAACACTCCTTATTCTAGGACATTGCTTCCACACTACTGGGAACATTTCTTTAGTTTAAAGGTGGCATTTCAGATTATGTCCATTTGATTGTTAAACTATAACATTTCAATTTCAGTTGTGTATGTAATTCATCTTCATAAACAAGAAGGGCATCTATTAGGGTAAAACAAGAAATAGAGAGCTAGATAATAATAAAAAAACATTTCGTCCTTTAGTCTCTCAGAAACACACCAGAGCAGAATTTAAAAATCATCAGCTAACTAGGTATCAGAGAAATACCATTCAGATTCTTTGCAGGACACAGCTATTGTCGTGCTATTCTAGAGCAATTGCATCCAATGCAGTGATTCCAATTCTACAGCTGACTGAGGCTCTGTGTTTCCAAAAAGCAGAGAGCAGGACACAAAAAACAACCTAAAAGCCAAAAAATGTTCCCCTCTTCCAAAGCATCCACTTACCTTTGGCCCTCTTGATCCTGGAATTCTGGATTCACTTAACGGGTCAATGCTACCTGATCCTTCCATGTCCTAATGAAAAAGAAAAACATGCTAGAGAATTTATCTTTTGGTTGGTTTGTTTGTTTTGTTGCTTTGTTGTGGGGTTGTTTTTTTTTTTTCTTTTTGTCCCAGCTGCTTTGTGTTCTGGAGTCCTGTAGAAAGCTGGAAAGATACTGAACAAAAATATATTTGTCTTCTCTCATGAACCCTTTGTTGACCAATGTATGATATCCTGGAGATAGGCTCCGCTCAAATGCAATAAGGACAGGCTGATCCTGCTTACAGAAAATCTGTTCTTTACAGTCTTGCCAATTTACCAGTCCGTGTCAGAACCAGGAACTGACAGTTCCAAAGCAACCAAAGAAATACAATTGCAGGCTGCCATAATAATCTGTTTTATCCCCAGCACCAGCACCACCACCTATTCCTATACCTTGTCTTATTCTTAATCTAGAACTTGTCAGACTGTACTTCAAACCAGTTGGATGAACCATGCCAGCAGGAAACTGTTCACTTGCTTTTAGCTGCAGTTTTAAATGCAGTTGCATTGGCTTAATTGTTTCCTTTTTCTGAAAAGGGAAGATCTTAACCTTTCTTTGCTCCACTTTGCCGCTCACAGCCATACAGCCTTAATTTTCAACATCAGTGCCATATGTTTATTCCTCTCACATTCCTGTGAGCCACTTTAAATCACTTAAATGGCAAAAAATACATTACTTTTTGAGGGTGAGATGGTTCTCTAAAATGTTAGTAAATTAAATTGGCTTGTGGAAGTATTGATTGATGGAGCACTGGATGTTAGTGAATATGAATGGCAGGCCTGTGCCAGGAATGGCTTTAGCTGGTAGTAGAAATAAAGCAGAATCTCCTTTTCTTAGTGACAATGAGCCCTTGTATCAGCTTATGATATTTAGAGATCCTTTACTCCTTGCCTACTTAGCTTTTTGCTAGTGTCTTGAAATGGCTCACATTATCACAGATCTGGTGCACTCTGGAGATGGTGTAAAGGAAAAAGTGGAAAGACCAATTAGATCAGATAATGCTGAATGACAACCTAATGCCAAAGTTACGGAAAACATCAGCTGGTCTGACTCCAGTGAAAAAGAGTGATCTTGTTCTTTTGCCCTTTCCCACCAAACCCATGAGAATTGAAAAAGAAGCAGAAAGAATGCACAGCTGGAATCAGGTCCCTGCCTTCAAGGACCATGGTGAGAGACGTTGAGTCATCAGGTTGGTCAAGTCCTTTCATGCAACTTCACCTGAGATTGAATATTATTCATACTTTTATTTTGCTTGTCCATCAGCTATCGATGTATCAAATATCAGCACACAATCTGCTGATATTTTTACCCTGTTTAACCAAATGCTGGCTACATATATTAAACCACAAGCTATGCTGCTAGGTCCTTCTTTCCCTTGCCTCCAGTGTGCCAATATTTTTTTCCTTTTTAGATGAGTGCTTGATGCTTACTTTATATTACACACCATCGCTTTTGACATCTGCATGTTTTTAATGGGTTTACCAGGTACCTTCTGCAGCTCAAACTGTTTTTTTGGCAAGCGTAAGTGCCAGCAAACCCCATGCCATTTGGTTTTTGCACATAGCTGATCACAGATGCTAGCAAGTGCTAACAGGAATGTTTTGCAGAAACAGCCTTGCAGCAATAAACAGACTGCCAACCAAAAGGTAGTGTTGCCCTAAAGAACTGGCAGACCACAGTGCTGCCTTAACAGATGGCAGGGGTGGGCATCCAAAAGATCAGCTAGAACTAGCAAGCCTGTTAACAGCAGTAGTCCTCTCAGGGAAATGACAATCATGCTAATTCTGTTTGGACTAAATGAAGTCCAAGATGGAGCCAGTCAAGATATTGTTTCTGCAGTTAGAGCTGGGATCCTTCTGTGTTTGGGTCCATAAAACTGGGGACTCACTGCTTCCACTCCCTTGTGCTCGCTCATCAGCTAACTTTCTTCCTCTGAGGCATAAGTATCAGAAGTAGCAGAGTTTGGTCCTAAATACCTATGTACAGGGGAACTCTGGTAGCACAATGAGGCAAAGTTTGCTTCTACTCAAATAGTGTGAATGGGGAAGACTGGAGAATCTCTTAACACTGGATCCTCAAGGGTCACAGAAGATAACTGTAAGTCAGACAAGCCATCATCCTGGGCTAAAACTCAGACCAGGAATAGGATGAAGTTGTGGCTTACCATTATACTTATCCCATTCTGAGACAAGTACATATTTATTCAGGGGAAGAGTCTATGCTAGCCTTTATAGTGTGCCTAGGTTAAGGCAATGGAGTGTTTGTATGCTTAGACTTTATGCTGTTCCTTGCTAACAATTACAGTGCTGGTGATTAAGAACTTGTGAACTGCTGGAGAGATTTTTCATCCACTAAAAGCCACTGATATTAGTGAGATTATTAACCAGTAATGTATATAGTACAATATTATTTAGCTGGACATCAGAAATTGGAATATGTCTCTAAACAAGGATTAGTGGTCACCTCTGTTCTTGGAGTACTCGAAGTGTCTCTAGAGTAAAAAAAAAGAAATGCAAAAGGGGCAAACCCTGGAGAAACGTGTGTGAGTAAACTGGTATATTTTAAACAGAACTTTACTGCAGCAGTTCTACAGATGGCCAGTTTTGGTTAGATGTTTTTTACTCCTCTGCTGAAACTGCCCTCAGTTTCTATGCAAATGAAAAATGCATGGAAATATTAAAAAAAGGATGACTCATATGTCAATGCTGATGTAGGCAATTTTCCAACCTCTCTTCATAAACATGTTAATGCAGCAGCTCTTGCTCTCCAACTTGAGCATGCTCCCTTTGCCTTTCTTTTCTGCAAAGCAACTTTTTGCTCCAAAAAGATCATCTAAGTGAGAAGTTCTCAAAAGACATGTTAAAGTCAGTTTAAGCTGGCCAGATGTCATATTTTAAAGTGATGAAGGTATTATTTTCGGAAGCAGGAAGAGTAGCATCTGCGATTTATCATTTTTTTGATTT
The DNA here is from genome assembly GCF_037157495.1 of Lathamus discolor. NCBI lineage: Eukaryota > Metazoa > Chordata > Aves > Psittaciformes > Psittacidae > Lathamus > Lathamus discolor. Next base: position 61,306,979 of record NC_088885.1, on the reverse strand, counting down.
GGTTTGTTGGTTTTAGTTGTTTTTTTTAATAGAACACTTTTCCTCTGAGTAGAACAGACCATGAGGTCAGAAATTTCCAACATCTGTCTCTGTATTTACATGCTATGTAAGTCATATGCCTAAACTAGACTTGTAGCCTCAAGAATGACAGTGAGGGATGTCATAGCTTAAGGGGGACCTGCAGTTTGATTTCAATGAATACTGACAGGTCTCTATGCATATTTAAATCATTGCTTTAAATTATTTACATGAAATAAATAAAGTGCTGAAGATTTCACTTGTAGTACAGTATTTTATATTAGCAATGATATAAGAATCAAAAATAACATCTGAACGCTGTTACTACTGAATAGTTTAATGAAAATTGCCCCAAGAAGTCCATTAATTCCATAGTCTAGCATGGTCAGTTATATGGTCAAATGCAAAAGGACTTGTAGGCAAATTTCAGTCTTGAGCAAATTACTGTTACCTGTCATCAGTTCAGCTTTGAGCACTCCTTCCTCTGAAGAAAGTAGATCCATAGTTACTACAAACCCCATGATAGCAAAATACCTCAAATCCCAAACTGTAGCTGAGTCCTGGGGGTCCAGGAGGTCCAGGGGGCCCAGGGGGCCCAGGAGGTCCTGGTGGTCCAGGTTTCCCAGGAGACCCAACAGCACCAGCTTCTCCTTTAGGGCCTATTGATCCTGTGTCTCCAGTATCACCCTAAAATAAAAGGTCAATCTATTGGTAAACAGAACATGAATAAGTAAATGCAAGTAGAATCATAGAACCATAGAATGTTTTTGGTTGGAAGGGATCTTAAAGATCGTGTAGATCCAACCTCCCTGCCATGGGCTTTCTCAAAGCGCCATCCAACCTGGCCTTGGACACTTTCAAGGAGGCCACATCCCCCTGATCATCTTCCTGGCTCTCTCCTGGACCCACTCAAGCAGGTGCATGTCTTTCTTACTTTAGGGCTCCCAGAGCTGAACCCATTACTCCAAGTACTCCAGGTGGGGTCTCATGAGAGATGAAGGAAATGCCTCCCTCAACCTCTTGGCCACACTTCTTAGAAAAGTACATTGGTCAACTGAGAAGCCAAGTTTGCTGACTTCATTAGGTTTCACAGTAATAAACTTTTGTGCTTCTCACACCTTTTCAGTATCATGTTTTGTTACAGTGATACTGTTATCCCACAAAGACACTGTTTTGATTTTTTTACCTTTGGACCAGCAGAACCAGGAAGACCTTTATCACCCTGTAAAAGAAAACCAATCCTAATCACTTACAGTAAGAGCATTAGACACAGAACAAAAATACACTTACAGTATTTTTGCTTAATTAAAATGTCCACAGATTTCTTTGTTGTTTAATTTGATGTCATAATGTTCTTTACATGAAACATTAGACATAAGAAAACATTGTCTTCTTATTTAAAAAGAAAAAAATCTGTAATTCAGGACTTATAACAACAAATGAATAGCTCTGGTCTGGTATGCAGTCAGGATGCAATCTTGTATTTCAGTTATTTCTGCAGATTCTGTGTCTGGAGCACATAGAATTAAACATTGAGGGTCACATACTCATGCTTCTGAACTTAAATGTCAAAACTCTCATGGGGTATCACAGAATTAGAAACTGATCCCACACAATTTGTCTAGGGCATCATTCCAAATAAGGGATATGATGACTAATATGATTTTAAGGTTTCTCTGCAGCAATCAAGTTATTTGATTTGCTTTTTTACTTTACTTAAATACTGTTTTTTCCACTTCTAGTTCTTGGAGTAGACAGAAATTCACAGCACGCAAATACTTCTTTCCCAAATTGCACTAAATCTAACAGGATTAATTGTCATACTGGCAAGATCCTGTCCTTACTCATTCAATAGAAATATTGCTCAAGTGAGGTATGAAAAAATGAGTAAGGACCAGGATTAAAATGATAATAATGTTTTCTTCCAAAAGTAATGGCAAAACCCCCATCAAATTCCACTCCAAGGAATAAACTGACTTTATTCTCAAAGCAATCTGCAGTTTCCCCCCATAACCTTCTCTGGATTAATTTGGAATAATGATTAAAAATAGAAATTACAATATAGGTTAAATCAAGGTTTTTAGTAGAAATTGAAAAATATTGTTATCCCAAGGTGTTTTTTGTATAGAGCAGGTGCAAAGATGTGGTGCCTCAATTCTAACTAAAATTTTATCAAATATACACAATGCAGAAAACAGGCTCTGAGAGGTTTTGAGTTTTTTGAGGTTTTGTCCTTGCTTTTTGAGGTTTACGCGCTTTCTGAAAACCTTTTCTTCCAATTACTTTCCTTTCTTGATAGTCTTTTCCTATAATACGTGATTCAGAATCAGTTAATTTTAACTAGACTTCTTTCTGTTCTTAGACTTCTTTATATAAAACACATACCACTGATTACAATGAACACAAGATTTCGATGTCTGCTTTGTAACATATATACTGCATCTTCTTGACAGCTACTAGTTCCAGTGTGTGCTGCAGTTTTACCAACCTCAGGTTTTTGTAATCACAACTTGGATTCTTCAATCTCCAGAGAAGAATTTTTTAAAAAACTCTAGTAATTTAAAAAAAAAAAAATAAAAAATTCTATATAAAAATCAATATTCTGGCCATTTCATTTCTTTTACAGTGTGTCATTGTTCAGTGTACACACGGGAATGTATTTTCAAGATCTTGTGAATGGACAGTGATGCTAAAGCTCAATAGAGGATGAGATTTTCCTAGAATCTTTGTCTCTATCTTCTCTACAACCTTCTTGAAGTGGGGTGCCAAAAAATGGATTCAGTATTTCAAATACAGACTCAACAGTCCTCATTAAATGTTTATAATTATGTCTTTATACCTGTTCAGAATGCTTTTACCTCTGTTTCATCAGATTAAATGGTTTGAGTTTCTTCAGCCTCTCCTCATTAGTCATGTACTCAAGGCCCCTGCCTATCTCCATAGCTCTTTTTGATGCACTGTCTCTGTCTTGTCCACATTCTTCTTGACGTTGGGTGCAAAAAAATGAATGCAGTCATTTGGGGAAACTTTTAAAAAGAGTGGCAATTTTGCAATATGTAAGTTTTGGTTCTATGGCAACACAAGAAAATCTGTCTTCTGGATGCTATGGATCCCTTGCTTTCATCTCTGTGTTCCCCACTCCTCCCCTTTTTCTGGCTAAAGTACTCATCTGATCATGCATGAAGCCAAATAGTGCAGCAAGTGAACAGAAAACTAAGTAACCCTTGGCTGCCAGGTTAGGATCCTGAAATGTCTAATTTAGAGTTGAAGAAAGGCTGAAACTGCCGCAGATGTGGAAGTGGCATATCCTACCTGGGGGCAGCAGCAGTGGAGTAGTCAGCAGTTAAGGGAAATATGGGCTGCTGCAAGGGAATATGCTGTCAGTTTGTGCCAGTCTGGACTAGCTGAAGTTTGCTTTCTCCCCCATAGTAGCTCATATTGAATTTTGAATACTGCATGCTGCAGAAAATGAGACTGTACCCAACAGGGAATTCTGGATTTCTGAATATGCCTTTTGAGATACATTCTAATAAGCTATTAGCAGCTCTATTCAATTAAAACCAATTGAAGCCAGCCAACACTGCATTGCAGGGACAATTATTTATGATGTTTTCAGCCTAGAACTGACAAAGATTTTCCATTAAAGTGGGAGCAAGACAGACTTACCTTTTCTCCCTTCCGTCCTGGTGGGCCAGCCACTCCGTCAAGACCAGGAGGACCTTGAGGACCCTGTAGATGTAAAGCAGTGTAAATCTATAAAGTATAAAGCTGTATAAAATCTATATATCTGTAGAGATGTAAATCTAAAGCAGGTGCCCCTTGAGAGTACATGTATGTAAGTATTTTCAATCAATTGATGATACAGCATTCTAAAAGACCAATGTGCAGCACCAGGTAGCATATAACACCATTAAGCTCTATCAATCATTTGTATTTCTTGTCTTTTGAGTTTTGCTTTGCGTCAAAACCATATCTAAATATATTTTAAACAATATATATATAAAAGTATAAATGAATGACAAAATAACACAAAATAATATAAACAAGCATAATGTAATAATACAGTTAGCATGAAAAATACTGGGGCTGTCCAAGCAGGTTTCGACAATACTACTACAGATATGATGGGGGTTGATGGTGGCACTTTTAGCAACCTCAGTGTCAGATGAGGACTAGCTGAGAAAATGTTGGCATTGACAAAGTCAGAAAGTGGACCAGGTTTTCTGTGTGCCTCACTTTAATTTTGCCTTGAGAAATGTATTTTTAGTTCTCCACCCAACTGTGTTGTACCCATGACTTAGCATGCATTTGAGTGAGCAGTCCGGCTGGGAAAAAAATGGCTTTATAAGGTCAACCAGTCAACCTGTGAAGTATTGAAGTCCAGCCCTCAGTAACTATGCATGCAAGAAAGGGAACAATTACACACATATTTGTATGCTCTATGCTTTTTTCAATTTGGCTCTGAGAGCCTTTCATTAAGTTTACAGGTGTGCATTCTGGCCTCTGAGAGTTTTTATCCATTTATTTATTCATCTATTATAGGGAAGGATATGTATGGCTGCAGAAAGAGATGGAAAACATTATTTTCCTCTGGTGTTTTCAGAATGGTCACAAAGGCTTCATTTTCCCTGTACTCCTTACCTCCTCCCTCTTCCATTTTTCCTTTTGGATGCACTGTATGTCATAAAATAACTAATCAATTCTTTTCAATATGAAAAGGAAATATTTTCAGTATGCTTCAAGCACAATCACATTGCATTTTGCCATGATTGCATAGACACAGGAAAATTAGAAGAGAGGCTGGGCTAACAACAATAATTGTTCTAAATTTTAGTGACTATTTTCCCTTAACTGCTTAGCAATTTTAAGTTTCATTGCTCCAAAATTGCTTGTTTCCTTTATAGCTTTTTAGTAGTCTGTGTTATGTAGCTAGCAAGCAACACTTGGAGATTTGTTACTCACTTCAGGGTGTATTCTTCCATTTGTGAACTACTTTAAAAAAATTACCATAGAAAATATCCATATAGGATGCCATGAAGCACTTCAGTTTCAGGTAGAATTTAGGAAATATGTGTTTAATCACATCAATATCACATTATTATCAGATGCAATGTGGAGCAGTTAGAGAAGCGGTATTTCCCATTGCAAAAGGAAGCCTTTACCCAAATATTTCCAACCCACACTTCTCATCAGAAGAGATGTTATGTCACAAAGTTCTTGATTTAGAAAGAACTTCAGCCTGCACACAACTTCAAGTAATTGACTACTCTTCTGAAATTAGGATTTGCAACTGAATTTAATTACACAACTATTTCAATGTGTTGCTGAATGAGGATTCCAATCCAAATATTTTTGCAATCATTAGATTTTTGCTTTACTGATCCTAGATTCTTTGTAATTTTTTGTTGGGTTTTTTTAATATTTTATTTTTTGTTTTAGAATTTTTACCTAAATACAAAGAAAAACATGGGAAAACATGCCTAGTCATGGAGCAGACTGCTTCTGATAGTAAGCCTTAAGATGCTAAGAGTCTTTGTTTCACTAAAAAATGCTTCTCCATTTTGAATATATGAGCACTGGGGAGCAACACTGAACTTACATTAGAGGGCAGAAGACCTATAATTATTCTCTAAGGATACTATGATTCTGAAGATACTGTGGTTCTGAGAAATGGTTCCAAAATAGGCATTTTCATGACAGGTCTCTGCAGGACTTTTTAGAACTCTTGATACTCTCCTAAATCCCAAAGGATGTGTTTTTTTGCTAGGTCTAAGCCACTCACTCGGTGACAAAACAGTTTACCTTCAGACAATTAAAATACAAAGTAAGGTAACTAATTGAAAGCAAGGAAAGATTAGCTGGGTTTTGCATTTATGTAGAAAAGCTATTCCTTTTTCCTAGATATATTATAGAAGGACTTTGGTTCATGTTTAAATTGAGACAAAAGGTACAATGAAGCATATGCCTAAACTGCTTCAGTGCCATGGGCTTTAGCACTTGCCATTTTCTTAGTCTGAAGTATTCACAGCACTTAGTGGGAGTAGGTGTTTCTATGTATCTGAAGAAGAAGAAGGAGGAGATTTCCTGAAGGAGGAAATTTATTTAATTCAATTTATGCTAAAAATTCCCTGCAGATTAGGTAAGTGATTCAGCAAACTTCTTTTTCTGGAAAGCACAACAGGAAAAGTAATTCTTAGCCTTATGCACTGTTGGTAAAAACAACCTTACTTTTTATTTATTCTGGTCCAGATTCACTAGTATGTCTGCCAAATGTACATCCTGCTGTGGAGTAATATGCTTTGGTTAACTAGACATTTATTATATAATCTTTTTATAAAAAATATACATAAAATCCAAGCTCTTAAATTAAAAATATTCTGCAATATTATTAAGAATTATATGGGCTGTAAGAATTATATGGGCTGTAAGACTTAGCGCTTAGCATTGTAGGACAGAAACAACAGTCATGTTTGTGCATAAATGGGTACTCACCTCAGGGCCTTCATCACCAGAGGCTCCGTCTTCCCCTGGTGACCCGGGAGGTCCTACCCCTGAATCAGGTGCGGGCTTTCCTGGAAGACCAGGCTGTCCGGGAGGCCCTGGTGGCCCAGGAGGACCCTTGAAAAATCAGTATCATTGTTAGAAATGACCCTAGCCAGGTTCCTTTGTATATATATCGAGAAGTTCGCACAGACTATTCAGGTTCATAAAACTATCAGCCTGAGTCACCGTCTGCCTTCTGCTTCATTAAGAACCAATTTTATATTCACAGATACACACTTCACCTAGGGTGACACTGACCTCCTCCATCCTTGCTCTCTGAATTATGCCACCTCACCTTATGGCATGCACAGCAAGCTGGAAGTTTAAAACCAAAAAATTCTGTCTCGGCTCCCCTTAGTGCAGTAAAGACCTTAGAGATACACCAGTGATCGACCTAATGTTAAGCTTAACCAAAATGAAATCAAGCAATCACTGAGCACTTGGAACCAACCGGTTAGTTTTTTCTCTGTTTATTCCAAAGGGTTTCTCGGTGCTATTGCTGCAGCACTGAGAATGTGTACTCGTGGTCAAGATCAAACTGTGCTTAGCGCTGTAAAAATGGCATCTGCTCCAACCATCTATCCCATGTAGACGCAAGCATTTAGATTTAATAAAGTGAATGGAATATGTTACTTGAGGAGAAATAGTATGTTTACAAATACTCTTTCTCGTGTGCAAGTCCATCCTTGTTACTGATTGCATTAGCAGGCAAATGTGGACAGTTTGAAATTTTGGGGTATGGCACTCCTTCCCAGGGGCAGAAGCCTGGTATCCCATGTTACATAGCCCAGAGAACCTCACTCAGAAACATGTACATGAAAATCTTACTAACATGCACTAAGCCAAAGCATCTCTCTCTGCTACCCAGCCTTCATGTGACAGTGTTAAAACTCTTCACAAGGGCCAGGATACAAGGAAGTCCAAATTGCCATTAAAATGGATCAACACGAAGCTGTAGTGTAAAATATTTCATACAGACATACTTAATTTTTAGAACAGGTATTACAAATTAAAGAAAGCAAATAACAGTGTAATTCCCATCTCTCTCCTCTTTACTGTCTTCTCAGAATCAGATTAAAAGCATGTTCTCATTTTTAAAAGTCCTCTTACTTTTTTGTTGTCCTCTTTCTTCCTCATACTTCTTCCTCACTCACATACACTTAGGTCTTTTCAGATCTTGAAATGAAACCTTACAAAGCATTTTTGGATGCTGTGAATTAGGCATGTACAAAACTTGCATTGTGAAATGGACCTTCTACAATCTGGATGAGGAAAGAAAACCTTTTTATTATGCTAATGAGAAATAAACATCAATATATACTTACTCTTAAAATCTCTGTTTCTCCATCAATGTCTCCTGAACCCGATTCTTCAGGTTCCAGTCTATTCTGAAATTAGGAGAATTCCATTTTAATATACTGCTTCTAAAGCTGCAAATGAAAATATCACTTGACAATTACAGCAAATACAATTATAGTCACAGCAGACTGTCATAAATTGTGAAAACTGTAATACAAGAAAAACATTTCAGCCCTGCTTCTGGTGTTTCCTACCATCGCGATGTCCAAGTGGAGATCAGTAACAAGCGGTGTCCTTCAGACGTCAGTATTGAGATTGATCATGTTTAACATCTTTGTTGACAACATGGACAGTGGGATTGAGTGACCCTCAGCAAGTTTGCCAATGACACCGAGCTGTGTGGCACTACCTGCCTAAACGAGTAGCCACTGTTTCCTAGATTGTGCCTCTTAGGTCAAAACCCAAATTCTAAGATTACTACAACTTGAACCTAAAGAGGCAGTTTATAAAGGGACATTAATAAAGCATTCTCTAAAATATTTTGTTAGAAAAAAGTTTGGGTTTAGTATTGCAATCTAGTTGTACTCGTCTATAAGACAATCTCATAGATGCAAGCTTTTTCAGCTTTCAGCAATCCTCCTATATTGTGGAACCTATACTGAAAATTATAGGCAGCATACATACTGTCAAAATTTTTTTTAAAACCCCCAAAGAAAAAAGTGTTATTCACGGAAAATTTGCCACCCTGCAGTTTCTCGGCATAGTATATATAGCAAAGTGAAATGAAGTCCAGTTATCCATTTTTATAGAACTTGCTATGAAAGTTTCACAGAACTCATAATTTTAAAAATGAAAAGAATAAACCAAGATGTGCAACAAACTTGGATGCTGAAGTAAGACTTTTTTACATGCGAGTTCCACCGCATTTAAAATGAAACATCATCTCATATAAAAGTAAATTAATTACAGATTCCCATTGCAAGTTCTTGATGAATTTCATAGCTGTGTATGCTTTGTAAACTACAGCCCACAGAGAACTAGTACCCGAATCAGTTATAATAGCACCAAAGCTAATGTTTCAAAAGCCCAGGAGTAAAGGATGCATTCCGTGACTGTACTGAGACTTCCTTCACTTGAGAATAAGAAGTCTTGAATCTTGCTATCACAGACAACAGCAGAGTAAAGGTGGTGCAGGACCTGGTGTTCACTGCTACATTTAAAGAAGTAGTCTTTGGGTGAGAAAAGGTGTTGGATTGGAGGACCTTGTCCTAGTGATCTGAAGCTGTCTTCAAGTCAGGATCAGTGGAGGCTAAATGGTGCAGGCCTTCATAACACTGTTACTCTACTTCAATGCTACAAAAACAGATTGGTACAATTTAGCAGACCCTAGATGAGGGAAGCACATAATCCAGTTTGATCACTGAAATACGTTATAAGCTATCTTGTTAAATACTCACAATACCCAGTGCGACAGATAGTTTTGTTTAAAAGTTCACTACAGGACTTCACTGCTGTTAGTGGTGGGCTGTGTCTACATGTAAAATAAGGTCTCACACCATGAACTGAAAACACTTTTTAAGCTACATATACATGTATCATCATGGAAACAGTGGGAAAGTTCCAAGTACAGAAAAGAGATGAAGCTGAAACATACTCTTTAACATTGCCTAAGTATTGAACATTCAACAAAAAAACGCTGTCACCATGCTGGTATGTGTTGTAGTAGTTAATGACAGCAAATGTAAGTGACTGTCAAACCATTTCTGTGTTCAGTAAAGGGAAGAAGTGAATAATTCAGATTTATAATGCTTTTTTAAGGAAATTTTGGTCTGTTGTTCTCACATATATTATTGATCTTGCACACACATCAGCTGGATTTTTAAAATGTGAATACTGGGTGTTTACGTAAATAACATTATACATTAGCCAGCCATTTATTTGCACTTCTCCATGAGTGTTTTAGAAAACATGATTATCTCTGTAGCAGTCAGGCTACTTTCCCAGAGGAAACCTCCTACTTAATTCTGGATTCCTCTGTGGTAAGCAGAGCTCAATGACAGAGAATCCCAAATACTCACTAATCCTCTGGAAGAAGCAGATGGTCCTGATGGTCCTGGTGGTCCAGGGGGTCCCGGCAATCCCTCGCCAGGATCACCCTAAAACAGGAATGAAAATAAATCGACAAGGATTTAATCATGTAAATGCAGAGCAGGGTTTTTCAGCCCTGGCTGCAGTCTGCGTGGATTTCTAATCACAAGAAATAACAAATGTGTCTGCTTTGATGCTATGAGCAGAGTTCAACTTTGTTAATTTCTAAGACAAGCTCCCAAGAAACATGATCTTTGTACTGGCAAAGGAAGAAAGGACTTTGCCCTTTTTAGCTTCTGCAATGATTTTGCAAACATGCAAGCAGCATTAACAGCGTTAGACAGTATAAATATCTTGTCAGAATGTTTTACTGTTGGTCTTGCATGTTTAATGTACATTTTAGGCCCATCCCCCCATAAATATGTAGAAAGTGTGTTCACACCATGGTACTCAGTAAGTAATTTTTTCATGTCACTAGCACCATCTGTAATACTTTCTCCAATACCACCATGTCATGATTATTCCATGTGTTGACCTTTATCGACTGCCAAGACAACGAAGAATCCTGTTCAGAACTGTGTCATTTTCTCTCATAATTACTACCATCTCTTCTACTTTGGCTTTCTTACATCTCCCCTAACCTTTTGCTGAAGCTAGTTTGAAGGGCTTCTTAATGATATTTACAACTTTTATGAAATTTTCTGCCCAACTCCAGCATTTTTCACTCAAGTCAGGACTGATGTTCTGTCTCAACTGTTTTAATCTAATTTGGAAGTATTTTATTATGCATCTTTTAATTCTCAACTGTCTATGTGCCCTTTTCAGGAGAATTCACTATGCAATATTTGGCTTTTGTATTTTAAACTCTTTTGGGAGAAGGATGCATCTGAATCCCCTAAAACGGGGGCAATGCAGTAAGTAATTAAGTAGCTTGCAGAGCAAAACATTATGATTGCTTATTATTCATGTTGTTCTCACCAAAGGATTGGCATTCATTTAATGTCATTTTTTGAAGTCTTGTATACCTCTAAAAGTGATTGAGCCCCATTTTTATCTAATGCATCTGTTGGAGGGAACGACAGGAGAAAATGCAGTGCCTTCTTCTCCCTCCCTAGCTGCCTCATGTTTCTTGCCTTTGGCATTCAATAACCACAGTTCACCATACTGGTGAGTTCCTGAATGTGCATTTTAGACATTCTTCCTACATAGTGATCCTGTTTTCAGGAAAGACATACATTTAGAGGCAAAGAGTGATGTAACTGCTCGATTCCCAGAGTTTCTCTCAACACTAGGGGTGAAAAGCTCAACTTTCCCTCTACCAATGCTTTCACATAGCACAGATTGCTGCCCTCCATACTGACACTGCAGAGCTGTAAGGTGTGACCTCTTTCCCACCTTGCACCAGGAGGAGAGAAAACAGACTGTTTTCACTGCGCTTTCTTAACAGGGTAGAAGTCATAGAGATATAACTAACACTGTTAGCCAGCCTCTACTGATCTATGCTTTATCCTCTGACCTGCAAATTTGTCATCTGGACTTATTAGCACTTTATGTTCTCTAAATGCGTATGTTCAGTTAATAGTAGGAAACACTGAATTTTACCTGCCCCTTGGTCACTTGCCCTTTATGCTTGAGAATTCATTACATAAATGTATTCATTAATTTCTTTGTTCCCTGAGGCTTTGTCAAATGGTTCCTATAGTGATACTTCAGTCATATTCACAGAGAATGTGTTTAGTTAATTTCAGGTTATTTTCACTGTCTGCCAGCATGTTCATTTACAGATACTTTTCATTCATTTTAACATATCCTTTGCTTTTTTTTTTTTTTCCAGTGAATATTACATTAGCTCCTGCTAGCATTTTGTGCTTGTTTTCATGCAATTTCTCCCAAATGTGTGCACTACAAGGAAAAAAATCCCTCCTGCTTAGATCACAGTCATGTCTTGGAAGCCTAATTGTATCCGTTCCCAAAGAGCATCTCATCTCGCTGTATCTCTGTCATCCTTCCTCACAAAGCCCTGACAAAAACCTACAAAAACTTAGGTTATAAATGAAGGCCCACTGAAGAGCCATTAGGAATCGATTTTCCTTGGAGCAGCAGGCCTGCAGTCTCCACTTGGATCAGGACGCCGTCCAAAATAACTCCTCGAGGTTGAGAGCCCTCCCTTTTTAAGTGAGTGATTTTGGATCATTTGCTGTAAATTTTAAGAATCAGAAGTGGTAGTGATAAATCCATAGGATAATTTAGGTTGGAAGAGACCTTCAAAGGTCATCAAGTCCAACCCCCCTTCTATGAGCAGGGACAACTTCAACTAGATCAAGTTGCTCTGACATGTGACATCCCAAATGAGTAGCTGGTGTTGGTGGAGCTTTAACTGAATTTGAACAATAATTTTCATTTAGCCTCAACTTAACTGTTTCCGTGACAACAAGGACCACAGTGAAAAAGTGACAGACCAGGCCCCTACCTCTGCACTAATATGTAGCACCCCGTTCATTCTCACCTTTCTATTTTCAATTAGAAGAACCAGAAAAGGGCAGGTGGATCTTGCTACTGTTCCTCAAATTTAAGTATTATTATGCTGAAAAAGAACTGACTGTCTTTAGACAGCATATCTGATTTGAATTTTTTGTGTGCACACATCAGCTCTTTAATCTTTGCTCACTCTACCAATGTAACAGGTCCTAGGAAATCACACTGACCAGGGTGCGTGTCTTCTTGCGTGTCCTGCTTTCTGCTGCAGGAATTGGGCCTGCTAAGATATAACCAAGAAAAAGCTCTGCATATGAAGCTGCCAGTGTTCCTCAGTGCTTTTCAATATGTTAAATATTTTTAGTATGTTTGCTACACCTCTTTGAAGTATCCCTTGAAATATTAATCCTGTTTTAAAAATGGAAAACAAAGTTTAAGATGTCTTTATTAAATTTCCATGTGAGTTATCAGGAATAAATTAAAGGAGTCTTTTGCTTCCAGATATAACCTTAGCTCACTGTGGTTAAGCTGCTTCTCCTGCTGCCAAAACATTCTTTTTCTGATGCCTATTCTAATCAATAAAGTAAAGCTGGGGACTATTCTTTAGCCCTGAGGTCAGGTAGAACAAACTGGCTGTGTTTAGAGTACTTAGGTACCTGACCCTGGGTGTCCTTTCATCTATGTTTAAAGCTAATATTTTGAGTATGGGGTTTTTGTGCAATTTTCATGAAATAACATGGGAACTATACTGCAACTCATCCGCATGATGACTATTTCAATGTAAAAAGCCTGCTGGAATAGCATTGCGGGGGAGCATTTATATTGAACAGAGACAACCTGCGCACAGTGTCTTCTTGTAGCATACTGGGAACAGTTAACAAACAAGGCTACTCATGGACAGTGCTGAGGCATTATGAAGCCTCAATTGGTTTGGTAAACACATGAAACAAGTTATTAACTTAGCACTTGGACTTACTGGCTGAATGCCAATTTTTGTGTACAACATGTGCTTTAATGATAGATTAATCCATTATCACTCACTTTATCCTGGAAGTGATACAAGTTGTTACTTCGGATGGTTCAACTCTAATTTTCATTATGTTCATTTCATAAGAGTAATATGATTATATTGCCTCTGTTAAATTACTTAGCCAGTGGACTAAGTTGCACAGAGCAGTTATACACAGCAATCAACTTTATTAAGCGTTACATATATATTCCTTAGTTCTCCTGTGAAAGCTCAACTTTTTCTACAGCTGAAGTCTATTCATGTTCTTGAAAAATCCTTATGATTTCTATTATGGCTACTCTTCATGCGGATTCACTGGTGAGCAGCAGGATGCTCGAATTCTTCATGTGATTCCCTATTAATATTATTCTTTCTCTCAAACTGCACCAAATTAGCACTTACGCGAGCATAAATGGGATCTGATTGATTGTTGGTTATTAACAGGACACATACCTTTTCCCCTTTTAGGCCTGCTTTTCCTTTCAGTCCTGGCAAGCCCTGAAGTCCATTTTTGCCCTAAAAGGAAGTAAATTTTTTAATTAGACATTATCTTTTATGCAGGTTGAAGAGGCTGTACAGAGGCTGGACATAACGGTGCTAGATTCTAACTTCTGTTTTGCGCAGTGGGAGGAGATAGGGAACTGACACCTTTGCAGCTGGCAGTGCACAAAATGTGCTTCACCAAATCTGCTTCGCCCACAAAAAAGTGGCAGCGAAGCCTGTTTGGAGGATACAGATGGGAAGACTCGGCAGGCTTCATTTGGATTTGACAGGTGAACCAGGCAGATCTGATGACATATTTTGAAAACTCTAATGCTCCACTAGAACAAATAGGGACAGGTGTCTGAAAAGTTCTCTTCAAATTTTCTGTCTCTTAGCCATTTACTTATCTAAGAGATAAGAAACTCTTCATTTATTCTGAAGTTGTCGAGTATGTTTTCGGAAGGTGAATTCTGCGCTAGAATTCTTCCTCTTCCCTAACAACTTCCAAATTATGGGAAAATGGTCACTTGGAAGGAGCCTGCTTTTAATATCATACAGAAGTGATAGTCAAAAGAGAGTATTTGCCACTACTGCAAACTGCTGCCCTGAGTGCATCAAATCATATCATTGGCATTAGCCTGTTCCCAGCTTCTACTGAAATCCTTTTGGCCTTGACCCACCTGAATATATTCAGTTCCTACCAAGTAGAATGCTTCATGACAGGGAATGTGTGGTACTACATAGCAATTTTAGCACATTTTCCATTCTAAACCTCAGTAGTCAAATTAATCTCAAATAACCTTTCTATATACGTTCACCTTTTCTACATTTAACACACACCCCCTTCCTATAGAGGCTGATCATTGGCTAGAAAAAAACTTCTACTAGCTTAAAAGTCAGTGCTATTATAAAGCGGTGCTATTTCTGAATTCAGTTAGGACACAGATGCATGAAGTGACAGCAACAGGTAAGAGTAAGGAAGCAAAGAAGCCAGGTAGTAAAGCATCTGCAGAGGACAAATGCACAAACAGCAGCTGAGACATTTATGGAATGTGAATTTGTTATGGTGTGGGTTGCTGGGCAATACTTCACTGTGGAGGATGCATATACAGTCTGTCAGCGGCTTGTGGTAAACTGATGTACGAATGGGAGTCACCTGGAGAGGAGTGGAAGGAACATTATAGGAAGATGACAGCAAATGTGAAAGAAGAAAGGGTAAAAATAGACGACTGCAGAGACAGGAAAGTACAGTTGAATTACCGAACAAGACTTGAGGGGTGAGAGGTACATCTGGAAAGTTAACAGCAGCTGAGGTTAGGAGCATGCAATATGGCAGCATGTGTGTCTGAAGAGTCAATGAAGACCATTGTTTTGGCCTGGAAGAGGTCTGGGTCTGAGTTTGTCCTTTTTTTGAAGTTCCTGTCTGAAGCCAAACTAGACTCACCAGATTTGGACTCTTGCAGAGCCGCTTATAACATGCCATGTCTCTTTCTTTATAACTGGGAAATCATAAATTTCTCTTAGAAACCTGGGTCGCCCTCTCTAGGCAACCTAAGGAAGTCAACTGCAGCACCAGAGCTGCCATCTAATGAGAGAACATGGAGAAAGTACTTTGCTGCTTAAGCTTCCATGTAGCCGAGTCTCTGATAAAAAAATGTTTTGTTTTGTTTTCTTCAGTTAACCAAATATGCATGAAAGAGTACTTACGGGTAACCCGTTTTTGCCAGGAGTGCCCTAAAGTGAAACATCCTTGTTAGACAAGTAGATAAATCATTGTAAAAAAGAAGCAATAAAAGAGAAAAGCAATGAACTATAACTTGATGTGTCATGCAGTAACAAAACAACCAGAACTGTAAGAAATACTGTCTCACAGTGTGATCTGTTTCGCACCTCTGTTTAGAATGATACAGATTTATAATTCTATATGATTTAGAATTATGGAATTATCATGAAACCATAGAATGGTTTGGGTTGGAAGGGACCTGCAAAGGTCATCTAGTCCAATCCCTGTGCATATCAGTGTTTTACTGTATACATCTTGTGCTGATGGTTCAGAAAGCTATGACATATGAAACGTCCTAGATATACAGAAACTACTGAAGGAGGCTTGAGAGTTCTGAAGCCCAGCAGCTTTGAACATGTTCAAATATGACAGCTGGGAGGGTGGTGCAGTACTGCAAAGGCTGCCCAAAGCATATTGCTCTATGAACATTAGCACATCAGCACATCAGCTGTTTGCCTTGTGCTTTCTGATGATCGTCTGTCATCAACACTTTTATAGCTGCTGGCACATCCGCAAAGAAGATACGACACTTCTTGATCTGATTTGGTGGCGCCAAAACCCCATCTTGTAGTAGTAAGACACTGTGTATGCGATTGTGAAGTTTCAGCCCTTTATGCATGTGTGATGAGTGACCCTTTCTAAAATACATTCTTCCAATAGACAGGAAACACTCACGGGCTGACCATGTTGTCCAAGTTTCCCTGGAGGTCCAGGAGGTCTTTGATCTTTTTTCTCCACATCTTCTTCTCCTGGCATTCCTGGAGATCCTGTGGACACATCCTCTCCTGCCTGACCTCTCTGGCCCTGTGCAATACAATGTGAAATATGAAAAATGTGTTGCATTACTTTTCCCATTTTTCTCCTCTCTTCCCTCTCTCCTAGAGCTCCTGCTTTGTTCAATGCAGTCAGAAACCTGTTAGGCACCATACAGACAACATACTCCATTCAGCAGAGGCAGTCCATATTAGAGATCATTCATGCAAGTTTAAATAAATTGCTTACTGAGATGGAAAAAATGTGAGCTGGTTACCCACATGCAAGTGACCATGGTCTAACTTCAGAACTGTATGGATCTGCACAGTCTAAATCAATAATGTAGGTTTGAAAAAGACCAGTTTCACAAACTCAGTCTGTCTGGGAAAAAAATCGTCAATGTTAAAAACAGATGTTTAGGAATGCTTTAAACAAATACCCTGAGATCTACAATTCTACCAAAAGAGCTTTATGTATCAATTTTGGTTAAAAAAGAAAGTGATAGAAGAGGAAATGGGGAAACTGATAACAAAGAGCAAAAATGGACAATCTGCAAGAGCAGAAAATTCCTAAGGAACAAAATAAACCTTTCCAGTGGTGAAGTTCAGACTCTAATACATACTTCAATTAAAATCCAATATAGATGATGGGACATTTAAGTCACCTTTGTATCATATCTTGAAACAACACTAGGATTTGCTCACATTTTACAGCAGTAATGAAATATTTTGTGTTTCTTTGGTAACTAATGAAGCTAGGAGTCATGCAGTACAGTAACTATCCAAACATCAAGTAGGATGACAGCTTTCAGCAAAGGAGCTGTTAGTTGATTTTTTAAACATCTTACTGGGTTTTGTCTCCAGGAGAGTTCCCAAAGACTAGAGGTTATCTAATATATTACCATTAGAGATCTTTTTTCCCCATCTGAAAAAATGTTAGAACACAGATAACTAAGATATGTATAAGATCATAAGCTGACTGAGATAACAGGATTGTTGATATAGGTCGATCCTGAAAGAAATTCCTGCTTGGACACTTACAAGACAGCCTATCCAGGATTTTTGGGAGGCATCTCTGACAGGTGAAAGATGTCCAGATACAGCCTTTTCTAGAGTACTTCTGAAAAAGTGTACTGGCAGCCTAGAGAATCTGGGCATGGCTGTAAACAGCATTTATTCATATAACTGCTCTGACACAGACATGAGTAATACAAGAATGCCAAACAATTTTGCTGACTTGCTTCAACTTTGCTCCTTTATAAGGCCATCTAGGAGTAAAAAGTTTGTTCAGTCTTAATATTTTATTAATCAAAATATCTTTTTACTGTGAATGCCAGGAAAGCTGCTGGTTACTTTTTCAGCAGAATTTTTCTTCCTCTCCAGGTGTTAATGTGTGCAGCTGTGAGTACGCAGCATACCCTGCTTCTTAAAGAAATAACTAGGAGTTGCAGATACTTCTCAGTGCAATCCAGGAGGGCTTTCCCTTGTCAAGACGTGGAATATAGGATCATCCTCTTGGATGGTGTCCTGGGTTCAGCAGCAGCAGTCATTTTTCTCCTTCTTACTAGCTAGTGCAGTGCCGTGTTTTGATTTTTGGCCTGGGAGCAGTGCTGATAACACCGATGTTTTCAGTTGCTGCTCGAATGTTTGGTCTGGCCAAGGACTTTGTGAGCCTCACGCTCTGCCAGGGAGGAGGGGAGGCTGGGAGGGAGCAGAGACAGGACACCTGACCCAAGCTAGCCAAAGGAGTATTCCGTACCACAGCACGTCGTGCCCAGGATGTAACTGGGAGTTACCCAGAAGGGCTGGGACTGCAGGGTTGGACGAGGTATCGGTCGGTGTTCGGCTGGGGGGAGTGGAGCGAGTTATTGGTCAGCTGGTTTTGAGGTGTTGTATTCTCTTCCCTTGTTATTTCCCTTATCATTATTATTATTGGTGGTAGCAGCAGTGGTTTGTGTTATCCCTTAGTTACTGGGCTGTTCTTATCTCAACCCGTGGGAGTCACATTCTTTTCGATTCTCCTCTCCGTCCCTCCAGGAGCAGGGGGAGGGCAAGAAGCGGGGGGAGTGAGTGGACGGGCTGTATGGTTTATAGCTGACTTTGTTTAAACCACAACAGATGGTAACTTGAGTAAGGTTTGGTTTATAAAGAGATAATTCGCATAAACTACGCATTTTCAGATAGTCTGTGGGCAACTAAGGAAATCCAGTGATACACATTTTAGACATGGATTCCTCCAGAGTTTAGTGAGTTTTGAATATAGAGATAATGAAGCACTGTGATACTGAACTACTTTTATGCACTTGGTACTTCACACAGAAGCATTTAGTGAGCACTCAAAGAGTCTAGTTTTAAATCTGTTTATATACCACTTTCACCTCCAAGGCATTTACTAAGACCAAGCTGCCTGCTTTTAAGGGACAAAAACCATGGGCTTTTAAGGTGAGGATTTATGTTGGTTATTTTCTGTGTTTCTCAGGTTCTTGAATGCAAAATACAGAAATACAAAACTGAAAGAACAATTTTGGTTTGTTAGCCAAAAATCTCAAGCCCATCTCAACAGTTATAGATCCAACATCTGCATAATGTCAGCATTATTGTCTGATGTCACAAAAGGACATTCAAGAATGTAAAAAGTTGCTTCTGTTTGGCATGCTTCTAAGATGTATTAGATAAAGGTGCCACATCAGAAAAGTGCCTAAAATTCATGTTTTCCTGCTCTTGGAACAAAAAGATAAGGCATATTATGAACCCATTATACAGACCTCCTCTCTGCTTACTCCTGGCAAAGCACTATCCCCAGAGCCATCTTCTTCTCTGAAGATTTTCTGTGTTACAGTGGTGGACTCATTGTTGCCTTGTTCAGTTTCCGTGACAGCTGAATCTAAATAGAATAATCACTTATTAATGAGAGACAGAGCAAAATAAACCTGCCCAGAGCTATCTATCAGAGCACAGATCCTGCAAGTTGATTGAAAAAAAAAAAGAAATTGTTTTGGTTATGACCAAAATATATTCCAAATATTAGTATTAGTCATCTAATAACTCTGCAAATTTTAGAAGGAAAGGAAAAATAAGAAAAAAGTGAGAATAAAATTATAAAACAGATGTTTATTTTAAGAACAAAGACTGTATTGCATCATCTTATTCGACTCAAGCTCCAGTCTAATGGTTGCCTATTTTTCATCTCTGTAACAATAAAAATAAGAGTACAACAGGTACTATATAAGTATGTATGAAATTCAAACAGGAACATTGTCTTTGGACTTATTGCAGTAACTAGTTCTACTTTCTGTTTTCTAGGAATGTGCTGAAATTGCCTTACTCAGAGCATTATTCCGTGCTCTTATTGCCTTGCATGTTTAACTACAATGAGTGAGATAAGCACCTAAATGGAGTAAAAAATGGGAGATGTGTTGAATAGTGGCGGTTGTTGCTACCACTGAACTGTTACTGCTATCAAAAAATTGCAGCCTAACAGACTGCAGTTTCAAAGACCAAATGTTTGATGTGCCAGCTCTTTTCTAACACAAAGGATGTCCAAAAGCCATAGGACTTTTGATTCCTGTCATCTCCCAAAATATAGCACTGGCTTTTCATACACAGGGAAATGTCAAACTCAGACCTAGAATGTAAATGACCGCCCTCCCCCCCCAAAAAGAAAAAGGAGTAGTGCCTTGTTCTTCAACTGCTGCTTCAGAGGTTTCTTCTGATCTGTGATTTCCAGAGAAATCATTTTCTTCCAAATAAGACAATATAGTTGGAGGGGCTTCCACTGGCTCAGCTGATGTATCTTCAGGCTAAAGAAAACCATAAAATCCCAAAGAACTGTTTAGACAAAAGGTTTATCACATATTTTAAAGCAAGAATTGGTAAATTACCTTGCTCAAAGCATAGCAATCACAATTACTACATTTATGAGGCAAAACAGAAATCCTTTTCTGTCCCACTTAATATCTTGCCACTATCTGTCCTTACTCTTCTACTGCCCTTAGAAATATTAACTGTCATTGCTATCATAAACCCTAAAGTTTATTGATGGCCAATTATACACCCTCCTTCATTATCAAGTTTCTAATTTATTTCATCTTCTATTTCATTTTTCCTCGTCACAACACACATCTAGTCAAGTTCTTGAGGAAACCTAGCACAATACTTTTGAACTCCTCTTTTCCAAACCAAGTGATATACACCTGTCAAACACATAGAGAGAGAATAAAACACAAGGAATATAATGTTATCACTTCACGTCTAAGAGCCTAGAGCTGGCTAGTACCCACCCTTCTCCATGCTGTCTGTGGGTGGCAAGAGGCAGACATTTAAATAATCTGGTATCAGCTGCATGCAGGAATGTAAAGAGCTTACTCCCTGCCAGGATTAGAGGCCTGGTCAAGTGCTGTCGCAGTGTAATCAGGAGATGACATCATGCAAGCCTGCATTTGCCATCTAAATAAGATTTAAAAGTGGTTATGTTGTCATGGTAACCCTGAACAGACTTAATGGACCAAGCATCCTGGGACTGAACCATTCTATGATCTAAAAATTGGCATTATATGGCTTGCTGAAACAGTTAATATTTATTGACATGTTGATACGGCCTTTTGAATAATATATTCTGTAATCATTTTCTGTGACATTTTTCCTTCTGGGCATTGATTCTAGCCTGATTACGGAATTCAAGTTAACCATAGTCAAGTTCTAAGTCTTCTGAAGCAGGCATGACATTGATGTATTACCATGACACTGTCAGATCTTGAAATAACATTTTTGGTGTCCAAGACTGATTGTAGATATTTGGAAAATCAAAGGAAAATGTCACGTTTTTACTCCCTGGGAGCGGTATGTCATGATAAACAATAGCTGTTACACTTTCAGGTCTCTGTTCATGTAAAACATTTTTTAGTAATCTAATAATAACACTTACTGAAACAAATTTTGTACGTTTTTACCTCTGCAACAGTGATATACGCTGAGAATCAACATTTTTCTGTGCTTGTTTTGGCTGAGATAGAGTTAATTTTCTTTATAAGAGTTAGTATGAGGCTATGTTTTGGGAATTTCAGCTGAGCACAAAAAGTAAGGGAGAATACGATGTGATAGGAATCTCTAAAATCATAAATGTTATGGTGAGAAAAGAGCAATTATCTACTCTGTGTTCCAGTAGAGTAACATCCAAACGAGATCTGCAGTTAACATGCGTAGAAGGGACAAGAAAAAGATGATAGTCCTTCACAAACATTAAATAAGCTAAGGAACTCTGCAGCAGGAAGATGAGCATGGTAAAATTCCTGTGGGTTAAAAAAAACAAAGCATGAAATTCAAGGGAAAAAAACTCAGTGGAGGTCCACCAAACGCAGACAGATAGATACACTCTTGGCTCAAGCATTTGTTGAGATGTAAATTGTTCCAGAGTAAAAGAGTATTCCCAGTAAGTGCCATATTTATGTTCTTAATCTGTTGTTATACTTTTCCTAAAATATTGGTTGTCGAGTTGTCAAAAATACCAGATTTTTGATCTGGCAAGGTGCAATCATTCTTATGGCCTGTTTTTCTCATAGGCGCCTTTGGAACTAGCCACATACAAAAAAACTAGTGACAAAATCCAGACCTCATGATCTAAAAAAGTAATATTAAGCCAGAAATGTAAAGCAAATAAATAAATTTACCGTTATGGGGAGATGAGAAGGTGCAAGGATTTCTTGGATCTCAGAAATACCTCCAACTTCTTGAATGCTGCCATTGCCACTGTTGTCTCCTGAAGCCTGTGCAAAACCCAGTCATAATAGCAAGTTCATAAAAGTCGGAAAAAAGATATTATCTCCAAGGAATCAACTACTTCAATGAAGATTATTTCTTTCAGTTGGTGAAGCCTTAGTGTCATTAAGATGTTAACTTATTTCAGTTCTTACAACGTTTCATGAGTCACCCTTCAGAAAAATGAGTCATAGTTAATTTTCTGAAAGGTGTTATAGACAAAAGAAAACAGTTCTTTTTGAGTGTGGTTATAAAAAGAGATCCACACACACAGTTTTACACATGATATTATGTTCTCAAGAAGAAATACTAGTTTAATCTTATGAAAAAGATTTAATGGCAAATTAATTTGAAATCTCTGAGGCACTGAGGAGAACTAATATAAGAATACTCACGTAAGGATCATCATCTTCACAGTGATCTTCAGTAGCCCTTGGGTCAGATTTGATTGTCAGATGTTGAATTGAACCCTACATGAAACAACAAAACCAGTTCAAGGAAGTAATATTTGAAGTAGGACATGTGAAGTGGGGGGGTTGTGTGTGTGGAGGGGTGGGAATTAAACAAGTCAACAAAAAAAACCAGACTCGGTTCTGATTTGCTTGGAAAACGATGTGAAGCATGAAACTTTATGAAAATAAACTCAGTTAAAAGAAATTTAAATATGTTCTTATGTTTTTCTTTTACAAAATGTATAAAAATTGAAGCTGCCAGAATATAATGGCTATCATGTCCCAACAACAATACAATTGCTATGCTGTATTATTAGTGCCCCACCTGAAAGATCTAGTCCTAGATTAAGTTCTATAGTCTGTAAAGAACTGTATGCTTTTTCTAGTTAAAAAGTGCATTGCAGGTCTAAAAAATAGCATGTGAAAACCCCTGAAAATGAACGTGAATGATGGAAAAAAAATACCTGTAAGTGATGGAGTGGGCCAGGGAGAAACCAGCTTAAAGCGTTTCAAAGCAGAAAGAAAGGAGATTTATTTTGTGATAACAAATGTTTTGTTTTTCGGAGTTCAGATTATACTTCTCAGTTTGACATGCTGAAAGTGCAGCAACAATTTAATTTTAAACATTCAAGTCTTGTTTCTTAGATTACACAGACTCAGAGTGTTGTAAGAAACTCATGAGGGATGTTTCTTTCTTATGAGGTCTTACAGAGTTAGGTATGGTGGACACGTAATACAGAAAGATGGATATTCAAATCAAGAGCCATCATACCTACACATGTGACATGCCTGTTCATGTTTTGCTGACTGTATATTTTGTTTCTCTGTTTTTATATTTTCTGTAGAAAAGAGCCTGAAGAAGCTGACAAATTTCATCTTTAGCCAGACACAGAATACTTCTCTGTCCAGTGACTTCTCTTCAAGGAGCTAGAACCATGAATTACGCCATGCAACAATATCTTGGTTATGCTCTGTCTGCTGAGTAACTACCACAGACACACAGCATATGTGCTCACTCAAAGATATAGAAAGCCCGAGTCTTGGTAAGGAAAACTGCAACAACTGCAGAAGTGAGAAAATCGGTATTCCTTGCTGTTACCTAATGCCACCAAAAAATGCAAACTCCAGATGAGGGAAAGGTACCATTTATCTACACTGCTATGTTTGACTTTTCTCTCTCTTTCGCCTCTGCAGCAGTCTTCTCTCTTTGTCCTAAAAATACTGGGGAATTATAAACAGGGATGTACTTTTAAAGCAACATTTCTGATAGCTTCTAGAATATTTCAGAAATGAGCAAACTCCGAGATTCTATCTTTAATGATCCTCTACTTTATGTATGTTTAAAGACCATGAAATTCATGCTGCTCATGCATCCTGAGTTTGCAGAGAATCTGAGATAACAGCTCAGTTGAACTGAACTATCTCAAAATTTAGTAACGGGCAAGTCAGACACTGACCAAAGTCAGACTAACAGAACAGTTCATTGAAAAATTATACATGAAAAGACGCACAACCAGACACTTAGGCAGTCTCTTGGAAGTGATGCTTTGACTTCACAGTATGAGCAGATCACATTTGGAGAGCAGATTTTTCCTCTTTCTCTAATGTGTGGCTCTGGGTGATGAAGGAAATAAAATGGAGAGCTCTACTGTTTCCCCAGTGTTGCTGCTAGCCAACTACTCCAACCAGGAAAGTCATGGCCAAGTTTCCCGTAGTAGGAATGGTAGATATGAGGTACTGGATTCCAGCTCCAAGTTTTGTGCCTGCTGTTTCTTTCCCTGTTAAGGCCGGTTTGCAGAATCTGGCTTCATTACTGTTTCAGCTGCATTTGGTTGTTTTCTGGTTTCTACTTTTCTTTTCAAGCACCAGAGATAGAATTTCTTTTTGTTGCCATGAAACCTGAATGACATAAACCATTATGTCCTTTCCTGTCTAGCAAACAGAGCTTTAGACACATGAATTCCCATTAACCAGAGTAAACCAGTAACTGACATTCATTCAGAGCCATTTGCACTATCTGCTATGAATTGTTTCCATTTTGGGCAATTGACGCAAACAGTTTTTGTCATACAAACAGCTTGGGGAGGAACAAACCATTTAGCTTTTCTACCCAAAATCAGTTGTGACATAATAAATGAAGAAATAAAGGCACAAGACATAGAGTACATGTCCTAGTTAATGGTGTTGAAGCAACCAGAATACTAGCTGAAATTTATGTACTCACTATAGCATACAGACAGCCTATTTCAGTGGAAATGCCTTAGAGTATAATCTACCATGATTCTTGTCACTATATTTACAGATTTATTGGTGATAACCTCAGCAACTGATCATCACGTGTTTTCCTGGTGGGGTACCAAGGTGGTCTCATTTTCTTGAACGTTTCTAATTCCTACTTACTAATCATACATCCCCAATACCCCAGTCATCCCGTCCAAGAAAGGTGGTGCCAGCAGACAGGTTTTCTGAACAATGCCTTCTACCACTTACTTGCTATGAATCAATATGTTCCTGTAATTCTAGGTGATTAGACTAGTCAGATAAATGTTTAAAGTGCACTATTCTTGCTGCTTACCAGATGAAGCTCACAACCTGCCAGCACACCTGAACTTTGCAAAGAACATACTTTCCTCTAAAGAGAAGGATCTCTCATTTTTTTGTGCTGCTTCACTAACTTAGGGGAGAAGATATTATTCTCACAAAATACTGTGAAAGTTTTGAAGCACAAGGGAATTACAAAAACAAGATAGAAAAAGTGTGACATTTCCCTTTCATTTGACTATGAGTCAATCTCATGCATATTGACAACTTTCACATTTCCATTTGGAAGCTTAGTGGCTGAGAATTCCAGTGGGGATGCAGCAGGAAGGATATCTGCATTCAGCTAGAGGGCTTGGGAGCCTTGTAGTAATGTTTTTGTTCCTTTTTGGTTTTCTAAAGCACTTGATAAGCTTCAAGTAATATATAAAATGTCAAAATACAACTTTATCTTCTAAGTATCTTCATCTTTGATGACAGCATTCTCTTCCTGATATTGAATGTTAAGTAAACATACCTAGCGCATAAGCATTTAAAATACAGACTCTCTACTAAGGTATTATTCTTAGAAGTTAAACAAATGGATACTCTGAAATTAGCACTTCATGAAAAGGCCATATAAATTTATGTGATCTATTTTCTTTGAAAATCCTAGTATTCGAACTGAGCATTGAACTTAATATCTGAACTATAAACTTCCGAGGTTCTACAAACATTTGCATTTAAGCCAGACCTTGTATATCTGCACTGCCTGAACTCTGGCCAGGTACATAAAATACAAGCTACATAGTTTGTAATCTCATTTGTGATATAACCATTGTAAGCAGACTTTCTTGGGTAGAGTACATGCATGAAACACTGAGGAATGCAAATTATCAGGCACTACTTACTGTGAACTTTTCCAGTCCTGTGGCTCCTGCATTACCAACAAATATCCCAGATCCAGATTCAAATACCAAGGCCCGATCTGATCTTTGAAACTGAACTCTCTGATATTCTTCACAGTCCATGAACAAAGCAACATCATTGCCCTGAACAGTCACTGTAAACCTATTCCACCTGTTAGTCATGACTGGCACTTTAAATGAAGCAGCCTCTCGGGAGATATGGGAACCAGGCTCTGTGTAGTACATAATCACTCTCTGGGTGTTGTCATCAACTGGTGAAAGTCTCATTCCCAGGTAAATAGTTTTCTGGAAGGCATCTGTTATTGCAAATAGCACTCCTCCACGATCACTGTTTGGTTTCACTGTATTGACGATAGCAAAATCTCTATAAAAAGGTGATGGTATTATGGCACTTGTCAATCGACCGATGTTAGCATCTGGACCAAAGCTGTAAGCTGGAAACCCTCCATAGCCAGTGACAAAGTAGACAGAAGGAGGAAGAGGAACTCCTATTAACTCAGTGAGGTCAAGATGTCCTTTTGAGCCTCGTTCTGTAAAGTGTGTAGAAAAAAAGCATGTTATTTAGTGTGTGAGAAACGTTCTTCATTCTTCAGGCGCTCAGCCCATTTAATATAAATGATTTAAGAAAGGCCTTAAAAACTGTAACACAGTATTATAATACCAGTAACATATTTCTAATACTTTAGGCCCCAGTTCAGTTAGTGATTAAACACACCTAGCTAAGTACGCATGTAGTTTTTTGACCTTTGACTAACCAAGGTTACTCCTATACTAAAGAAAAGCGCATGTAAAATTTGGGGAAGTCAATCAGTAACAAGTAGTTCCTGCAATATATTTTGCTTCAGCTGTCCATAAACTACAAAAAGTGCTGAATGTGTTTGCAAAGTGAATTCAGTGAAGACTGCACAATCTTTTGCTTTCTCAAAGAAAGATCCTTTATCCTCACAAACTAAGAAAGCAGTTAAGAGTTCTCTACAAAAAGCATGAGAGGGTTTCACAAATACAAGATACAAATTACAGTGGATTTGCTTTAGCCCTTGCAGTTACCTGCTTCTACAACACAGCTCCACTCAAACCAAGAGCCTTTCCTCCCTTTACAATCTCCTCTAATCTTACATTCTTCAGTTTCTCAGTTTAGCTAAATGAGTTAAGTTTCTCATTTTATCTAAAAGTCTCAAATCTTCTTACTGGTGTACATTTTCACCCTTTTGAAAATACTTATGTTACTCAGAAGCAAACAAAGTGCTAAGGTGTAGCTACACCATGTAAAAATATAATCACTCATAAACTGCGATTTGTGACTAAGTAACTGCTGGCTTTCTCAGCAAACGTGAGAAAATATCTTCATGATCCAAAAAAGTCAGATTTTTACATCACTTTCTTGATGAACCGCATCCTAGCTCCTCTCTACATTGTTTGCTGAAAATCTTCAGATCCTGGTAAAAGACAGGATATATTTGGAACCACTGTTTTTCAGTTCCTTTCTTTATCTACTTCACACACCGGTCTCCCATGGTTCTTAGATTAACTCCATCAAGCAAAAAACTAGCGTGGAAAGAGGCCTTGTGGTAGAATGAGTACAGATGAGTACGCAGGAGGCAGTCTAGAAACTTCACTAAGGAAAGACTTAATTTGTGTCTTAGACTTCACTTTTCCCTATTCTAACAGCTGGTGGAAATAACATATCTGGAGAAGCATCTGTGGTGGCAAGATACTTCTTTGCACCTACGCAGTCCGTCATCCACTAGGGCTCCCACTGCCCAGAGGCACTTCCTTGTGATACCTCTTCATCAGGAAAGTTCCATAAGATGGTGTCCCTAGACAGCATTAAGAAAAGTCCTCTCGCCCAATGGTCACTTAATTTTCAACCCAGCATGGAGAGAACTGGTGCCACCTGTGGTAATCTGACACTGCAGACATTTACAGGGTACAGGAGCTAAACACAGCCCATCTTTTATATCAGGGCAACAGACAGCAGAGTCAGGCCCCCAGTCTTTTTTTCTGAACAAGTACTTACAGAAGCTGAAAACAAGTTCCCGGTCTGCCTGAATATAAGCAGTGAAGAGACACATGAAACTGGCTCCTAGCCCAGCCTACCTGTAAAGGACCAAGTCATCCTCAGATTCTGATGCCTTTCACCCTCAGAAGAGCTACATTTTACAAGCAGCCTGCACACTCTGGTCAAGGGATGAGCTGGAATTTCCTGGTTGCATATAAAACCATGGGATGTATACATGCAATGCCAACCCAGAATACTTCAAGCTCTTCCTCATATGCATAGGCTTATTTCTGCTTCTAATACCTGTAGTACTCCCTTTCCTGCCCTAGGAAGTGCTAAAGGATAGTTCCAAGGTGCATGTGTTTATATTACCTGGCCACTTCAGGCATGATAATTTGCCATCAAGAAGGAGAAACTAGATAATTAATTTCACAGCTCTCACCACATCTTTTCCTCATTAAGATACTAATGTGCCACACCCATGTCATGAGGTTTGGGGTTTCAAGAATATACCAGGATGGGTGCCCATAACATGCTTATATGGAGAGTCTTATTTAAAGCATTATATGCTTTTATGGAGCCTTTATAAGTCTTCATAAAAGGAGAAAGTGATCTTGATATGAGGAAAATTGTACTGCCAATACTTCACTTTGTCTACAGTCTAATCTCTCAAGGGACACAGTGACCTTCGTCCAGGCTGGTGGTTTGAAACAAAACTGGTCAAGAAATTAAAAAATTACTGTAGGTAATAATGTCAAAGTTATTAGTTAAAACATGACTTTTGATCTTTGCTGATTTGTAAGCATTCCCAAGTCCTTCATAAGGTATATATTTGTGCAGTGTAGATTGATGAAATATCTTTCAATTTTAAAACTTAATTACCATAACTGTAATAGTTATATAGGCTGAATATATCCCATTGGGACAGTGACGGAAAAGGTGTGGCAGTCCATATTAATACAACAAATTGGACTCAAAAACTTTATACCTAATAAAAATCAGGAAAAATAAATGAATCTTGCACTTGGCTCTGAAACCTGCAGTCTGGTTCTGAAGAACAGCTAGAGAGAGGTTCTTCAGCTGAAATACACCTTTGTTAGTCATTATTTATATGCAGTACTATAACGGGCTATGTGTTGCAAAGTGTTTTTTACTGTCCTAGTGATTTTGCAAAGAAAGGGTAAATTATTCTCCCTGTGCCAAAGTTGTTACAGTCCAGCTGAAATCAATTCTAATCTGTAACCTTCTCTGTACTTGAGCCTCAGCTCTTGCTAAGGGAACTCAGCTGGAAAAAGTCTGATGTTTTGCCTGATAGATTTTGCCCCTTCCTAACAGCTTAAAAAATAGATTTTTTTTTTTCCTGGCCAAACAAAGCTAATATTTTTTTGATTCTGACTCTAGTATTGAGTCATACTTTCTATTCACACACACACACACATACAGGAACCTCAGCTACAAATAAAATGCATAAGCAATTACTTAAATTTAAAAAGGTAAGATAAATAGTAAGGTTGAAGAAGAATATAGGAGCTGTACACAGATACCAAACCTGCTTCCAAAGAGCCATGGGAAAAGGGCCCTAGAAAGAAGATGGAGAATATTTAAGGTGGCCAGCAGTCAGCTTATCAGACTTGCACAACAGGATGCGCCCCAGGAGAGAATCTAATTAATAGAACTGTCGTTTCCCACTTCCCATTCTCAAAGGAAGATTTCATAAACACAAAAAAGCCCATTAACTCTCCCCACATACTCTGTGGAGCTGCAGCGTAGGTGCAGTTTCCTAGTCACGCACCAAACAATAAAATACAGAGCTCAAAACTCTTGCTCTTTTAGCATAGGTTCTAAGACAAATGAAGCATGTTTTTAAAAGGTGGCAGAAAACAGTAAAGAAGATCAGTATTCGAGTAAAACAAGTCAGAAGGCTCAGCAAATATCTGAACTTCAGTGAGACTGGAGTAGAAGCTTGCATCTATCCCCTATAGAAAAGCAAAACAAGAAGCTTCTAGCCAAATTCTGTGCTTACAACTTATCCCAACTCTTCATGGATTTATGAGGATGTATAGTTACAGTTAAGAGCAGACTTACAGCCACAGGTTTTGCTCCCATTCAATTACCTCTGATAAATTAATGTCTCCCTGCTGCAGTTATGTTAGAACAAAAATGCCCTCTTATTCCCTTAAATCAATGGGTAAACACTGTGCTATTTTAAGTACCTTTAAAGCCAGCAGAACACTATGTTGCACCAGTATAATTTTATTTCAAGCATTTACTGCTACTAAGCCACTGGATATTGAGAGCATCCAGAATTCATCACATTTACGTCCATGTTTCCTGGACCTGGGGCGCTGGAAGGTGTGGTACAGAAACACCTTCAATATTATCTATGTTTTATCTCAAAAAAGAAAGTAGTAGAATACCATAAATTGGGATGGTATTTTTATAATTCTGGAGTTATGAGCTGTGCTATGTTCTGCATTTATTAATGTTTGTTACTGTACTTTATAGTTGGAATTTTACAGCATTTGCAGACAGCTGGATGGTCTCACAGAGCAGCTTGAGGAACTAGTAGAGAGTTATAAGTGTGCTGTAAAAATTATTCTGTAAATCAATATTTAGATTATTTCAAGACTGCAGATGACAATAGTGGAGTTTTTTTCTTCTTTTAATTGTATTTTTTCATGTACTTACCTCACTGCTTCATTACTGAAAATAGTGAAGCTGTAAAAACAACAAACCACTATTTCGGTATTGGAAGATAATCTGTTTTCCTAATTGTGTCTTAACGCAGCAATCCGTAACAGTGAAAGATCATAAAGCTCAAAATGGACTGGAAAACACAGACAAAGCTCTTTAGAAACAGGCAGGAGGTCCTCCTAGAATATATTGGTATAGACAGTTGGAGCATTTTCTTCTGGATGCCTAAGGAAACCTCAGAAGCTATTTTTAGTGGTGCTGCACAGCCAGAAGTGAGGCTGCGGTCAGTAGGAACTGTGATACTTACTGACATGCAAAATCAGTCCCGACATTCTTTTGTGCAAACCATTTTCCAACACTTTCTGCCAACAGTTGGTTTTACGTCATTATCATTCTGCCCTGTACTGGACAAAAATGTATGCAGTTCATGTACTTAAATATAGTTTATTAAATATGCATCTATATTGCACAAAATGGTCCTTTTTGTTCCCATCATGTCTTGTTTGAGAAACTTTATTTCATCACAGTGCTTTCAAGCAAATCAACAAAAAATTTTGTCTTACATATAAGCTGTATTTTTCAGTTTTTCTGATCTAATACTGGACTAATTATTGTTTTATTTGCTGCTTGTTTGGAAGATTTTCCATATACATTTTTGTGCACATTGCTTTTTGTATAGAAACCCAAGGTCATTTAGTATGTATTATACTCAATGAACTATTCTTTCATTAAAAAAATCTGCATTTAAAACACATCGTCCTCGTTTAGCTGGAATAGAGTTGATTTTCTTCCTAGTAGCTGATGCAGTGCTGTGTTTTGGCTTTAGTCTCAGAACAGTGCTGATAACACACTGATATTTTAGTGCTCAGTAGCACTTATCCTGATCAAGGACTTTTCAGTCTATCGTGCTCTGCCGGTGCAGAGAGGCACTAGAAGCTGGGAGGGAGCAGAGACAGGACACCTGGCTCAAACTAGCTGAAGGGATATTCCATACCACAGCATGTCATGCCCGGTAGAGAAACTGAAGGGAATCACCCAGAAAGGACAGATCTCTGCTTGGGTTGGGCTGGGTGTTGGTCAGTGGGTGGTGAGCAATTGCATTGTGCATCAGTGTTGTTGGCTTTTTTTTTTTTGGTTTGCTTTTTCTCCTTCTCTTTTAGTGACCCACCTAGTTTTATAATAATAAAGAGCTGTGTGCACACATGTAGGTATATTTGTGACTAACGAAAAAGATTATAGACTTGGTACATTTCTAAAGAATTAGCACAAGAAAAGGGGATCATCTCTGGAGCAGTATCTTTCATGGGTAACTAAAAGGCTCAAAAGGCCTCACAAGCAGGGTGTGAACCAGGCATGGAAGGAGTACGGTAAGTACAGAGAAAAGTTTCAGGGAGCTGCAAGGTCAGAAGGAAAAACGGGACTCTGCTTTCCATATGCACTAGTGCAAAAAGCAAAAGCAAATTAGTAAAGATGCCCTTCATGTAAAAAGATTTCCAGATTTGCAGGAATGATTCTCTGTAAAAAGACCTGTGCTGTCCCATGCTTCTTTATCTTGTAAACTTCTTTACCTTGTAGAAATTTATACCAAGTTCTCTATGAACATGGATAGATGAGCGATGCCTTCTTTCTCTGAAACACCTGATTATGAGAGGAACAGTTCAGCTCTGGATGATGACAGGGATATTTTCAGGATGAAGGCTGCATGACCAGGCTTCACTGAGTTAGAGAAAATTCTGAAGCCCATGCATTCAGCTGTAATCCTGGCTCAGTTAGTTGGACAGACAGCAGCAACTGCAGGAGAGTAGGAGAGAAGGAAAATTAGCTGGAAGCAAAGCACAAAGGTGCGGGGTGCTATGCTAGTAACTGTCAGGAAGAATACAGAAATAGGCTGGGTGGAAGGGAACGGAGTCCTGGGGAAAATTAGAGAGATGAGAAAATTAGAGAGATGAAAATTAGAACAGAACTTGTACTGCTGAAGGGTGGTTGGAGGCTCAGAAGGGACAGGGCTTGTGACAAACAAGAGCTCATCTTAGGTGCTGGCCTGAAAAGGGATTCAGCAGAAAGTGATAGAACAAAACCTCATATGAAAGTATAAGTTTGAGCAACTTTAGTATTTCTTTAGAAACACAGAACCCTATCCCAATGACTTTCCCCTGACAAACTCAGCACTGAAATGGGTTTTGTGCAGTTCCTGCACTCAGAACAATGCAAAGCTGCTATTGCGTCCTGCCTTGCTCAGGTAGGGCAGGTGTGCATGAGAGGGAAAGAACAGACTTCTAGGACATCTGCTCACCCAAAGGTAAGTGAACAAAGTTAACCTGTATAAGAATTGCAGAGTCTGTATTGAATACTGCAGCTGTCCAGTAGTATGCACCTGTGGCAAGGTGGGACACCGGCTTTATGAAATTAAGTTTTTGTGTGGTGTAAATATGTAAACTGTGATGCAGAGAATATCATTGCCAGCTGGAGGGACAAGTAGCCTTTAACGGTTGCAGGAGAGCAGGAGCTTTTGCATTTCACCACTAGGCGACAGCAGAGCACCTAATAAATCAGATGGAGCTTTGGTTTAGGAATGAGCATTGCCGATGATTCACCAGTGTCAGCGTCTGCTGAGTGCTTTCTTTTACAACGTCTAAGCTAGCATATGTTTTAATTTCCATTACGTTTATAACAAAACAGATGTGAATTATCACCCTGTTCTTTTTCTTTCACAATGACCTTGGAAATCTGACAAAATACATTAAACTAAGTCTGCTGTGTGTTTTCTTGGGGAAAAAAAAGTACATTACTGTTCTTGTTTTCTCTTTCACTCTCTCTTTTTTTAATCTTGAATTTTAAGGCAGAAAATTCTTGCAAGGCCATTGCCAACACCCTCGTTTCCAAAAATATGTATTTCTAAGATGATGAGGGCAGTTCTCTTAAAGTACTGGGAGAAACATCTGACACTTTCCTAGATTTAACAGTTGTACACGTCAGCAGAGAGTCTCTGCCCAAATGTGGAAAAACGGACACCTATTTAAAGACACTGACATAGTCTGGCACACTGACCTGGATATAAATTCTCATCCCATATAAAGAGATTTTAATGGGAAGC
Source organism: Lathamus discolor (assembly GCF_037157495.1). Classification (NCBI taxonomy): domain Eukaryota; kingdom Metazoa; phylum Chordata; class Aves; order Psittaciformes; family Psittacidae; genus Lathamus; species Lathamus discolor. The sequence continues at coordinate 61,273,090 of NC_088885.1, read as the reverse complement.
CAGGATAGAGAACACTTAATCAGCAGCTCCTGGAGTTGCTCCTGCTCGTTGTTAGCCCCCATCTCCACTATGAGGTTCTGTCCTTGGACCAGGGGCTTAAGAAGGATATGAGCAGATGGGAATTGTGGGTTTACAAGTCCTCTATGAAAATCAGAAACCTTCACCCAGAAATGTTCCTTCTCTCTTCACACCTACCACACCATATCTCTTAGCTCAGCCAAGTGATCTGAACACTGTCATCCCTCTATACTTCCCATCAGTAATTTAGCACACCTTTCCACTGAACACTGTGAATGGCCAAGAATCTTCTTTCCTGTGAGAAAATCCTGCTCCAGATCACCACCACCGCCAGTCAGTGCTTCTGTGAGAAGACAGATATCATGCTCCCTGCTCCATGCTCTGTTTCATCAAAGCATTAGGAGTCAGCATCTAGTGAGGCTTGCCTTCAGGCCAAATTTGTATGCTCTGTGCAGTATGATCTGGCAAGCAGAGCCTCAACCCTACCCATGTACCCAAGGGCAAGCACTGTCCCAGACAGGGCTGGAAAGGCTGCTGACGAGGAGTCTTTGAGTGGGACATGAGAGAAACCAAAAATTAAGGTATTTCTGTAACTTCTACATTGTGGCATGGTCTCCATGTGATGGAGGCTAATACAACTACAGGACATCATCAGGGATTTAAGCAAAGCTTTATTATGAGAACTACTAATCTGAGAATGGAAAATCACTTAATTCCAGATCAGATTAAATCAGAACAGAAATATAAGAATATTGCAATAACTCAGCTTTGGTTTGTTTGGTTTGGTTTGGGGTTTTTGGGAGGGTTGTTTTGTTGTTTGGTTGTTTTTGGGTTTTTTTGTTAGTTGGGATTTTTGGGGTTTTGTTTTTATGTTTGGTTTTGGGGTATTTTTTTTCTTTTTTGTTTGGTTGGTTTTGGGGGTTTTGTGGTTTGTGTGTGTGTGTTTTCTATTATTGAAATTAAGGGCTGTGGATCTATTAAGGTGATGAAAATGAAAGGATTTTTAATGCATCTTTGACTCTTATGAGGCACCTTGAAACATGGTGGACTGTGTTCCTCTCTCAGATGACTGCGCTACCCATTCTTTAATGTAAAGAACAGAAATTGATACTTTATTACTGAAGTTTTACTTTCAAGTCCTTGGGAGGACTTGTATTGTATTCCAAGAGTATCTCTTTCATAAATGTCTTTTGGTTTATGTACCTGATATTTATTATTGTTTTTAATCCTATTAAGTGTATTGTCGTATATTCTCTACACTACTGGATTTAGTAGCTAATGGATTTGATACTATAAAGGGCTGGAATTCAGAGAAGTTGAAAAATGATTGTGAGGTGGATGGTATGGGAACAGTATAATCTAAAAATACGTCTTGTATTGGACATTAACATTTCATACAGCTCAATGCTTTTATAGCATGAATGCTCCAGTAAAATTGCAAGGGAAAAAAAATCCAGCCAATGTAATCCTACTTCTTCCATCTTCCTTTTCCCAAGAATTTAATTTCCCAAGAGTTACATTACACTACTTTTATATCTTACTGTAAATCACATATGCTTTTATTATGATCATGTTTTTTTTTCATTTCCCCAGTGAATACACTGAATGGATTAAACAAAATATCTTAAAAATGTCATTTCTGGTACAAAAAGCTCTATGTTAAAACCCTGGCCAAAGTCCTAAGTGAAAGACCTTCTTGTTTTAAACTGACTCATTAGTATAAATGATCATGTCCCACAGCACACTGTTAATGGCAGTCTAGGACCAGACAAAGCTTTCACAGTCAGTAACAGTGCAGGCAAGTACAATTTGCAAAAGCACAGTCTGCTGCAGTGGTAAATTCAGCCGAAGACCAGTAAGACCAGATGCATGGAAAGCTGGTTTAGATGCACTTCCATCCAAAAGATTGGAACACCCTGTCAATTGCATCATATTTTTTTCTCTATTTGTATCAACACTACTTTTCTAAATGCTGTCCAACTTCACCTGCTACACTTCTCACACTGAAACTCAAAAGTCTAAGAAAGCTGGGACAGAAATACACATCTTGGTCAAGGGCTACTTTTCACCTCAGGACAGTTTTCTTCCAGTAATTCATAGAATCATTGAATCATAAAACTATAGAAAGGTTTGGGTTGGAAAGGACCTTAAGATCATCTAGTTCCAACCCCCCTGCCATGGGCAGCGACACCTCATACTAGACCATGTCGCCCAACATTCTGTCCAGCCTGGCCTTGAACACTGCAGGGGATGGAGCATTCACCACTTCTTAGGGCAATCCTTATATCCAGCCTAAACTTTCCCTGTTTAAGTTTAAATCCATTCCCCATTGTCCTATCACTGCAGTCCCTAACAAAAGACCACAGAAGAAAAAGCAGTTTCATCTTGCTTACAAAGTCATTTGGAGTTTTGCCAATTTACTTTCTTTTTCTCCTGACACTTTCGGTGAAACTTGCTAAAAAAGAATCTGCAGAGGAGTGTCTCAGCTCTATCCATCCACTATAACCTGTTGTGTGTGGAGAAGGAACTGGCTGGCCATTTTCACCTTTAATCCAGTGTCTGAAAAATTCAGCTATTCACCTGAATAAGAAACTGCTGCAGGCAGCAGAACTGCTGAAACCTCATTTTTACCACAGTTTTTGCTTGTGATTGGATTCTGGTGTCAGGAAAAGACAAGTAGTCACCAAAGTTTTTCCAGCATTTAAAACATGTTATGAAAATTTGCTGGTTCTCCAGACAGTGGAGACAGAAATATCATTTCCCACCCTTACTCTGTTCCCGTTCTATGAGACTTGTAAGAACTTTATGTCTGTCAGTCTTCTGTGTCTTTGTCAATTTTGGTACATACAAGCTCAGATTCGCAGCAGACTCAGAAACTGTTGCAGGCACATGCTGGAATTAAACATGGCTTGTTTCCTTTTGAAACCAGGTTAAACTCAATGCATCACTGTGATACATGCTTGCAACTCTTCTCTTGAATGTAAATACAGCAGGCTCTTTCTTCAGCTCAGTGGGGTAACGGCTTTTACTTCTCACAGACCACAAATTTCCCACTGTGGACCTCACACATGATCTTATGCAACAGTAAACTATGTAAATCTGGCTTTAGCTGCACAATTTCATAAACAAATATTTTGCAAAGCACCTATTAAGGGAGTTGTTATCTTCATTAAGAAGAACATTGAAGTTTTCTTTAAAAGAAAAAATTAAATAAAAAATAAACCTATTTAACATAGCATAAGATATATTGATGGGATGCTGGATATAGATACTTCAGACTTTGCACCCCATTCATATAGATGCTGTAATTCAGCCTAGTGACTTTCAACTGGCTCCAGATGCGCACAGCCACAGACATTATCCATGTTTCAAGGACTTCCTTCATAACCATAAATACTACAAGTTTGGAATAAATCCTCAGGTAGAAATCATACTGGCCTTACTGCTAACTCTTTCAGCTCCAAAAAGGCCAATATACTCATGACAAGTTCTAAAAATAAGATTTATCATTATTTTTTTTTTGTTTGTTTTATTTTAACCCCACACTTTGAACAGAATTAATACTGTGGAACAATAATAAACTGCTGTTTTTTTCAAAAAAGACTCCATGCAGAAAGTGACAAGAGATCAGATGCATTATTCCATGTAGCTGAAGACCAGAAGTTTTTCCTCACAGTGTAGTTGCATTTTCAGGCATGCATTCCACCTTCACTCCATCCTTATCTACCCCCATCACATGACCCAAAATGCAGTCTCAGTGGTCTGAGAAACATGGGCGAGATAAGGCAAACTTTTTCTCTGGTTCAAAGATATGCTTCTTTTATGTTATTTCCAAGGAAATATGGCAGAAGCAGTATGACAACATTAGAACAGCCACATGAATTAGACAACTCCTCAGTGTAGTTCACTATTTTACTCAGACTGTAGCATGTAAGTACGATTTAAAATGTATACCAAAGCTTGAGTTATCTAGCTATGACAACATTGATAACCGTCTGATGACTAAATCGGATAGACTATGTTGCTAGGTAGATCATAATTAGCAGTAAGATCACTGACTCAAAGTGAAATAGTAGATAATACATTTTCCAACTTGTTGATATTCATTTTAACAGCTCTACTATTATGTTTAGTTACTGAATTGATTCTTCCATCTCCGCAACTTAATGCTCAAGAGCAGATTTCCACTGCCTGCATACAACATGGATTATTCAAGAGATTATGTCTAGAATAACTGCATCACCTATTAGATTTTATTGAGGATTTAAAGTTTTATGACTAAAGGGGGAAAAAAGAACTTTTTTTTTTTTTAATGCAAAGAATTTATTGTTTTACATGTGCATGGCAAAAAAACCCCAAAACCTGAATTTCCTCCAGAGTATGTAAAGTATAGCAGAAGTCTTATTTTTGGTGAATATTACATTTTTGGTTCACACAAAAGTTCTTTGATCCAAGAGCTGAAAGATAAAAAGATAAAAGTAGTAAACAGCACTTATTCTGAAGTCTTATTGTTTGATATACCAGTTGAAAGTCTTTCCCAGATAAGTCTCAACTGCATGCTATCCCAAACTTGAAGATTATTGCTGATTTGCATCTGTATCCAATATTTACAAATCCATTTAAAGTATGTTGGCATGTTGGCTTTCTGCTTTTAAAAACTTAGCTGATAAAAAAATACTGTATTTTTAGCTTAAATCTGAAAGGTTACTTTCTCAAGGCTATTATTATTGTGATGAGAAGAAAAAGAAATGTCCTTAAAACTTATTGTATGTTCTTAATGCCCATTTGAGTTGAATATTCAGAAAGTCAAAAAAAGAAACCCACATCATAAAAACAACAAACCACAAGGGTGTAGGCATTTTTTGGCTTTGATTATAGTCTTTTCTCTTTCTCTTCACTGTCTGAAACTTCATTTGTGTTGTAAGACACTGTTTTCACCAATTTCACTGGTGATAAGCACAGACATGTATTAATAGCACAACTATGTTGCATAAAATTTTGATTATGTCTGAACTAAAGCTTGATGTGTCAGGCCTTCAACAGGAGTCTTCAGGTGATGGAAATTATAGCATTATGCAAGCTAAAGGCCAAGCTTTACAAGTTCAGAGCAGAGAGTTCTCCAGACCCTTTCAGTTCTATGCTCTCGCCTATTTGTTCATCTGCCATCAGATGGAATGACTTTCCTCCTCCACCATGACGTATATAGTTGAATATGACTTCATTTTGTTCTGACTTTCTATAGCATCTTCTTGCCAAAAGCACTGGAGAAGATGTGATATCCAGAGCATTGATCCCCAGCTTCTGGAGGAATTTTTCAGACCCTAGGCTTTTCGAAAAATACAGGTAGTGCTGCAGCCTATTCCCTGAGAACATACATACCACAGCTTAGTCTTGTTCTGTGGCATATGCTGTGCAAACTACTGCCAGATCTGTGAACAGTAATGAGCCTGTGTAAGACCAACAGACACCAAAGTCTCCAGTGTCTTCTGAATGTGTTGTCATTCTTGTCAACAAAAATGTCACAGTGACACTTCCAAACCTCTACATTCTCCCCCTTTCCCTATGTTCATTTTCACAGCTATCAAAAAAAAGTAAAGTGAATGGAATCTAGATATGACCTCTCCCTTGTCAGTCTTTGAAAAGAGTATTAAGCTTATATTTTTTTGTTTGTTTTACAAACTGGCTTAGTAATTTAATAGTAATACTCATGCACACTTTTCTGAGCATGCGCCAATTAGCACAACTAATCTGAAATCAACAGTTATGATCTATTCTTCTGGCCAAAGTATTTGAGAAATAAGCATATACTATAGCTAAGTAGATTACCCTCCTTGTACATGTGTATGCATGCATGCATACAACATATGACTGTGAAGGGAGGATATAGCTTCAATTAAGATCACATTTTCAGCTTGACTTTTGTGTGAGAAACCTAGAAGCTGATGCATCTGGATATAGTTTTGCTAAAGCAGTTTATTCGAAATTGCAGTGTGAAATCGTAAATGCCACTAGAAAATTGTATCCTAAGAAAAGACCAGGTACCAGAAAATGCAGTTAACAAGAGAGAAGCAAGTGGAAAAATCCAAAGCTGTTTCAGTCAGTCCTCCTTCAGAGTTAAAGGTTCGGTAGATAAACTTGGGTTGAAAATAGAGTAGCTTCACTGTTTTTTCACTGACATCCAGCAAGTCATAAAAGTCTTGCCAACAAAAAACTCAACAGAATCATAGGATGGTTCGGGTTGGAAAGGACCTTAAGATCATCAAGTTCCAACTCCCCTGCCATGGGAAGGGAGGACTCACACTAGACCAGATTGTTCAAAGCCCCATCCACACTGCCAGGGATGGAGCATTTACCACTTCTCTAGACAACCTGTTTCAGTACCTCACCACTCTCACAGTACAGAACTTCTTCCTTATATCTAACCTGAACTTCCTGTGTTTAAATTTAAACCCATTACCCATTGTCCCATTGCTACAGTCCCTAATGAAGAGTCCCTCTCTGGCATCCCTATAGGCCCCCTGCAGATACTGGAAGGCTGCTATGAGGTCTCCATGCAGCCTTCTCTTCTCCAGGCAGAACAGTCAATTTTCTCAGCCTGTCTTTGTAGGGGAGGTGCTCCAGCTCCCTGATCATCCTCATGCCACTGCTCTGGATTTTCTCCAACAGCTCCACATCCTTCTTATGTTGAGAACATGTTTAGGTTCATCTCCTGAAAGCCGAACATTAGGACTTCTGGCGGCACTCACTGAGCTTTGATCTTCTTTTTTCATGATATTCTATCTGCAAAATGCAGCAGTAATAAGGCTCATTCAAGTAACATCCGAACCATACTGAAACAGGTTAAAGCTGAAACAGTTATGAAAACTGGGGAGGAAAGTTTGGTTTTGAATAGGTTTCTTGGTTCTCAAAGCTCTGCAGTTGTCAGGAAAAAAAAAAAACCAGTGCAATTAATTTTCAGATGGGGTGAATTATGGTAGTTCTACTGCTTTCAATACAGTTGTGACAATTTTATATAATATAGCAGCTACCTCCATTACCTAAATGGAGTCTCCTCAAATGCGGAAACATGGTTGATGGTAAAACCAAACTTACAGTCATCAGTTATTTCATCAGCCTCCTCTTTAATCATCACCATCTTGTTTAAATGTTAAATATGTTCCATAGAAACATAAATCACAATTTTACATGATCACTGCAGCTGAGAATAGAAGGTTTAACCAGAAGATTGAAATTTACTATACAGAGATTGAAAGTATTCGTTTCCCCACACCATCCACAAGAACATTTCCAAGAAGATTAACTTCCTTGTGAGCCGGGTCAGTTCCCAGGTCTCTCTGGCAGCTGCATCGCTTGCTTTGGAATAGCACCAAGGAACTAGCTGATACAGCCTGTAGAGTCCTATGTGTGTGGAGTTATATTATTTTAAAGTAAGGAAAATAATCACAAAATTATCTTGGCTTTAGAATGCAACTCAGAACTTCAAACTCAACAGGGCAAGACATTTGCTTTGGATCTGATAGGATGTCTCTTTCCGCAACTGAAATTTTGTAGTTCTGTTACATGACCGCAATAGCCAAAGTCATAATGTTATTAATGTACTTGGCTACACTATCATATCTGGTATGTGAACATCTGCAGTGTCCTGAAGTAACCTCACAAATTCTGATAAGCAAGAAAATAAAGACAGATTTTTTTAAAACCAGTCAGTAGATACCTAGAATTGTGTCCCAGAGGAGGGATCTGTGACAGCCTGAAAGGAAATCAACAGAAAGATCCACATTCTGATTAGGAAGAAAAAGGTGTACAAAAGAAATACCACCAATACCATCACTATGTTTAAACTCCCCTCTTGTTTTGTAACTTTTGGTCTTAATATTAACTGCTATTAATCACTAGAAGTAATAGCTACTTAATAATACAGTTCATGGCATCAGTCTGTTAATAATAAATAATCTACTTACGAAATAGTGTTGTATTTGAATTGCAACATAATATATATAGTTTAAAAAGGGTAGGTGTTTTCACCATTGTCCTCCCTTTCGTCTTTTCCTTGCCTTCATAAACACACTTTGAGAAAGTGGTACCCTGGTCCACTGGTTTGGTCATAGTGGTAAAACCTTCATATTGTGGCAAAGACTTGCAAGCAAAGGCAAATGAATTATAAACAGCAGACATAACTCTGTTATAAATAAACAGACAGATTTTCTTTTATATATACATATTTTTTACATATATGTACACAGGTGTGTTTTCCAAAGGAAATGCGGCTGAACAAAAGAGAGCTTGGGTCCCTTGAAGCCTCCTATTTCTGTAGCTGTTGGAGGGAACTTTCTCAAAGGAGTTTCAAGGACCTGGCACACAGAACCTTTTATTCTGATCTTATTAATGTATATAAATATTTGAAGGGAGGGTGTAAAAAGGATGGAACTAGGCTCTTTTCACTGGTCCCTAGTGACTGAGAACGAGGGAATGGGCAGAAACTGAAACATGGGAAACCCTCTGAACATGAGGAAACATTTGTTCACTGCGCGGGTGGTTGAGCACTGGCACAGGCAACTCAGGAGTTTTTTGTGTCTTCAACACATAGAGATATTAAAAAACTGTTTAGACATGATCCTGGGCAAGAGGCTGTAGGTGGCCCAGCATAAGCAGGGAAGATGGATGAGCTGAAGTCCCTTCCAATCTAGACCATTCTGTGCTGCTGTGATGCTGTGGTTCTGTGACTAAGAGAGAGGATTACAACAAATTACCTTTACAGTTCCTTCACCCTTTACCTCCATCCAGAACCAATTCTAACAGTACAATTGTAGAACAGTTGTGCGAGTGTCTTGAAAAACAAAGAGAACAGAGAGTGTCCAGGCACAACATATTGCAGGAGAGGAGGTTAAATTATTGAGAGACCAGAAGGGTAAAAAGAGGTCCAGATATACTAAGAATAATCTGTATATATTTGAGATTATTGATGATTTGATTCTGAAGTATTTCTTTTTCCATTTTTTCCTATACTTTCATTTAATTTTTTTTCTTTTTTATGGTAAAGAGAACCACTGATTGACTTCCCACTTGGAAGTCTCATTCTGTTTTCAACAAAATATACCACTAAGGTGGAACAGTCTAAAAAACAAGTACTGAATAACTCCAGTTGTGCAAACTGCCAGAGTGCTCAGGTAGTTAACCATGAGAGCAGGGTGGTGCACCAAAAATCTACAAGCCTGTACTCTGCTGAAGTATATGTGTGTATACACACACATATGCACACTTGACTTTTTTTAATTTAACTTACTAAGTTGTGAATTTCTAATGATAAAAATTTTCTTTCTGAGACTACATGATCTAAAATGTACAAGTATAAAAAATTCATTCAAATTATGCAACCACTCTGGAATCCCCATAAACATTGAAACAGTATGTGGTAACAGATTTTTTTTTTCCTTTTTCTGAACAAGAGCTGCTCAGTCTAGTTTTAAAGCAGTTGGTGAAGTGTTTGCTAACAGCGGGACCTTATATGCTGCTTGATCCAGCTTTGGCTATGTGGCAGCTACAGATATTTCAGACTGAAGACTTTCTTGGTCATTTATTTCCATTAAGACAAGTCTGAAATAAGTACTTGTATTTGTGCTTAGTCCAGTAGTGGCACAGAATGAAAATACAAACCTAATTCTCCAGTATGCTCACTGTACCCAAATACAGCAAGCACCAAGGAGATGTGAAGCAAGTACTTCAAGTAGGAGTGGTTGTGGTTTACTCTTTTGAAGAAAAACAAACAGTAGGCAGAAGGCAGTGGAATAATATGCTGAAAAAGAAACCCAAGAAAAAGGCACATGCCCTCCACACTCAACTGCAAAAATAACATACTTCCCTTTGGAAATGCAAATTTATTTTACTGATGGATCATTAACTGCTAACAGGACTGGAACATTTACTACCATAGCCACTAATGAAATTAACTAACTGCGCCACTTTTGAGTGAAAAAAGAAACTTCATATAGTACAGAGAAAGTTAGTTCAACTCGGGCTGGAAACACCCTATGAACTCTGATTATTTTCATGTATCTATTTTGTGCTTGTTTTACATGTTTTTGTAATTCATGAAAGCAACACAACAAAATTGTTACGATACACAAGTAATTCTATTAGGAGATGCATTGATAGACATTTCCCATTGTAAAATAAAACACACAGCCATAGAATCATAGAATAGTTAGGGTTGGAAAGGACCTCAAGATCATCTAGTTCCAACCGCCCTGCCATGGACAGGGACACCTCCCACTAAAAGTCACATCATGCCAAAAGTCTTTGGATTATAATTCTGGCATAGCTTAACAGCACAATAAATTTAGATTACAAGGTTCTGGAATTGTATAAAAATATCATCACCAACTAATGTTAAAGCAGCATTTTCTAGTTTAGCTTTGTATAGACTGTCTTTACAGTCTCCTAGGAACATGGTAGAATTGGGCCTTGAGCATTAATTTGAAATCTATGTGCTCCTGGGCTGCCTAGCTCTAGATCAGATGCAGGCATACAGAAAAATGTTATCTGAAACAGTGAAACATCCTGCCTAACTGATATCAAACAAATATTTTTGCACGACTGGATGGTGCATAGGTGAGCCATTAATGATTGTGGAACCACTTTGTTGTTTTGTTGCTTTTTTTAATTCAGAATGACTGAAGCAGAATATGTTTCTATAGTTTATTACTGAAACTTGTTTTTTAATTTTGAAAAATCCTTGGTGTTGTTTAGCACATCTTAAGATATTATCCCAGAATTTGATGATTTCTCAGCCATGTTTTAACTGAATGCTGCCATAAATTGGGTATCTCCTGGAAAACACTTATTCTACTTCAAGTTACTGATTATACTATCATTCTCTTTCTTGTAACACAAAAAAGTTCTTGCATCCATCTAATAGTTATTCAATGATACAACTGAACAGACCGGACAACTGACAATTTTTAAGCCAGTTTGGTGACCTTCTGTTAATCCACACAGATGTAAAATCATCTACAGATGTCCCTCTCCTATGTTGCAGTTTGACGCAGAGGTTACTTACTGTAAACTCCATACATAAATTCTCCAAGCTGACTCTTCTTTTATTCATTGGAGTGTATCAGTGAATACTTCCTAGTCTGTAAATACCTTAGCCATTTCTTTCTATGATGGAAAATAAATACATCACTAAAAAGATATTTTCTGAGCATCCTGGAAGAGTGTAATATAATTTTTGTGCGGAATAAACAGCAATTGACTCTTTTATTAGTCACTCTGTATGACTCATGTAATTGTCACTTCTGTATGAATACATCTTTGTCACTTTTTGTGGTGGATGTAGATATATTCCAATATCTGTAATTCTGACTTTCAAAGCATGTATCAGTGTTTTCTGTGTAGTGACATAGTAAGAAAAAAATGAGATATGTGTATTTGTTTATTTTAATTTCAAAACCATATTTCGATATCGCTACGCAATCTGTTTGTTCAATACCATAATTATCTTTAATTTACACAAGCCTACTTCCACATGGACTTATAAATCCTTCAGGCTAAACAGAGGATTGGGTCCTGACGGCTGAAATTATTCTACCTGGCTAACAGACTTTCAGTCTTTTCTTTGAATTTCTTTTCTGTTGAAAACTGTGAAATCTAATCAAGCTCACAGAAGATTTATACATTAGACATATTACTGTATCATCTATATATTGATGTACTAGGACTATTTCCAGAGTTCACTGTCTTCAGTGAAATAAATATCATCCAATACAGAAAAAGAAGCAAAATGTTACAGAATACACTTAGTTTGAACTTTTGGAAATTTAGAGCTACAGAAAGGTAAACTGAAACTACATTTAAATTCTTGTCACATTTTTCTACTTAATTTTCAAGATGATCCCAAGCTGATAGAGGAAGCAAACTCATTGTATGCCTAAACATCATTCTTCTCCGATTTTTAATTTATGTCTTTGTAATTTTGTCATACGTATTTATGACAGTCATGCCCCTTACAAGCAGTTTCTAAATTCCCTTCGAAGTCTCCATTTTAAAGGTGAAAATTAATGGGAATTTATTGCTGAGCTTCTGAAAAAAAAAAACTTATGACAAAACGTGTTTCAACTCTCAAAATGAAGCCCAGCAAATTATCATCTGCTAAATGTATCATCTAAATGCTAACTGCCTCAACATCATATCTAAAACACTATTGCAGAATGAAAAGCTTTTTTCCAAAGCACATACTGCTTGACTGATTTCTTTATACAGGCTGCTCTAATGGCCACCTTTCTTTTTCTGCAGTTTCCTACATTTCATAGGAATTTCTTTCATTCCATACATTGATCAATGGAGTTACTGTTTAAATTATGGCAGTCTGGATTCACAGTTTGTGAAAGATGTTTTTCTAGGTGCAGATCTTTAAAAATTCAGCCACTGTTACGTTTTAGCAAGTTTTTGTGCAGCTCCACTTCGTTTGTCCCCAGCATGCTAAGGGTTATGAGAGGCCATAAGAAGTGAAACTATTTATTCTAGAATCGCATTTAATAACTCTCGTATTTTTAAGTACAGATTTTGCAAAACATATTTAGCACCAAGAGCAGTCAGAAATCTATGCTTATTTAATATACTTTCCAGACATGCATTTCATAGCAGAAATGGTTTTTAATGCCAGCAAAATAAGTACATAATGTAGGAATATCTGATTCAAGTATAATTTTAAAAGTAGCCCCTTAAAATAATTACTTCAGTTATGTATCTAAAACAGAAGTATATTTTTCATTCCTTTCTCTTCAATGCTCATATCAGAACTGCTAAAGATAATAAAACTAGATAGACATCTTGTTTCTTCCTTGGCCATACCGTAGAAACCCTTCTACCTACAGACTCTAGTGACTGGAATCTAGTGTTATATGAAAGCAGAGCTGAGTAATAGTGCACAGAAGAGAATAACATTGCCAGTGCTGCTTGTAGGATCATTTTCCCAAAAAGCATTTTTTTGCTTGCAATTACAAGGCTATAGGCAATGCCATGTATATCATTCACTTAGAACTAATTAAAGATTTAGCTCCAAGAAGGTACAGAACATCTAAGAAGTTCAAGGCAAAGCCAAAGCTGATCTGATCTAGTGATGGTCACAGCCTGTTTGAGTGGGAAGTTGGAATAGATGATCTTCAGCATTCTCTTTCTTCCACCCTGCATTGCCGTGATTTTGCTTTACAGGTGGAAAATCATCTTCTGTTGCTGTGATTACTCTCTGATATGCTACTGTGAATACTGTTGTCATTTTAATGGTGCTGAGGAAGTAACAAGTCTGCTCTAAGAAACTCAAGGCCACATTGCACAAATATTTAGGCATGCACTTGAAGTCAAGAACCTGTACCACTGGTTTCTTAAGGAAGAAACACGCCTTTAGAAAAAATTTGGATTAGTAGAGGAGTTAAATAATAGTAGACAACATCCCTTTAGAGAAGACACATTAAAAAAAGGTCTACTGAAAGTATATGAGAATGGGAGGGAGGTTTAAGCAGCAAATGCTAGGCAAACAGTGTGTGTAGGAAGTGCAGTAAAATAGAAACATGGAAGATTTCTCAGGTTCCTGGACTTCTATGAAAATCCCTGCCATTAGTTTTATGGTAAATAGCAATAATACAAACACTTAACCATTCATTGTTTGCTCAGCCTCATGGTCAGCAGGACCACAAGGAAAGATGAGAATTCAAAGGGTTACCATAACATAATTCTGTGTTCTGTTCCAAAATTGGTTTTCCAAAAGCATTTTATAAAAATTAAAACAAAATGAGAAAGGGAGTGGAAAGAGACGGGGAGAATGAAGAGAAAAGGGAAAAGGGAGAAGGAAGAGCAGAGGGGAGGAAAAAGGAAAGGGAAAAGAGAAAAAGGAAAATACAAAAAGGAAAATACAAAGGGTAAAAGGGAAATCAAAAAGGGTACACTCTTTGACCCATCTTTAGATAAATATGTACAGAGGAAAAGGGGCATTTGATTCCATAAAAATATTTGATCTAGCGCTACAGCCAGTTAAATTAGTGTTAGCAGGCTAGCTTTCTAACTTGTTCTAACAAGCTTCAAAAACAGCAGCCATGCGTGATCCAGGTCTTATAGTATTACCCATACTCACTCTCCTGGTCTTTAACTGTCCTTGTCTGTGATCATAGGCAACTTAGTGAGAACCAGGTCACAAAGGAGTGTGTAAAGTCCAACTTTTAGTTCCATATTTAAAATCACAGGGTAAAGTAGTTTAGAAGGGCCCTCTAAAGGTGATCTAGCCCAATCTGCTGCTCAATAGAGGGTTAACCTGAAGAACTAGGTAGCTTAGAGCTCTGCTTAGTCAAGCTTCAGATACCTGCAAGGATGGAGATCCCACAACCTCTCTCGGCAACCTTTTCCAGAACTTGGTGAAGACATTTTTTCCACTTGTTCAATCAGAATTTCCTTCAGCTTTTGACTGTTATTTGTCCTTTTGCTTGGTTTTGTCCTCTGAGAAGAGGACTTTACTAGTAAAGTTTTGTTCTGAACACTCTTTATGGGAATCCTGCAATGTATATGGAAACAATATATCTTGAAATAGGGTACTCAGGATACAAGTAACTTCAGTATCCATAGAGTCGCTAAATATTCATTTAACATTTATAATGCACATCCTCAGTGGTGTCTGCATTAACTCATGGTTACAGCAGCAGTCTTCTTTCCCCACTGGTTGTCTTTATTCTTTTTTCTTTTTTTTTTTTTTTTTCTTTTTGGTTTGGTTTGTTGTTTTTCTTTTTCCACAAATAAAAAGCAACTTTGACCAATGGAGAAAAAATTAGTTTTTGAAGGATATTTCAAGAGAGGTGATGAAAACCTCCTTGTTGGACAATTGAAACCTGGTGTGGGTAGAACAGTTACAGAGTTGCCATAATTTTGTTCTGTCTTTTGAGATCTGATAAGAGCAAATGTAAAAAGGACATCAATGACTTCACCAGGTCACCAGTGATTTGTGTATTTTTCCGCTGAGAATGCATCCTGTAAATTTTAAGCATGTTCAGTTTTACACTGAACATCACTCTCAGCGTACCCCCACTCATATCTCTGGACCAGGAAACTGCCATGCAGTACTTATTTGTCAAATTAACATCTCATGACAGATAAATGTTTAATTATAAGTGCATCAGAAAAAAAACACAGCAAGAAATACACATGTAGAATCAAGGCCTTGATTATAAGTTCACCTTAGCAGTATTTTGAGTTTAATCAAGTATTGTTTGTTAAAAACAAATGCCGTTATACACAAATATGTCATATGTTATAGAACTCTAATTAAATATTAAAAACTCTTTTAGGTAAGTGTTTTTACATGACTAGCACTTTACCATAACAACTGGTAACTTATTTTCATCAAAGCTAGATTTTTCCGGCTGAGAAAACTCGCATGTGTCATATACCATTCATGTAATTGCATGGGTAAGAAAACTAAAGAAAGAAAAAAAGTCAAACCACGCATGTTAAACCACATTCACAGCTACTCTGAGAAGGATGAAATATTTGCTTGGTTTTTACAGTGAATAGCAAGAAAGGATTAGATTCATACATACACACACTCACATGCACCACAAAATGGCAGTACCACTGTGGAGCATTCATTACAGATGAGTGGTTCCTTCTATGAAGTCAAGAGCTATGTTGGTTTGGCAAAGTGTTGAAACAGATGAAACCGGAACAGCTTGTGAAAAGCTGAAGACTAAGAAAAGCTAGCACTTTGGTCCTCTGAGAGTAAAAAAGCATCATATTCACAGAAATGATGGAGTGTAATTAGTTAGCATGTAGTTAAACAAAGTTGGATGGCAGAAATAAAGGTCTATACTGTCGAGAGACACTGCACGCCCTCACTGTGATGCAGCCAGTGGCCTGGCAAGGAGTATTTTTGAGCCTGATCAATGGAAACTTTGATGTCAGGAATGCCAAATATGAGAGAATTCTTAGAAAAGCCCTAGGTTTTGCACGATTTTCCCTCATTTTTTGACCACCATATACTTATCATGGCTAATAATCAAGCTAGCAATACATTCTTTTGGTTGTCCACAACAGCCCTTGGCCTCTTGAAGATATACCTTCAAATGAAACATAATGGTACTGAGCCAGAAGTAACTCTTATTTAGATAAATAACTTGATAATCCACCAAATAATGAAGACGTTAAAACCAGAATGCCTTAGACCATTCAGCCATTCTACCTGTTCTTCAAGTATTGATACAACATTCTTCTATTGATGTTAGGAAGTGTAACTCTGAGCGGGGAGGCAGTTGCATGGGTAAATAACTGGTTGGATGACTGCATTTAGGGTAGTGATTAATGGGTCATTTTCTACCTTGAGGTAAGAATTGGACCACAGGTATATACTCTGAGATCTGACCTGTTTAACATCTTCATCAGTGACTTGTGGAGGCAATACAATGGACTCATGAAAATTGCAGTGACATCAGGGGGGAGGATAAAAACGGTCAGGCTGGAAGGAGCAATTAATGTGCTTGAGGACAGGTCTGCCATCTAGAGGGACCTAAAAAGGCTGAAAGAATGCGACAACAGGAATCTTTGTAAAATTCAACAAGGACAAATGAAAAAACCTCAACCAGCCAAGGAAGAATTCTTTGCAAGAATACAGTCTGATCAACAGCTCTAGAGAAAAGGATGTGGGAGGCCTGGTAAGCAGCACACTCGACGCTGAGCCAGCAACATGTTCAATCAATCAGCAAAAGCTGCCAACAGCATTGTTGGCTATAAAGACAGGAACACAGACAGTATCTGGAGGGAAAAGATTTTTCCTCTTTACTTGACACTCACTAGATCACATGCAGAATACTGAACCTGGTTTTGGGACCACAAGAGAAGAAAGACGTTGATAAACTGGAGCAAACTGCTGGAACAAGTCCAGAGGAGGGCCATGAGGATGATCAGGGGACTGGAGTACCTCCCGTATGAAGACAGGCTGAGGAAGTTGGGGCTGTTCAGCCTGGAGAAGAGAAGGCTGTGTGGAGACCTCATAGCAGCCTTCCAATACCTGAAGGGGGCCTATAGGGATGCTGGGGAAGGACTCTTCGTCAGGGACTGTAGTGACAGGACAAGGGGTAACGGGTTAAAACTTAAACAGGGGAAGTTTAGGCTAGATATAAGGAGGAAGCTCTTTACTGTAAGGATGGTGAGGGACTGGAATGGGTTGCACAAGGGGGTTGTGAGTGCTCCATCCCTGGCAGTGTTCAAGGCCAGGTTGGATGAAGCCTTGGGTGGGATGGTTTAGTGTGAGGTGTCCCTGCCTATGGCAGGGGGGTTGGAACTAGATGATCTTGAGGTCCTTTCCAACCCTAACTATTGTATGATTCTATTTCTAAATTCAGCCAATTACTGCTCTAAGGCAGACACTCCAATCTTTGAGTTATTTCAGTTGCTCTTTACTGCACTTGTTCTGTATGCCCATGTCTCTCCTAAACAGGGAAGCCCAAAGCTGGACAGTCCAGAAGTGGCCTCACCACTAAGAAGGGAAGGATCACTTTCCTCATCCTGCAGCCTACATTTTTCCAAACACAGCCTGGGGTGCTGTTGACCTTCTTTGCACTGGGTACATTGCTGCTCATGATAAGCTTGTCCACAGTCCTACCCCAGCTTGTAGTAGGTTAATCCTCAGCAGGTGCAGAATTCTGCATTTTACTTTTCCTTTGCTGAACATCAGGAGATTTCTATTATATATTTTTCCAGCCTCTCAAGATAATCAAGAGTCGTATCTCAATGACATTAGCCATCTTGATGAGCTCTCATGGATGCGCCCCATCGGGTCCTGTGGGCTTTATATGTCCAACTGGTTTTAATGTTCCTTCACTCATTTCTCCTCCTTGGAGAGTAAATCTTCATTGCTCCGGACTTTCCCAGTGGGCTCACGTCCTCAGTTTCCTGAAAGGAAACCCTAGCAGCAAAAGGTGAGTCAAAGAAGGCACTGGGTGCCTTATCTGTTTCCATGTCCCAGTCACCAGGTTCCTTGCCACATTCAGCAGCAGGTCCTCATGTTCTCTGGTATTGTTTATTCTGCTGGTATACCTGTAGAAGCCCTTCTTGTTGGTCTTCATGTCTCTTGTTAGATTAAATTCCATATGGGCTCTAGCTTTCCTGACCTCGTTACTGTAGTTTCAGACTGTGTCTTTATATTTCTGACGTGCCATCTGAGCCTGTTTCCATCTCTTGTGTGCTTCCTTTTACTGTTTGAGTTTAGTCATATGAAGTATTACCAGAGATGAATCAGAGCTTGGATGCCATGCAGTTTATGTTCTTAAACTGTTTTGCAGTAAACCCCAGTTATAGGCTACTCAGAAGATCCATGCAGCATAGCTCCTGCTTATAGGAAACTTTGAAGCATGTCTTGGAGCAATATTCTTTTCTCTCAAGAGTCAACAGCTTACTCTTTAGCATGCGGCACAAAATTGAAATTGTTTCTATGTGGGTTCTGTTCTCCTTGGGTTAGGTAATGTGCATCACTTGCAAGAAGGGAAGTAGATATAAAATGCAATGAGCAATGACCATGCAATATAAATGCCCACCAAAAAACTATAGAGAAAGTCAGAAGCTATATTCATTTTCCTAGAAAGCAGTCAGACATCCTGATTATGTATGGAACTG
Organism: Lathamus discolor; assembly: GCF_037157495.1. Lineage (NCBI taxonomy): Eukaryota > Metazoa > Chordata > Aves > Psittaciformes > Psittacidae > Lathamus > Lathamus discolor. The sequence continues at coordinate 61,254,427 of NC_088885.1, read as the reverse complement.
TGATTTCACAGTTCAGAGAAATGTATGCCACGAATAAGACTGGAAGTTAACACTACCTGAGCAGTTACAAGTTACTATGGTAGGAACATGCCACAGCAAAACTTGGATTCAGAGGCAGCAGTGGAGGCTGACCCAGACTCATAAGACCCAGGAGATCCTCAAGCATAGAATAAATCCAGAGAAGGGCCATGAAGATGATCAGAGGGCTGGAGCACCTCGCCTGTGAAGACAGGCCAAGAGGTTTGAGCTTCTTCAGCCTGGAGAAGAGAAGGCTCCAAGGAGACCTGAAAGCAGCCATCTAGTAGCTAAAGGAGGCCTTACAAGAAAGCTGGAGAGAGACTTTCTACAAGGATATATAGTGACAGGTCAAGGGGAAATGGGTTTAAACTGGCAGAGGGTAAATTTAGATTAGCTATTAGGAAAAAATTCTTCACAATGAGGGTGATGAGGCCCTGGCACAGGTTGCCCAGAGAAGCTGTGGCTGCCCCATCCCTGGCAGTGTTCAAGGCCAGGTTGGACAGGGCTTTGAGCAAACAGGTCTCGTGGAAGGTGTCCCTGCCTGTGGCAGGGGGATCATAGCTAGTTGACCTCTAAAATCCCTTCCAATCCAAACCATTCTATGATTCTATGAAATGGCTAAATATCATTCTTGTTAATGTTCTATCTTCTGTGCTGAAGATGAAGTAAAAGACCATGCAGTTCAAATTCAAATCTCATCACTGAATTACCATTACCAGTTTCAGGCCTCAGTCAATTGAATATTTGAAATGAAGCATATTTGAGTGCCTCCAGAAAACCCTGGTTCTTCTCTGAACCCCTTAGGAAAACCTGGTTCAAACCTTAGCTCTTCTCAGATTGGGCTCTAAGATGGATATTTGTTTAAAATACTGCAATTCTTTGGCAGCCCTGTCTGTTACTTTTTCCAAGGCTTTCTTACCAGAATATATTCTGAATAACACATCTGTTTGTTGTTGCACACTGCTCATATGCAAATATATTAAAATTAGGGTCTGCCTATTTTACTCATTCTCTGGGAGAATTCTACCTGGACTATACTATATGCAGTATCTGTGACTTTCAATGTTTGAGAACAGAGAGATGGCAAGATTAGATGGATATAATTCACCACAGTCCAAATTGCTGGCTAATTTTGTTCTTTTTTATACATGCTGTAATCATGTGCATTGGCTAAATGGGAAAAGATTGCTTGGTGATCTAGAAATTGTGGTGGTAAATAGACATACACTCTTAAATAGGTAACATTAATGACATTTGAAATAAAGTCATCAGATTCCATCAAATTGCACTAGCCAAGGCACACTGTGTAAATTGGCAAAGCTATGGCATGAATTTGGTCAAATGTGAGACACTACTAGTGGAAATCCAAATCAAACCAGTCCATACACCAAATGAAAGCAGAAGAAATCACAGGCAAAGGTACAAGCAGCTTCCAAAACAAGTGTTTTATTTGGAAAATAACATGTTAGAATGAGTTCTTTGGAACCTTTTGAATACCCCAAATATATAGTGCAATGAAATCTTCCTTTCCACTGCAGTTATTGAAATGGCAACCTGCAGTTGAAGTCTGTATTTTTGTCGGTGTCCACCTGCTTGAACTAAACAAGCCAAGGCTATTCTTACGCACACAGTGTAAATCACTGTATTCTTCTAACTATTCCTAGCCACTTACAGCAGTACTTCTCATTCTCACCAGTCATCCATTCACTTCTGTAGCAAGGAGTGGTAGTTCAGTACCTAACACTAGATCATCAGGGTTAGCCATTGTCTTTATCATATAAGAAATAAATCACAGTTGAAACATTTTAATTAAATTGATAGGTTAGCAGGTACTACCAGAAGTACCTGGAATACTTGGAAATGGCAGTTTATACACAGCAGCTGCTGCACAGGACACAAACTGAGTAACAAAACTGTGTATAGGCTGTGGGAAATCTGTGAGAGGGCATGGTAGTGCCCAAACAGATGTATATGCATTTAAATACTCAGGAGATGACTAGGACTTCTTTCAAGAAATTCCTTGTGTTGCATTGCCTACAGCTAAGCCAGAACAACATAGAAAGGAGATATGTCAGTATAGCCTTTCTTAGCAGAGCAGGTCCTTCAAACACCAATTAGTGGCAAATGCAAGCACAATTGAGATTTTGAGTTCTATTCAGATCATGGAAACAACTGCTTGCTGCAGGCTTCCAGTGTGACCAGGATGCCTTCAAAGAAGGCACCCATTATAACGCTGTATCTAACCCAGCTGGTTTCGCCTTGAGGCCTCAGAAAATGCAAAAAAAAAAAAAAATAAAATAAAATCTGTTGCCTGAAGCTAAGCCTGTAGCTTAGCAAACATGTAGTTTATTGTCCAAGAGAATTAGCATGTAGAGGGTGTTACACAGGAAACTAATCCATTTAGAAAAGTGACAAAATGGAACAAATTTACTAAAGCAGGTTTGTTCCACTGGTGTTATCAATCTCTTCAGCTACTCACACAGATGACCTCAACTGAACCCAACTGATTTTCTATAGTAAATTAAGTATATTTTCCATGGAAAGGCATTTTATCAACTATGAAATTAGGCTCAGCTGCACATTAAAAACATGCACAGCAGCTGGTAACAGCCTGAAGATGCCTCTGAAAGATACACAGTGGCTCGTTCAATTTAGACTCAAGTGTAATTTGATGATGTCCAAATGCTCAGTAAGATACAAGAGAAAGTAGTGCCATCTAAATTATCTTTACAAACTAGTACATTGAATACAGACCATCATAACCATAATTGTGTTCTACCTTGGGAAAGAATAGTATGAGCTGTCCCCATCACCACTTCAATCAGTTTAATTGTATGCATTTAACGTTTAAAGAACATACAGTATTACTTGATAGAAACAAGTTTTTAAATGCATATAGATATTTATTTACACTCATTATGTTGGTTCATTCTGAAGAGAAGTGCAGGATAGATGCGTGTATGAATTACAGCAGTTGATCAACAGCCAATAAAAATCAGTAATTCAGGACTCCTCCATTAAACTTAGCAGGTCATGAGTATAAAGTTTATATCAAAAGCCTAATGACAGCCATTCTGCCTACAGAGAGTCAAGGAAAGAGACAAATATTTACTTTATGTAAACTATTGCTGAGCATGTTACTTAGGGCAAGAAACTGCTGTTCAGCTTGGCTAGTAATAAACCCCAGATGTCAATGAGAAATTTTTGGAGCTTATTTTAGAGCACATAACCATAATACAAACTGCAGAACCACATACACTTAAACCTTCTTTTTTTATATGTATATATATTATTAATTCTTGTGGGGTTTTTTTGTTTTTTTTTTTTTTAAGGCATGCACTGATTTGAATGCCAAGAACTGAAAAACACTGATAACTGCCTAGATAGCCTGGAAGAATAAATATGACTTCTGCAAAAGGCTAGATCAAGTCATGGGCAGGACTCTGTTACTCAAACTTCAGCAAGGTTAGCTTGCAGGTTTTATAACTTTAGTTCTATCCACAGCCTGGGTCCCAGCATGTTCAGAAATGTGTTCTGACCACCTATTCACTAACTTAATTTGTGGTAGAAGATACAAAGCAACATGGGTAAAGCAGCCAGGGTAATCAATGTAAATCAAGATACATTATCAGGTGTAATTAAAGGCCAAGTACATGCACCAAAGGCAATACCAATTAGAATAAGGTAGACTACACTTTTATTTGATGCACGCTCAATTGTCAATTTGAACAAAAGTGAAATGACTAAGTAATTTATGAAGACACAACATACCCTTAACCCTCCCATACAAACCTACGTAGAACAGGGTACTATATTTACACAATTTTCATGAACACAGAAGAAAAACTACAAAAGCAGGCTAGTTCAAATGACACTGTATTTGGGTGAAGAGGAAAAAGGTGTATTATTCCTTGCCTTTTTGTACATATGCAATGCTAGATGCAGCAAAAGAGAATAAAATGTCCCAACAGTGTTAATAAAAATTCAGTATTCTAATTCATAGGAACTGTTGAGATTTCAGAATTCCTGTGCAGTTTCACTCTAAAGCAAGATCTAAGTATTTCTTAAGAGATTTTGTGAAATAATGATCAAATCCCAGCAATTTGCAGAATATGCAACAGAATTTAAAAATTCTGAATTAAATATTTCTTCCTTTTTAAAAAAAAAAATTGTCACAACACATAGCTTGATCTACAGATTACATGCAGATATGAAACTCCATTTTAACAATCTAAACAGACATAATTTTGATTGAGAAGGGGTGTCAGCTGGTACTATGCATTAGTAACTCATGATTTTAAATATCAGTTTTTTAAATACATTGTTCTATTGTCTGTCTTATTTTACAATGAAAGCAGTAGCCAGGTATTCTAGATCTTGGGAATGAAAGCAACACTTCTGCTGAAATAAAACACCCAACATCATACAAGTTCACTAAAAAGTTAAACTAAACCCCAGAAGTTCTGAAACAATTTCAAAGACTGCCATCTGAATCTGATGTAAGAGCAGGCTGCCCCTACTCTTCCCCACCGTCCTTTCAGTTTGTTTCCTCTTTCTCTGTAGGAACTGTCCATAGTTATACAATTTCCTTAAGAACAACAACCTGATCAAAACACTTTTCCTGATTGGAAACTCATCAAAATTTTGTTAGTCATCTTTCTAATGTCTCTCACAAAGACATGGCATAGCTCAAGGACTGTGATGGAGTGCTGCTGGGGCTTTTGCTTTTACCTGCTCCTTTCATACCCCTTTGCAATTTGGTGCTCCCCTTTGGTGCTTAGGGAAAACAAGAAGACAAGGCTATAGCTACCTAATTGCATACCACTAAGCAAATTCACTAGACATCATTGAAGAGGCTGCCCAATCGGTAAAAGCAAAGATAACAAAATTTTCTTCTCTAGACTCACTGTGGGTTACTGCTTTGGCTGCAGGTTTGTAGAGAAGTTACTCCTTACCCATTGTTCATTGAATCCGTGAGCAATTTTCTTGACATGAACATATCAAGTTAATGTTTTCTGTTTTGCATATAGCCTGTACGATGATACAGCAGAAGGCACCTGATCCTCTAAAACCTGCACTGTTCCTCTAAACCCACACTTACTCATTCCCAGTTCTTCTTATATAAAAAGGAATTTAGAGATCCAAATATGTGCTATGGAGAGCCAGAGGAGAGGTCAGCCATTAGAAAAGCAGCACAGCAATATTCAATGGGCTGGAAAATCCTGGAAAGCAGTAATCTTAAAGGAGACAGTGAGTAAATGAACACTGGATAAAGCATAAGTTTAGCATCAAAAACCCTGAATACCAGAGGGTCAATTAATCTCCTGTGTCTCCAAACATTTTCATCTTAAATACACAATTTATTTCTGTGCGCTCTATTACTAAAAGGAACTGTGGGAAAGGCAGAAGTTATTTCTGCAATAGTTAGACTAAAAGATCTGAAATGTAGATTTCTTCAGTAGTTACAGGGAGAATTTATACCATTCATCTATTTCTAGCGATCAACACCTGATTTGATTTCGGGAGATGAAAGCATTTAAAACAAGCATCCGGAAAATATTGCTTGTAACATAGTCCAATGTTGTGGAATAGAAAACATAAGAACCCTATAAAATCAGGCACTTAAAAATCACATGTTCAAGGAAAAAAAAAAAAGAAAAGTAAACATTTGGGAAGAAGAACTTTTATATTAACAGACAAATGAGTAGGGAATGAGTAGGACAATCATGCAGGAACACATTGCCAGAACAGTCTCCAAGTTTCCAGTGTTCTAAGAGGACTTACATAACCCCACTTGGTCTTCATCCATGGTAAATTTAGGAGTCCTTCCAGCAGTAATAAGATATTGCACAGAAAGAAACTGTCCTGTAGCAGTAGGGTTATCTTTCTTACTTCTGATCTGACATCCACAGGGTTGGATATTTACAGGACCAAAGCTTAGAGTAATAGAAACTGGCATAAATCTACCAAAAAAGAAACTGTGTCAAGTAAATATTTGTTCTTTCTATCACTGTGCTTGAAGTTTTAATGAGCTTCTGCTTATTAACTTTTATGTGCCAAAATTTGGTTCTTTCCTGTCTAGATCTCACTCACTGCACTGTCATTCATCAGCTTAAGAAAAACAGTTTTGCCTAATGCAATAGATTTGTCTCCAGCGTATATATAATATATTGTATTTCTGTCATTATTCAGATATACAATAACATTTTCCTCATTATCATATCCATTTCCAGTTTGATGCCTTAATTAATAATCTGTAGTACAGCATTATATTTCTCGTTTGCACTTGCAGCAGTTAGTGATAACTAATCTGAGTGATAACTAATCTTTTTCTCCTACTGCAATGAATACCTAGAACTTTGACTTGTAGAAGAATCATCTGTTCTATGGCAGTATCAGTTAAAAAGGAAAAATCAGTCTGAGTAACATTAAAGTCTTCATGTGCAATATTGTTTCCCTTCAGTAATTTCTAATGGTGCTACCACGTACTTATCTAAGAGTCATTTACATAACAAATTCAGACCATTTTTTGTAAGATAGTAAAAAACCCTCTTTTTGATGTAGGTATCATTGCTCATAACAGAAAAAGTCATAAATGAAGTTTTCTGACTTTTCTCAAAATTACATGTAAACTTCTAAATCAATATTCTCTCAAGTTAAATTTGAGGCTATGTGTTCCAGAGATGCTGAGGGATTTGGCTTTGTTACAAGAACACATGATCTGTGATTACAGAAAGACTTTCCACTGAAAATCCAGAAAGGCTAGGCTGGTTAAACTAAACATTTAACTCAAGAAGTCCGAAAATCACAATTTGCTCAGACACCAGGAGAAACCTCTATGCACCAGAGAAAGCATCACATCTGTGTCTTTGCATTTATACTGTGCCTGATACATTCCTGATATCTCCAAAGTGACATATACATCTATCATAATTGCTCTCTGCTACCTTTCTCTTGAGGTGATACACCCAAAACCATTCAGTAATCTCAATTTTTTTTAAAATACATTCTGTTGATTATTACAAAATTGAGATGGCAGATATGATAGGCTGCCTTAGAGCTGGGGAAACAACATATTTTTTAACCTTTTCCAGAAAGAATGGCAATTTAAGCTCTTAACTTGGAGCTGCTTCCCTACATGAAACGAAGAACAGTAAGCAGCAGAGAAAATTAAGATCTGAAATGAAGAGTTTCTTTCCATATTAGAAAAGGGTATCTTGAAATTAACCCTTACTCTCAAGTTATATACATGATTTGGAGAAGTCTTACCTTCTATGATCTGAGCTGCTGAACCAGCATGGATTGACAAGCCAGAGAGCAATAGCAGCAAGTCCCAGGTCCACCAGGCGTGCCTGGAGCAGGTGTGCCAAAAAATAAAGGGGGGTAAGGCATGGAAAATAATGAGACCAAAATGCAGTACAGAAGCACAAGGGTGGAAAAAGAAAAAGTAAAATTTAGAAGTGAGAGCTCTTACCATGGGAGCATTTTTTGAAAGTCAGTTGAAAGACCTCCAGTGAGGAAAAAGTTCAGTGCACATGAGTTTTATGCTTACGAAAATAAGAAGTTAATAAAAACTTGAGCCTGCTGTTTCTCCTCCAACGTTCAGACACAAGTGGAACAAAGGCAGCTCTCAGGCTCTCTGTGTGACTCACTGCAATTCAGTGCTCCAGCTCTGAAATCTGACTCCGTGTAGACTTTCCTGTCAGACCATTGCTGAAAACTTCCTACTTTATTTATTGATGGACAACCCTTACTGCTGTACATCACCTCAACCTTGTTATTATCCAGTCTTGTCTTTAACTACTGTGTACTCTAACAGTAGCATAGCTTCTCCAGCTTCCCCCTTCCCTCCGCCCACTCATAACCTTCAGTCCAATAAAACATGACCTCCAACATCCTTCCATCCAGCGTTATATAGCCAATGATACGCATTCTTGCATTCTTATATAGAATAGGACATTCCTCTGACTGTTTTAACCAAACTTCAACAGAAGAAAGTTTTAATATAGGAGCAGGACAGAGCAGTCACAGTTAAATTGCAACATACACCTGGAAGCATTACTGTCCTACAGATTTTCTGTCGCCTACAGAGACATTTTGAGCCACACCCTTTATTCCTGACAATTTTTCTCTAGCACTCGTATTTATAAAGAGTTATACCCTGCATGTGGGTTAAGAGTGTTAATCTACCTCAGCAGCTGTACGTATATGAGTCTGCTATAGACATCCTGTAGCTAAGCATTTCTAATAGTTTCCATTCTAAATGTTATTTCACCCCTCCCTCCTAACTTCATGAAAAGCCTTTTTTTCCACATGTCCTTCAAAGCCAATTCTTGCTCAAGGAAGAATTTTTGGAAAAGTAAGGTTGAGATCAATCAGACAATTTTTAAGTCACGTGGTTTTTAACAAAGACTGCAATTGTCACTTTTTGACTGGGACAGAAGGGAGCCTGGAAAGCATTTCGTATGGAAAGATACCAGTGTACTCTTGGTAGATCTAGGCCGGAAGGTGCTGAAGATTGCTTTAGGAGATTAAAAACTAAAACTGGTTTTACTTAGCTTTTTTGCATAGGGTTTTATTATTTTTGTTGTTTCAAGTAAGGAAATACTGAGGCTAGGGCTTTAAAAGCTAGAACCTTGATTTTGCCCCAGACTCCCCTTTTAAGTCAGAAACCACAACAGCTCAATTCCCTTCAAGTACATTTTTAACTGAGCCATAGACCAGCATTATTAGCTATCCACCTTCTGCTTAATGCTAAGGAAGCAAGAAATTGAATTATTATTTAATCAAGTTTCTTATTATAAACACACAATTTGAAAGGTTTTTTAGAGGACCTTTTTTCTGTTCAATAACAGCCCTGTATCAGGGCTGAAAAAAATTTCACTATTCACGTTTTCTACATGAGGCTGTCAGCTCTTTGTCTGTCCGTAAAGTTTCTCCACGGTTATCAAAACCAGCAATGCTGCTGATAGGAAGCATTTGCAGCATTTGTGCAAATCATATACCAAAACCATTTATTTTAAGCCTTTTTCTAGGGTATTAGATTTATGTTCTCCCTGTTTTTTCAAGCGTTCTTGTAAAATGTCTGTATATACAAGACTGGTTCACTTTTTCCTTTTTATTTTTTTTCAGGTAATCTTTAGCAATAGATACCAAGAGCTGTTATTAGTCCTTGTCAAACTATTTTTTAACCCAGTTCCTTCTTTCAATAGTAATCCTTCTATCTCTCTATACACAAAATGTCAGATGTTTATCTGCATAATGCCTTCTGCTGCACTATAGCTTTTGTCTGGTGTATATGGCCAAAATATACGTCTAGCATACTTGAGAGATAAGTGTGTGATCGGACTCCGGACATCTATAAAATTTAGAGGACTATTTGGTAATGATTATTTTTACAACATAAGCTGGGAAGATTTAATTTTAAAATAACTTTTCTTCTATTGTTTACCATTTAATGGATTTTTCCTCTGATTTTAGAAAACCCGTAGAAAAACAGAAGCACCTCTCCTTCTCTCATAGGTAATCTACCGTTCATGCAGATTATCTAAATGAAATGCTGCTGAGAAAGCCTTTAGTTTCTGCTGGATATTTTAATATGGATGTCTGGCCAATGCTGAATACTTTTAGAGCTACTGGATAAAGGAAAGAAAGGCAAAGCATGCTCTTGACCTCTGCATTCCATTAGTTTTAAACAGACAGTAGAGGAGGAATCTCTAAATACAAACAGTTTATTACCCCCACTCCTGCAGGGCCTTGAGATTTCTTAAGTTTCTAGTGTTCATTTGTAGTCTCAGGAATTATGGAATATTAACAGGCTCTCTGTATCTGCTATATCTATTTATGTCTATCTTGCTCCCCACAAGGGCAGTGACATTTGTACACATTCACTCTGTTTTAACCTTGCTGTTTGTTTCTTCCTTCCTTTTCAAACTCAGCAAGACCTCTGTGAATTAGGACATAAGCGCTTTCCTTCAGTACTGTCTCCAGCTGCCTTCAACTAAGTTGGAGTTTTCCTGCAGGTTAAAAATCTCCATTTTCCACGCAGAAGTTTTGTTTACTTTTCTCAGCTCCATCAAATGATTGCATTCCTTAAGACCTGAAATGGCAGACTCCAGTTCTGCTGTTGCAGTTCTTGTTTATATGGCTGGGTGTTCTGATATTTCTGATCATCTCTGTGTTAAGATGTTGCTGGTTTTTTTCCTCCTGACTATAACACGGATTTCTTAGCTCCACATTTCTAGCCTCTACAATCTTACAACCTAAGAATCAGAAGATTTTCTTGTGCAAAAATAGTGTTAGAGAAGCAGTATGCACAAAAGCCTTAATCAGTTAGGAACCATGCTAAAAAAAGAATAAAAGTTTCCTCTTTTGCCTAGACTACTAGGCATTCACAATACCCTCTGGCAAGGAGATCCACTGCTCAGTTATGCCCTTCATAAAGAAGTCTCTGCTTCTTTGATTTTGATTTTGGTCCTGGGGTTCTTTGATCTCTCCAAGTTTTTGTAGTGAATAGGGATCACCTATTCACTGTTCATTCTGTTTTCTCCACTCTCTTTGTGTGAGAGTCTGATTTCTGTACTGAGCGTGAACTTACTTGGTCGTTCTTGTAATGCAACCATTATACACCTCTGGATGTCTCTTTAGCCTTTCTCAGAGCTTTGTGTTCTCAGAATTTCTGTGTTCTAGTGTTTCACTTTCAATCTTTGGTGGAGGTGGGGGAATCGTGACCGCACAATGATTAGGCACATTAATGGTTAGGATGACTGCACATCACAATCTTTTGAGTGACATAGCAATGTTCTCTGTATTTTCTGATGAGAAACACAACCTTGACCAGGGTCAAGGTGACATTTTCATGGAACTCTCATAAGCTTGGTAATAAGAGATCATTTTATGTGTAGTTAGGATTTCTCCTCCCTCTCTCTTTTGCAATAAGCAAAGAGACCAGGTTTGTTGGGCACACAGACAGGTAGGAGGGCAACCAGACCAGTGGGAGGATGGATGAAGACTAGAGAAAAAAACGTGCAAAAAGGAGAATAAGACTGAATGAAAAGCCTCGGAGAGGAAGTTGGGAAGAGGTGAGGACAAAGCTAAGAAGACCTCTGGAAGCCAGTCAGGAAGCAGAAAGGAAAAACAAAATCTGCAAAAGCAGGCTTAAGCAGGATGATCTCCTTCATTTGCATGTAAGCAGGGGAACATTATTAGAAAAACACAGACCCTTGCTGGCAAATCAGGATTCTGGGGTGCCTCTCTGAAGTGTATGTGCACTAATGTACATAGCATAGGGAATAAATATAATGAATTGGAGATCTGTGTGCAGCTGCAGGCCTACAATCTTGTTGGAGTCACAGAGATATGGTGAGATGGCTTACAGGTTATTCTTGTTGACGGCAGGTTGACAGAGGTGCTCCTTCCCTCTGCTCAGCATGGTGAGGTCACACATGGAGTCCTGTGTCCAGTTCTGGGCTACCCAGGACATACTGGAGAAAGTTCAGTGAAGAGACACAAAGATAGTAACGGGACAGGAGCAATTCTCCTTCAAGGAGGCCTGAGAGTTAAGGCTGTTCAGCCTGGAAAACAGAAAGCCCAGGGGAGGATGTATATCGATCTCTGAAAGGAGGATACAAAGAGAATGAAGGCAGTCTCTTTTCAGTGAAGCCCAGTGGTAGGACAAAAGGCAATGGACACAAACTGAAACACAGGAGGTTCCCTCTGAACATCAGCAAACATTTGTGAGGCATTGTCACAGAATGGACAAGGTGGCTGTTGAATATCCATCCTTGGAGATATTCAAAAGCCATCCTGACAGACAGTTCTGGGAAGCCTACACATGCTTGAAAAGGAAGGCTAAACTAGATGACCACCAGAAGTGATTTCACTTTGGTGTTGGCCATGAGGTCTTACAGCAAGTTGTCTACATCTGGAGTCCTTTACTGGTAGGAATACTATATTCATGCTGATTGTTTCTTCTTCCTCTCCCCTAAGACATATTTGCTTTTGACTTTAGGACTTCAAAATTTTTTAAACAAAATCCATGACATAAAAAAAGGAAGCTATGATATAAATTAAAACTAAGATCTATTCAGAAAAAAAAAAAAAAAAGAAAAAGCCATAACATATTAATCTGAAATGTCCAAATAATAGAGGTGGAAGAACATAAGCTTCTGATCTCATAAAGTTTAACACACAGAGCTCTTACCATCTCTCATTGCAAAACTGTCAGTCAAGCAAGGCCACTGTGTATGATGATCTCAGCATGATGGCTGCATTTGCTGGCAGGCTGATCTAATCACTCTTGTACTGTAGAATACATATTCCTGATGAGCATCAAACTTCACTCCATGTTACAGGGAGGTAACTATTTGCCAACACAGAGCGGCAGTGTCACAAAGATCTTTGAAATGGATTTCTCCACTGGCTATACTTGTTAGACTGTCTACATGTAGACATGACTACACACGTGTGTACAGAACATGAAGCCTCGGTCCTGGGACTGCTATGGCTACAACCCTGGCAGTGAGCCTGCTAATTAAAGGAGCCTGCTAATTAAGGGAGCAGGGGAAAAAGAAAGCTAGGAGTTTAAATACCACAAAAAGGAAACACACAATACTAGCAGAATAGAAAGTGTGTTTATGCTGCCTATGACTGTTATGGGATAGCAACCACCCACAGTTACGAGACAGAAATAAACACATTACCCGTGTGCTTGACAATTTTTCCCAAATTTAAAATACAGTCAGTTATACCTTTTAAAAAGAAGATGTGGGCAAACTTTGAGCAACAGCATGATTCACATGTTGTAAATCCAGCTCTTTTTCATTGTTTTTATTTTAGGAAGAGTTGTTTGGCACAGAAACACATCCAATAATGCTTTACAAAAATTGATTTGAAATTAAAAAGCTCTGCTCCACAACTTAAACAAAGACATGCTTTCTGACACACCACCAGGGATTGTTCAACACTGCTAGAACAATTCACAGAGATCAAATCAAAGCTTATAAATAGAGATGATTCTTAGCAAATTAGCTAGTATTTCCTGGGGAAAAAAGAAAAAAAAAAAAAGAAAGGAAAAAAGAAAAAAGGAAAAAAATAATTGAAGGAGACATGTCACTCGTGTGCCCAGAATCTCTGCTATCTGTCACTAGTTAGACTGTTTACATGAATGTACCATGTCTGCTTACAGAACACAAGGCCTTAGCTATGGACCTACAACTCAGCCAGTTACCTATACTATTCGTGTTTTTTTTTCTTTTTTTCAAACACAGGCCTCAGAGCCAGCCCCAATAACATTTATTCCTTAGGTCATCCTCATTCATTTTAAGCTTTCCATATAACACAGGAAAGGCAGACAACCTGGATAGGAAATTGTAGTAACTAATCAATCAAAGCTTAGCAAAATATAAATCATTTAAGGGCATGAGTCAATACCACGAATGCTGGGCACTTCAACAAACACTTCTCCTTGGCACACACAGAGCACATCCTGAAAGCCGTCTAGAAACTGTCAGCTGTCAGATGGGAAAAAAAACCCAAACATTGTCATTCACTTTCAGTGTTTCCTTTCTATCAGTTTTAATTTAATATGCTTCAAGTTTCCACTTGTGTTTACATGACAGGACTGAATTAACAGAACATGTGAAATAAACCTAAAATAGTTACACCTACTACTATGGTATAAATAGGGTGCCAGTATATTAGCACTGTCAGCCACACTTGAAGACATCAAACATTAATCCCTCACCTATAAGGTGTTTCAAGAAAATCCAACCTTTTCATATCATTGCCTAGCCAAGCCAGTTGACAACACTTCTGGTTTTATCGTCTCTGAAGCATATTTAGAAACCTTTTAACTAGGGTTTCAAGGTTTTATTTTCATCTTTCTCAGCCTGTGCAGCCACAAACCTCAGATCTTCCACAATTATGGAAAACCCACTTCTGTGATGCACTCGTTACACACAAAAAAAAAACAACAGAAGGAAAAGAAAAAAACCTTTAAATTATATGCTTTGCAAAGAGGAAGTCAAACAAGAAAAGATACATAAGAAAAAAATGTATTTTTGTACATCAGTTGGGATATTGTTTTGAGAGGTATGCATTGTAGAGCAATACCTAGAGGAACAGAGAAGAGGCATTTCTCTTTCTGTCTTCCAAGATAGAAGGAAATTTCAACCTTTTAAAAAATTAAATACCAGTTTAAAGTGACATGTGTAGCAAACAATACAACAAAACCTCAGGATAGATTTTCAAGAAAGGCTAAAGCTAAGTTTCTTAATGTTAGTTGTAAGAGAAAGGAGGAGAAGTAGACCTCAGATTTTGGATTTTCAAACAATAAAGCATGGGAGTTATCTGTAGTTTCTCTCAACTTCACCGAGTTCTTGATTCAGATTGCCCAGAACAGTTCAAAACAAAACACAATCAAACAAAACCAAAGCAAAAAAAACCCAAACAAAACTATAAACCCCACAAGATTTACTTAAGAATTACTTAACAATTCCATTTGCTACCTAGAGCAACAAAATGTTAGCTTTCCAGACTTTCATCCTCAGTCCTGTGTGCTCAGCTTCTACATTTTCTGGAGGATTGTGAAAAAACCTGAGCAGTATACATCAACCAGTTACAATGGTGATGGCAATGACAGTAGTATGGGATGATAGCAGTCAATAAGTAGGATCTTGCAAGGGTAGTGAAGGATTTACTTTGGGACAAATTTGATAGCTGATAATACACCAGCAAAGGAAAAAAATCTTGGTTGGATTTTTGGCTCACAGGTGAACTTGCAAAGAGCAGAAAAATCCTACATTTTTAATTGAAAACCAAGAGCATTTAGTAAGGTGTGACCAATATGCAATTGCTACTCTATGCAGATTTATGAAGTCCTTTCACAGATCAAAGCTGCGTGCTGATCATACAGCTTGTGCTATGTTACTAAGGAATTTTCTCTTCTTTCCTGTAGAAGTGCTAGAAGCAGCAGGAGTGACGGCACCAAATAATTCCTGTCTACAGTAGCTGCTGCTGCAGAGCACAGGGATTGTTTCAATTAAATTTTGTGTTTACAGAGGTGACTTCTCAAGAAATACCTGTTGTTGACACTAGCTCCAATGCTAGCATATATAAAAATGGGATTTTACAAGCCTTTGTTTGCACATCTGGATGGTAGTTGTACTAATAAAGAAACTGGTGTTTCCTTGGCTCCATGAAAGTGTAAACAAAGGAGAAATGGAAAAAACCGAGTAAGACTAACAGAAGGTTCTTTTAGCACAGAATCACTTTAGCTTTCCTGCAGCATTATAATCCAATGCAGATGTTCATTTGCCTCATTCTTGGCAGCTGTGTTAGATGAACTTCCTCTCCTCAGTAACATTTTCTCAGGGATTTATGATCCCTTTGTTAGTCTGCCCTTGCTCATTTCTTTCATGTGACAATGAAACCCAAAAGGGTGAGAAATCAAGCTAAATGTATGAAAAAATTACAAGATGATAATAACACTATGTAAAAGTAAACATAATATTTAGATGACTACAGTACAACAATGATCTCTGCTTTTATTTCATCATTTCTGATGGTGGTAATGGCTCTTATTTATTAAGTCAAAACAAACCAAGTAATTACATAAGAAAATAAGAGAGAAGGAGCAGTAGTAATAAATATAATGGCTTAGACAAGCTTTAAGTTTAGCAATAAATTTGAAGAAAGCATAGAATCATAGAATGGTTTGGGTTGGAAAGGACCTTAACGTCATCTAGTTCCAACCCCCTGCCATGGGCAGGGACATCTAACACTAGACCATGTCACTCATGGCTCTGTCCAACCTGGCCTTGAACACTGCCACGATGGAGCATTTACCACTTCTTTGGGCAATCTGTTCCAGTGCCTCACCACCCTCACAGTAAAGAATTTCTTTCTTTTGTCTGAAATGTGCTCTATGTCAGTATCAAATGAGTTCTATCAAGTAATTTTAAATAGCCTAATACATTAAGCTTTCAGAGAAATTATTTTTACTCACAACAGGAACATACCGAGACAAAGAAGGATGATTAGGGTCTGCTCGCCTCTAAATCTGATGTGTAACATTGAAGCCTCACCTACTGCTAAGAAGCAGGTTCTGATTATATGAATATGGAGGGGCTGCCAGTACTGACAAGTTCTTTAGCATTCAAGTTGCTGTTCTTTCAAGTCCTTCCACCAGTGTGATGCAAAATAGTAGCAGACTGTGAGGGCCTTGAGTGCACCAATAGCCATTAATTGCTCTAAGCAGCCTCACCAGGAACCTCCACTCACACTGTTTGTCTGTTGTGCCAAGAACTCTATCAAAGATCAGTCCTGGGGTTTCAGTACCTGAGGAAGTTGCAGATATGCCTGTCTGTGGCTCTGTCTCTGGTACTACCAGATGGGCTTTAGAGCTGTGTTTCAGTTAGTTAGGCTCCTGTGTGGACTCAGGACCTGCACTGTAGTCTTACCATCAGTCCTGACTCTGTTTGTTTGTGACTAGACTCCATCAACAGATGCTGGATATGAGTGACTGCTTTGCCTTGTCTGAAACTGTCAACAGACCTTGTTAGCAGCACCCTGCTTTGTTTGCTCAGCTCAGGTGCTGTAGGACAGTGTCCTGGACAGCAAGATCTCTACCTGAGATATGATCACTCTCAGCTTATGCCTCACCTTCCCTTATGGAGCAGTCAGTCCTAGCTGTTCTGTGGCACAGACTCCAAAAGACCTGTGGTTTTGTATCACAATTCCACCTCCATTAGTGCTAGCTGAAAATGTGTCAAAGTGTTATAAAAAAATTGCATCTGTTAGGATAATTTAGGAAAATGCCTATTTTGATGAAATTCAGTTGGAGGAAAATGCAGTTAAGAATCATTAATTCTCTTTATTCTAAAACTGATTTAATCACATATAAAAAAACCAAACGACACCAAAACCAAACAAACAAAACAGGAAAAAAAAAAAAAAAAAGAAAAAAATCCCCAAACCAACCAAAAAAAACCCACAAAGACTTTTTAAAAGCTTAGATTTTCTTAAACTCTAAAGGGAAAACATTTTACATAAATAAGGTAGTAACGATAATCTGTTTCATCAGGTTTTTTTGAAAATACTAACTTGAGTCCTGAAGCCCAGAATGCCATCTATTCCATTTAAATACCTGGGAAAAAAAGCCCCACAGCTTCACATCATGACTACCCTAGGGGTTTAATAACATGACTATCTGTATCTGTCAGGGGTTGCCAATCCAGGAGCCCGAAAGAGGTGATTTGCACACTATCCTGTGATGTCCTGGGATATGGTCAGGCTGCTCTGTTCCTCTGATTTGCTGTTGGAGTCATTTTGCCTGTCAGGATTCAGTACTCCAGCTTACCTCCCAGGTCACATCGACTTTCCCAGGTCATTTTCTTGGAGAGTGATTACTTGTTCTAAACCTTGGTTCTGAGCTACAGACATGCTGACATATCAGCATGTACTATTTGCCCAGATGGTCTCTGCATGTTGGATTGCCTGACGGGTGCAAGTTCTCACTGCCTTTCCCTCACTGTAGGCTAGAATTTAGGATTCTTTCAATTCTCACAAGACTGAGAGCAAAACCTTTGAAAGTCTATGCTTCTACATTAAGTTTGGCTGAAATTGCTGAAGTAAGTCATAATTCACTGCCACATACATAGAAGAAAAGGTGTCAATAGAAGGAGTATAGAGGACAGAATGAAGGCATGGAGAACAGAAAAAAACAGATGGCTGGGCAAAGAGAAAGTACAACAAGCTTCTTCTTCAAAAAAAAGGCATCCAGCTACTTCAGATCTGAATGTAGAACCATTAGCCAGCAGATGACAAACTGAGAGGGAGACAGTCTGCGCGTGCAGGGGAAGCTTCTAGTGAATGCAGCTAAGAAATAATACCTGGGACAGATCAGGATTTGAAAGAAGGATTTGCCTGAGTGACACAGTGACGAAAAGTAAAGGAAAACCAAGACTGTGGAGACCCACACTTCTCACTTGCAGCCACTTGCATTAAATAAATCAGGTCTTTTATCTCTTGCTGACTATCTGTGAAAAGTGTAAAAAAGTAATCTGCCTGAGGTCCTATTTGCACCAAAAGGTTGAAACAAGCCAACAAACTAGCTAAAAGATACAGAAAGGATGTGGTTGTGGAGACACACACAACATGACAGACACACAAAGGCAGGAGGATTGCATAAGTCTCATTTCCTTTGGAGGTTCTGGGATATATTTGGAGTGTATTAAAGGATTTAATCCTGATTTTTTAAAAGTCTTACTTGCAACATTATTTCACAAAATAACAACCAGCAACACATTTTGCTTCTTGCTACTCTGCCAGAATACAGTGTTTTGTGTCTTTGAAAGATCAGGAGATCAGAGAGATTTATATACCCATTCCTCAGTATCTTATAATTAACAAACACAGCTACCTGAAACTCAAGACTGGCCCACCACACCAGTATTACTAGACTGTCAAAGTTTTTAATTATGCCACAGCAGTAGATGTATGAGTTGTCCGGACTTCTGATAACAGAGCTACTAAAATACAGATAAGCAAAAGAAACACTGTTTTAATGATTCCACGGGTAGTTGCTGTTTTCTCTGTGAAGCCATTGTGCAGTGCTTCACCTTTGTTCTTTGATAAACAAGACACACATTTACCTTCAAACTCCCTCTCTGGTGTGACACTTTCCTGTCTTTCCACCATATCTCTGTCCATTTCTTCCCCACATATGTTTTCTGTACAAAAAAATCTGACTTTTTTTTGTCCCCTCTTCCCAGCGTGGCTTACTGAGCATCAGCTTTCTTCCTTGAAGCATTTGGATATAAGAGAATACTCCTGAAGGCCATTTTGTCCACAGTTTGGTGTCTACTGCTGTTTCAGGCACATGGCCAGCTAACCTGCTTTGTAGAGCAGCTGAGTTTCAACAACCTGAAGTATTCTGAGCAAAATTCAGGTGACTATTTTCTCCACTCTGCACTATCATTATGTCTCTGAGAATTCAAAGGGGTTAGCTCTGGATTAGTTCTGAGTTTATCCCATGCAAGTTTCAGGATCATATCCAAACAAGCCATAAGACAATTTTGAAGCTCACTTATTGTTTTATGTGCAGCAGTTAGAACAGCTAATATTTCCCTGATAATTATTAGAAGCCAAAGGAGGAAAAAAGAGGGTTCATCTGGAAAGGAAATCAGAGATATTTTCTGATTTGTTTGTGGGATTGGATTGCCCCACTGTCACAAGTACTGATATTTCCCTCTTCTATTCAGTTCTGTAAAGAAAGCATCTTTGCAGGACCACTAAGGCAAAAGGAACATTTTAGTCTGACTATATATAAAATGCAGACAGCTAAATATTAGTCACATAACCTTCTAAAAACTTACCAATACAGTTGGTAGCATAACCCAACCTCAAATGAGTCTTACATGAGTAATCAGACATTTTCTTAAGACTTTTTTCACAAAATATTATAAATTACTATTTTAAAATTTGTATGACTTCAGGAATTATGACATTGACAAATACGTGTATAAATAGCATATGTATTGCAAGAAATGCCAATTGTAGTTGGCAATACAAAGTAACATGAAAGCAAAGGATGAAAAAGGGAGTATGAGTCTGGAGCTCTGTATGGGTTAAGGATACTGATGTACCAGGGTTCAAACCTGGACACAAATTCCATTTGGTGTTGGGTGCTATGCCCTGTGGCGCATCTCCATCATTGTTGAAGCCTCATTCACTGTCTTCATTGGACATCCCTCTTCTGCACAAGCTGCTGCAGAAAATATTTCTGTTTAGGACATGCCTCTAGATCTTCCAGTCAGATCAAAGCACATTTCATAAGGAATAGTAGACCAAAGTGATTAGAAATGGCTGAAATTTGTTACTAGCAAGTATCTCCAGACTCCAGCAAGCACCCTGGAGAGCAAGAGCTCCTAGAAGTTCTCTGAAGATCCAAAATATTCCCATGAGATACAGGACACCTACAAGCAGAATGAAGAAACTGCTTCATAGATTGCTGCATCTGTTAGCTCTCTCCATTTTTTTCATTCCTATAGGTCTGTTTCCTCTGTCTGCTGTCTGAAACCTACTGATTTTAACTGACATTATTAAAATTCTGTTTCTATACAGTAATTCCTATCTAACATATCTGCACAAAGCAGGAAAACAGGTGAAGGAGAAAAATGCTGAATGCAGAATATGGTAGAATAATGCCTGTGGAGCAGGAGATGAAGACCAGAAGTATGAGATCAAGGCTGACAGTGCATGGCATTACACGGTTATGCTAGAATTACAGCTTCGTTTGTAGACAATGTCTACATGCAGACATGTCTGATGCAGGATTCATGCAACCAACACATAGTTTGAATGTAGTATAAGCAATGCCTACACTCAAATGAAAATATTTGACAAGAGTGGTTGTAGCTGTCTCCGTTGTAAGTCCATTCCGCTGTTGAATATAAACCAGACTTAAACAGGTTTCGGAGTGCCTACCTAATGATGTTTAGCATTTTAGTAAAAATATTTTTTACAAACATCTTGTGTGGAACTAATGTGAATGTTTGTCTAGAGTAAGACTAATTTATCATTTCAATATTTATATGTTCCTACATTCTCTGACCTTCAACACTAACAGGACCTGAAGGAGATGCATGATGCTCTCCAGGATATAGAAATTACTGTCAGTACACTTACTTTCCCTTTTTTTTCTTTTTGTTTCTGCAGTTAAGAATAATTCAGGTCCTAAGCAATTCCTTACAATTCATGAAACTGTTGTGCCACAGCATCTAGAAAGCTGTCATTGTAGGTGAAATTTTAGAACTTGAAAACTTCCATGGCCAAAAGCACTTGCTGAAAAGCAAAGGGTGACAGGAAAAAAAAAATTATCATATATAAAATAAAAATTTTAATCTGTTCTACCCAGATTCCCATGTCACATTTCAAATACTGAACCTGCAAATATATTAGTTATTTTAATAATAAGATAGAAAATATACAATCAATTAATTGTTGGAATCAAAATCTGTATTCACTCTTACTTGGGGAATTTTTATTTTTGACCCCAGAATACCAGACTTGGATGAATATCAGATACCAGTGTTTTACACTGGTTTCTGATGCTTAAATTATCAATGAAAGTAGGATTGCTCTTCAATCAGTTTTCCTGTCAGTGGAAAATCTGCTTGTGCCTCCCACTTCTTAGAATTATAGAATCACAGAATAGTTAGGGTTGAAAAGGACCTTGAGATCATCTAGTTCCAACCTCCCTGCTACAGACAGGGACACCTTACACTAAACCATCTCACCCAAGGCTCTGTCCAGCCTGGCCTTGAACATCGCCAGGGATGGAGCATTCGCAACTTCCTTGGGAAATCCATTCCAGTGCCTCAACATGCTCACAGTGAAGAACTTCTTCCTCATATCTAACCTAAACTTCCCCTGTTCAAGTTTGAACCCATTAGCCCTTGTCCTGTCACTACAGCTCGTAATGAAGAGTGCCTCCCACCATCCTTATAAGCCCCCTTCAGATACTGGAAGGCTGCTATGAGGTCTCCATGCAGCCTTCTCTTCTCCAGGCTGAACAGCCCCAACTTTCTCAGCCTGTCTTCATACAGGAGGTGCTCCAGTCCCCTGATCATCCTCGTGGCCCTCCTCTGGACTTGTTCCAACAGTTCCATGTCCTTTTTATGTTGAGGACACCAGAACTGCACACAATACTCCAGGTGAGGTCTCACGAGAGCAGAGTAGAGGGGCAGGATCACCTCCTTCGACCTGCTGGTCACGCTCCTTTTGATGCAGCTCAGGTTATAGTCGGTTTCTGGGCTGCGAGTGCACTCTGAAGCTGGCTCATGTTCAGTTTCTCATCAACCAACACCCCCAAGTCTTTCGCCACAGGACTGCTCTGAATCTCTTCTTTGCCCAGCCTGCAGGTAAGTGTGGGATTGCTCCGACCCAGGTATAGGACCTTGCACTTGGCATGGTTAAACTTCATAAGGCTGGCATCAGCCCACCTCACAAGCGTGTCGAGGTCCCTCTGGATGGCATTCCTTCCCTCCAGCATATCAACCGGACCACACAGCTTGGTGTCATCAGCAAACTTGCTGAGGGCTCACTCAATCCCACTGTCCATGTCGCCAACAAAGATGTTGAACAAGACCAGTCCCCAACACCGATCCCTGAGGGACACTGCTCATTACTGTTTTCTTCATTATTGGAAGTCTTGATCAAATAACCAAAACCACTACACTTTGTCTGAAACTAGCTAGCAAAAATTTTCTAGAGAAACTAAGATCTGCACATACAGTTGCCTTTTTCATCCACTGGGCGATGTGGAAGCACCATGAAATAGAAAGAGTATTGTCAGGACAAGGGCCATGGCAGACTAGGCCTCAAAAGTGAGAGTTACAGGTAGCCCTAGTGTCTTCTTCTGCCTTATGCATAAAGTGACTCTGGAGAGAGCATGGCTGCAGTGGCTCTTAGGTTTTTTTCGGCTGTTAAACAAGAATAACACAGATATGTATAAGACATCTGGATCATATCTCAAAGTAGGTATTCAGTATCCCAATAAACTTCTAGTTTCATTTAAGTAAGAGGAGAAACTAAATTACCTTTTTGAAGCTAAATTATCTTTTACCTTCTCTCTCTGCAGGAAATGGATCCTGTGCTGGCAGAGTAATCACTTGCTGGGGATTCATGTACATTCTACTCAAAAGGAAACTGTGCTTTCAGTACAGCTTTTATTTTCAATTTAGAAAAATAATAGCAAAAATATTCGTACAGTTTAATGAGCACACATCCTGAAGCCAGGTCCAGTATCCTGGGAAAACAAAGCTGTTCAATTGCTTGTCCCCACTGCCCTGAAACGTTTCCTGAGCACTACCACCATTACATTGGCAACTTCACTAAGATTTGGGAGCACAGGTTGTACTAAGGCAGCAGAAAAACTGATTCAGCAAAACATGTAGTTTCCCAAAGACTTAGCACCTGAAGACTCAGAGCGAGATCAGTCAGTTGGAAGGTAAGGACAGGAACTGACACCAACGTGCAGCAGATGGGCAGGACCATGATAGTCAGCACTTAGTTTGGCTTCAATTGCTGTGAAATCAAAGCCTAGAAATGAGATTTTCCAGCGGTACTATTCTGCCCATGCTCTTTCATGTGAGCTCACTAAACTGGCAGAGTTATTCTGTTCATTTCTGCTGCACTAGTTTTCTACCAAGTAACTAAGAACATTTGGCTTACTCCAAGTAAGTTGAGAACCAGGGCTGGGAACAGGAATTTGCATGGATGTACAGCCAGAAGCAGCAGGAGAAGGAGGGAAAGATTGCTTGCTTACTTTATTTTGGTCAGTTTTGAGTGTCACAAGAAGCCCTTCATTCTATAAAAGTCTTACCCCACATGTGAGACAAAATGAAGAAAACAACACAAAATGTATTCAGATTTAAGCAGAATCTTCCAAACTAATACTCCATCTTGCACTGCATATTTATGAAATTAATAAATGCAGTAAAATGGGCAATGGACTTTCAGTTGTTTCTTTTGCCCAGTAAATCTACTCACTGTCTTTAACAAGTGCAATAGATTTGATCCAGAATTTACTCAAATGATTAGTAGTTTATCACCAGCAGTAAATACTCCATTTTGTATCTTTCTTTCCTTAATTTAATTTGCAGGCACAGTTTAATATGTGTACTCTTTTCCTGTACACAGTGAAATATTGATTCTGCTAGGTATAGTAATCACAGCTAATATGTAGTTTGACCTTACCCCTAATTACACTCCCAATTTCAGACAGTTTTAGTTAAGCCATTAACAACATTAGCTGTTGTGAAATCAATTTGTTAATTTAAAAATAGCATTTATATTTAAGAATCACAGCATCATGGGTTTGATGCTGGAGATTTAGGTAAATTTTATTTCGTTTACAGTCATATCTGTTTCTATGACAAAATTCTGATATCTTTAAGCCACAAGTAAAATGCTCAAAAGTGAGACCCGTGAAAGCATGTGTACTAAGTATGAAGCTATCCAGGCCTGAGAATCTAGGCCACAGAGACTTTTATAGCCTGGGGTATGGGAAACATACTATGCTTGATTCAGTTCAGACAAAGAAGGCCTGCGACTTCTCTGCAGTAAAGTTAAAATTAATTTTGCTACCACCCAAAGGATGAAGACACACAGAAAAGTTAAGCTTGCTATAAGAAAGACTGTAAGAAATACAAGGGATAGAAACACAATAGGATAGAGAACTGGGCTGACAGGGTCAGTAGAGGGATGGAGGAATTGTCCAGCAATTGCTCCTTCTGACAGTTGCTTTTAAATCAGTCAATAGTAGCACAACCCAACCCTTCCCTCAATAGTAGCACCCAGACTGCCAGAGACAAAGCAAGACAGTGAGGTCTTGGTCTTCTCTTCCAGTCCACTCCTTGTGGATACCTTGGTATCTAAAGTAGACCTTGAAATCAGGGACTTGACCTGTGATCATCCCAGCCCATGATGTTGGCTGTTCTTTGATGTTTTTCAGCTACCTCTTGACCAGAACCATGCTGGAACTGAAAAGCTTTAGGAAAAAATAATTTTGTGTACTTAAACAAACAAACAGAAAAACAACCCAACAAAACCCAAACCTAAACCAACCCCCAAAACCAAAACACCCCAAAGCCAAAAAAAAAAAACACCCCAAAGCCAGCAAAACTTATAAAAAAAGTATTTTTGCAAAATTATTTGAAAAAGTGACTGATGATTAATAAAAAATATTGAGCTGAAATACTTCTGAACAGTTGTCTTTGTGATAATAACAAAGTTTAATAATAAAGCAGATAATAAAGCAGTATCTGTCTCAGGAATGTGACTGTTTGCAGAGAGGACAGAAGACGTGGGAAGCCTGAGAAAGCCTTCTAAAGGTCAAACTTCACCTCCCCGGAAAACAGTCCTTCTCCAAAAGGTAATGAGTACCTCATTCAGGCTGAATGCTAAAGAAAATTATCAGTTTTCCTCAGGTCTTTTTATATTTTAAACTTTGGTATAAGTCCCACTTTGTTTTAGCCTAAATTAGAAGTTGTTCCAAACTGACGTGCTTTGTTGATTTTGAAAGATATGAATTTCATGGGTCACACCTTCACAGTTCACTATCGGAGTATGTAGTCTATGACAGAAAGAAGAAAGATCTCTAAGAAATCCAGTAAGTTATAGCACATGGATGTGCTCCTATTAAAGGCTGTTCTCCCCAAGCTC
The DNA here is from genome assembly GCF_037157495.1 of Lathamus discolor. NCBI lineage: Eukaryota > Metazoa > Chordata > Aves > Psittaciformes > Psittacidae > Lathamus > Lathamus discolor. The sequence goes on along the minus strand of NC_088885.1, from coordinate 61,229,182 downwards.
ACGTTGCGGCACAGGAGCAAAGCGGTGTGTGAGCGCTGCTTGCCTGCAGATAGAGACATTTCTTTCACTAGAGCTAATGCCTCAGATTTCCTTGACATGGATATTAAAGCTATAGGAATTTACTTACCATAATGCAGATGCAAGTACTGGCTCCTTTGCATAAACACAACATGTGCAGCTATACTAAATATGGCAACAGTGCACTGAGTACAGCAGTTTTATTTCCTTGCTCAGTATAATGTATTACCCATGTATAAATCATACACATTCAGTGTACGTATGTATAATAAAATGCATAATTTATTACAATAACCATATATTGTATTATGCTATGTCATGTAATTAATAATTAAGTTAATCATATTAAATAATTATACATATGCACTCAGACCTGTGTATTAAAGGTGTTTACAACCAGAAAAATCCAGGCCTGTAAGTCAGAATTATTCATTCAAGAAATGCAATTATTAAATCACAGGCATGTGAGGTAGAAGAAAAGTGATTCTTATAGATTAGTGCTTCCTGTTCATCTCCAGAATCAATATGTTATAGCTGAAGTTTTGATAGAGCATCCAGTTACTCTTGTCACTTCTTAGCAGCTTGATGTTTTTTCTGGATCTGAATTTCTAGGACAAACCTCAACAAGAAAACCAGATATTGTTTCTTAATTCAGTAGCAATCCTTATATTCTAGAGGAATGTGAGCACAAATCTACTTTTAAAGTTTTGCAAGAAGAAAATCCTCATAAACAGATTGATGCTATTATTCAGTAGCTATTCAGCACCTTAGCGGATTAGACTAGATAAGCTAGAGCTCAAGGATGAGAGAGCTCTCAATGCCTTATATCAGACCTTGCTCCTTTGCAAAGTGTTGAACTAGGAAAGTTAAACATGGGGTATGGTAGTAATAGCTTGAAAGTCTGGGAATACATGTAAAGACAACTCTACCGAAAGACAGCATTGGGGGTTTATTACTTGTGTACCCACATGCTCAGAATCTTTACTGTTTGGCATGAGAGAGGGTGAAGGGGCACTTCCAAACAGGCTTCATCTCCACGCATGAATAAAAACTTCCAAGGAACACAGTACCATCAAGCAGGTGTGTGAACAGGAACTGGCCAAGAAATCATGCTGTGATTAGTGTCATCTTGACTATGACATCACTGGTTGCTAAGCAGATTTGAGTCTTCTGACAAGCCTAATGTAGCTACCATAGCGGCCAGGCCAAGGTTTTCTCTCTGCTGTTGCACTCCTGTCCCTCAGAGCTGTTTTTGTAATACCCCCGAAGTATTTGAAAGAATGGCTATTACAGAGATATGAAGGTTGATCTCAAGGGCACCCACACAAATGCTGCTTCGATACATTTTAGATAAAGCTTAAATAAATTGCTGAAAGCTATTTAACAGCCCATAGCAAGACGAGGAATCAAGTATTCTAAAAGAAGGAAAGATCTGGCACAAGCATGTCAGGCACATTTTCTTAATTTCTTTTTGTGAAAATCCTTAGTATTATGCTGAACAGAGCTGGGGAAAAAAAGCCCTGTACAAACATCCACACTAAGTGTCCACATTTTATTTCAGTAACTACAAAAACCCAACAATGCAACATAGTTAATCACTTCAGTAAATGCTTGCTGAGCACTCCAGCCTCCCAGTTAACAGATGTGGATGATTAAAAAGAGGAGAACAACAGAGCATCCATAGACACTACATACTACGCCATTACTAACTAAAGAAAACACTGACTTTAATGGTAGAAGAACAAACCTAACTTAGGGAAGAAAAAGTTTGTATTTACAGTCTAAAGAACTATGTTTTCCACAGAGTGAACCCCGCAGGCATCTTCAGATAAGTGAAACCTGGCTCACCTCCAATTTATGAATCTAATTGCCTTCAGAAAGTTCCCAAATCCAGCCAAGCATGTGGAGAAGGCTTTACACTGGACAAGAGTCCAAGTATTTGAACTATTGCAACAGCTGCAAAGCAGGTTTGCAGGCAATCCCATGCTATCCAAATTCTGTTTTGTTTCAAAATACAGAAACAGCACTAAGTACATTGGAGGTGGCATTACCCCGTTTAGCTTTAAGGGGCACATGCCATCAGCCAGGTGCCTGGGCTTTGGGTGCGTCAAGGCCACCTTAATGACTCTGAGCAGCTTCATATGGAACCTCCACCCATACCTTCTGCCTATAGGCCCAGGGTGACTATCACAGCCCCAGTCTGGGGTATTACTCTGCCTGAACTGTGTTTGTAGGTGTGCCTGTTTGACGTCTTGGCCCTTGGATGAGGTTTGGACATATGTTTTTATGTAGGTTGTCTACTGGGTGGGCCCATTGGATGTGCATTGTACCCTTGTTCCCAGTCCTGCTTCTGGCCCCATTTTCTGCTGTCTGTGGGTAGAGCCTGGATCTGATGGGTTTCTTTACCCTGTTGGAGATCTCCAACAGACTCTGTCCTCACCACCGTGCATTGTGTGTTATGTTCAAAGTCTGTGGAACTGCACCCTCCTTGGTAACAGTTCCTGTGCTGTGATTACCATTTACCCCCAACTCAATTTGCCCCTGAAAGAAGAACTATATCCTATTCCCTGATTTTCCCCAAGAGCCAATACACTGACAATTGCTCGTGTAATGTAGCATGTAGGTCTGTATTCAATACAAGAGTAACTAGGGGACATGTGGTGTTTCTCAGTATGTCTGCTCTGAGACAGGTGTAATTCTTTTGAAAATTGAGGGGAAAGGTTTCCTTGACAGAATTCTTTGCCTCTATCTCTTCCCTTGCTCTCTGTTGTCTCTCTCTGGGTTCATATGCAAGCACAAATATGCCTTTTTGATTTCACAAAGTGTCTGGGACTACACAAGGTTATGCAGAATCTTCTTTGTTTCAGATGCAGAAACTGACGTATCCAGGGACCAAGTGATTTGTTGGCATGATGCAGCTAAAAACCAGCTGCATCTCACGAGGAACAGAACTCACTAAAGTAGGAGCTCTCAGAAGTTCCCAAAATGTGCTGTATGACCTGTATGCTGACTTCCAGGAAGAGCACAGCTGTAGTTCTGATTACTTATCTGCTGCTTTCTTGCTCATCTACAAGGCGCACATTGATACCTTCATGTAGGCAGGCATTAGCAAACACTGACAAGATGGGTGCTGATGCCTTCATGGTGAGATAGAAGTAGATAGAGGCACAATTTTCTGGTCCACACAGACTGGAGCAGTATCAATACTGCCTCCATGTACCTTCACCCTTGAATGAAACCCACTAAGATGAAGGAAAAAACCTACCCCAAAACAGGCTCTAGTGGAACTTATTGTCCAAAGGGGTACAAGGATAGCGTATAGGGGTTATTGGATACAGCAGAAAGTGAATTTTGTGTTCATGTGATGTTTATAGGAAAGGAACAAAGGTGGGAAAAGTCAGGGACCAATATGGATTGGGGAGGAACAAGTGTGGCAAAATAAGGGGAAACATGGATAAGAGGTCATGTGTGTAAACAGGTGGTTGCACAGTATGCTCGTCTCACTGAGCTATCACTGTGCTTTATCCTAACTTATTACATCCTGTTCCTAGCCATTTTCTCCGTGGATGTGCTTGATTATGTGTGTGAATACTAACAAACTTCAAAACAGACACTATTTCCATCTGTCATGATCTGTGGGGTCAGCTATTTTAATAGTTCTATTGGGCATATGTGCTCAGTCTTGCTGTGGTAGGCCTTGGGAATGTGGAGCTGCAGCAGGTTTGCATCTGGCAGGCTAAGACAGCAGGAATCCCCCCACGTTCTGAGGCCTGCCAAAGTCAGTTGTCTTCTAGCATCCTCCTCAGAAAAAGATAGGAAAAATAGCCTGGGGGGGGGGGGGGGATGGAGGGTAGGGTATTGGGATATTATTGAGTTTGGGGGCTGGGGGGGAGGGGGGGTGGGTTTTTTTTTGTCCCAAGCCAGACATTGTTGCTCATCTTCTCCTTTTTTTAAACAAAGCATTAGCAGAAAGTTAATTCTTCTAGGACAAGTTTACCAGTTCTGCTTCTAGTTACTCACGTGTTCACAGTTTCTTCAGAAAAGAGTAACCCCTCATGTGGGTAATGAAATTCAGATTTCTGGTATAAAAACCTTCAGAATATCTCCACCTGATTATTGGTTTCCTTGTTAAAGGAGCCATCAGTTGGCACAAATCTTTTATTCTGTTTTAGAGTTAGATTACACTTCCCAAAGGTTCAGCGATTTAGCTATATGAAAACTTGCCATAACTTACTGTTCAGTTTCAGAAGCATTGCTCTGTATTACATTTAATATGCAATCTACAAATAAAAATTGGATGCTAGAACAATAAATTGGCAGCAGGTTAATGCTGAAAAGAAGGCTTCCAGAAAAGCCAATGCTGTTTTAGTTCCCATGGCACCATCCCAATATTTGTTTTATATTCCTGAGAGAAAAGAGGAAAGCAGAACAAATGTAAAACCTCCCACACAAATTCTCAAAGTAATAATATTATTCACCCTAAGATTCCAGCCTTGCTGTCAGGCTGCTTTTTTTCTGTCAAGTTTCTAAATGCTTTTATTGAGGAAAGATAATAATTATAATTATCCAAAGTTTAAGTCAGTGAGCTTTTATTCAAACAGATTAACCGCATACTCTCATAGAAAAATCTTGGACAGTCATTCATCAAATTTGCACGGTATGATTACCACAATCAGAGGTTCACCTATATGCTTGTGTAAATGAGATATTTGCCTAATCATCACCTTTATGGGAAAATTCTTGCTTTGTCTCAGTATTTATTCATACAGATGATCTCAGTATTCATTTCAAAGAAGAAATATTCACTTGTGCAGATTTTTTGTTTTGCACCTTCCAATGATGTACTTCTGATCTGTTCCCTTGCCCTTTTTCTTATCAATCCTGGTGTCTGCTTTGATTAATTCCTTGGGATGAGCAAGAACCTCCCTAGAATGCTCAAGAAATTATCTTTTTGTTTCTTTTTGCTTGCTTTAAGATTTCTGTTCAGCCATGTTTATGCACCTTTGAGAAGAAATGTTATCGAAGTTCCTTTTATCATATTTTATTTGTAAATATGCTTTCAAGGCTGCAGATCTTTGTTTTCCTAGAAACTAATTATTAAATTGGCACTTAAATGGTGGTACCATGGGTGTTAAACACTAAAAAAAGGCCATACAGCTTATCTAGTAGTGACAGAAGGGATGTTCAGTGAGGTGGTTCAAGAAACAGAAAGCAACAAACTCAATACAATTAAGTCGATAGTCAGAAACACACCTTAGCTTCTCTGCGCACAGACGTTTATTTCACCATGATAAGCGGATAGACTCCACAACTCGTTAAAGTTGTAAAGTAGGTATGCTTTTATTCAGCGTTGAGACGCATGGGGGATAGCTCCTCCAAAGGCCTGCATGCCTCAGCGCTGTTTCCCTCTACATTTATTCTCTAAAGTTATATATATTCATAAGGTTGCACAATACGCCTATACATATTCATGTTCTATCCCTGCTTCATATTATAATGACCTAGAAGGTCCTTTGAGCCTGAGCAGTGGCCACTCCCCCCCCCCCCCCCCCCCCCCCCCCCCCCGGTCATGGGTGAGGGTCTCAAGATGAAGTAAATGAATCTTCCTCGAACCTGAACTTTTCACCTCTAGCCGTCAGGCATGCTCTGTAGGAGTCTGGTCGAAGTCCAAACCACAAAGCTGGTCTTCACTGGACCTAAGTAACCGTTCCTCCCCCTTATCAGTCTGTTTCTCCCCCTTATCAATAGCCTATTGTCCTGGTATTGCATGGCAAGCTTGACAGGTATTTGCAAACAATGCTTTCTGTTAAACAGGCAAAATTCCTTTATCCCCTCTTGTACAACCGCCTTGTACAACCCCCCTGTACATTGGTCAACCCTCTACATCAACCAGATCTGATTGCCTCTAGTAGCAATCTATAGCCAGTTATTTGCAGTCTGAGGAAGATGAGTCCGCAGACTCTACCTGAATATGTCAGCTGAAGGGTAAACCTTCACTACATTAATATATTCATTAGTGCAGATGTTGTGTGAGTATTTGCCAAAGCAACACGGAGTTAGTTTTTAGGAGCATTTTATGTATATTTACAGACTAAATAAAGTCTAAAAGCAAGGCTACAGAAAACCCCCAGCCTTATACCAGTAATTGCTAGAATTGAGTTCAATTTCAAAGTATTGAGTTCAGTTTCAAAGTATGTTCTATATTTCACTCAGCTAGCAGAATTGATAGGATAATCTTACAGCCGTCAGATCTAGGCCCTGCTTTCTTAGACAAATTTTGTCCCCCACTCAGTTTTTTTCTGAGTAGGAAACATTTGCTGGGACACTGCTCCCCTTTAGATGCATTTACACTTAATGGTGATTGTGCAGCAAGTGTGCTGAAAATACCAACCTTTAGAGTGAGTTTAATTAAAATGTTTAACAAAGCGATCTGGTTACTTCACAGAAATGTTGTTCTTTCAGGGTTAGTTTATACTCTGAAAAGAAAAATATTTCTGGAATCAAAATCTCTTACTGGAAGTCTCTAGAGTCTGCCAGCACAAGAGGTTGCCAACAAACAGCCTACTCAGGTGCTCTACCTCTACCAGCAGAACTGAGAAAAGCCTAAGCACCTTCAAGTGGCCACCTTTTTTGGTAATCCCACTGAGAGAGGCAAAGTATGGTTGCGCATAAATGAGCTCCTAACGGCTCTTCTTTCCCCTTTGTGATTCTGTTTTCTTAGTGACTCTGACTGAAAAGCTTCAGCAGACAAGTGCAGGGAAGCTTCAAGCTACCTCTGCCTTTTAAATCTTTTCCATTGACCAAGTCTGACCCCAAAGCCGTCTGAAATCAAAAGAAGACCTAACACTTACAGTGACATTAAGTAGCACTTAGAGTGACTTTAAGGGTCTTTCAAACAGGCTAAAGAATCAAAGAATAGTTTGCTTCAAAGGTCATCCTGTAGAACCGAATGAAATACACATAAAGGCAAGAGCTACTCTACCTGGTACATTTGTATCTATTCGGAATTGTTAGCTCAATTTTACATTAAAACATGGCAAGCTCCTGTATATATGCAAAGACATCAGAAAAAAGGGATTCTGCAGTTCTGTTCACAGCAGATGGTAAAAATCAGACAGACCTACAGTCGAGTGGCTTAGGTTTGTGTTTTGCCCTGCTTTACACATGGCTCCAAAGCCGTGGTGCTCACATCATGGTTTGACATGAGGCACACATATTTGCAGGTGGGTTTAAGACAATGCTGAGCTCTGTTCAAGTAAGAAATTGCCAGCACAGAGTCCAAGCAGAATTTGCTGTGACAGTCCTGAACCAGAGTGAAAAGCACAGCATGTGCCTCCAGGTCCTTTTGAATGGAAGCATAGCTGTGTAGTTTTAGGATAAGGGCCTTCCCTGGAAGCAGAGTGATTTTTTGACTGCTTCACACCCAGATTGCTAAGTACTGAGTACAAGCCTAGTGTTATTCCTAGAAGACTGCCAACTGGAGTAAGGCCTTATTTAATGATTAATGATTACATTAGATAGATTAATTTGATGATCACTCTCTCTAGCAGCAAAAATCCTCAAAGACATTTCCATGACAGCTTTTTGTTTCTTCCTCCAAGAGTTCTACAAATCATCAGCATAAATGAGGAGATGACAAACTGCCGAAAGAAATAAGAATGGTTGACTGGGGATGGAAAACTAAAGCATGCCTGTAATCAGAGAATATGCAGCACCATGCTATTTCTTGAGACTATGTAAGATGGAATTCTTGAGCTAATTACTGTACAAATATTTCTACAGTTCTAGTGACTACAGCTTATTTCTATACCACAACAAAACAAATCTGAGGGGAAAAAAGGCTGCTTGGAAAACAGTGTGCTCCAGTCTAGCTTGCTGCATATTGTTGTGTACATTTTGATCTGGCCTTGAAGGATAGTGCAGATTATGCAATAGTTAAATAGAAAACAAAGAAGTCAGAAAAAAAATCAAGTCTAATTTAAAAAGGATACAAAAAACCAAACCCACGTATTTTCCTACACAAATTTAGGAATTCTAGGAAATAATATGGAGTAACTGGAATGCTTGCTTTTAAGTGAGGATGTTGGTAAGTCGACATGTCAAGAATGAAGGAAAAATATCAGTGGGAGGATATAGTATCAGAACAAAGTGTACTGGAAAGGCTACTCAAGGAGCCCATAACAGAAGAAACAGTATAGCTGATCTGATTCAGAAAGTTGCCATCTAAGTTTCCACCTGTACTGTAACACAGATTGCCTCACAACTATGACATGAACTGTAACATAACTGAGACAGGAGCTTATATTTGGCATCACTTCATAAATGGCAGTTCTTTGCAAACAACAGCGAACAGCAGCTCTTTGCAAAGGGCAGCGCTTTGTGAACTGCAGCTCTCCGAGAACTGCAGCTCTCCATGAATGCCAGCAAACAGCAGCTCTTTGTGAACAGCAGCTGTTCATGAACAGCAGCTCTTTAGTAGAAAGAAAGACTTAAGTCTGGGGGGTTGTTTTGTTTTGTTTTCCGGCTAATACCAGTTCACCCATGCAAGATGTCAATGTCTTCAAGATAAGAAACAACAACAGCAAAACGGTTAAGAAGTACACTGGAATAATCTACCTTTGTGTCACTCTCATCACTTTTCTGTGGATGTTTGTTTATTTTGTTGTCGCTGTTGTTGATGGGCTGGACTTTGAAATGGCTTTCTGAAATTTTATGCCATTTAGAAAAACCTAAGCTTTGGATTTTACCCCTGTTCAGATGTTTTTTGCTTATTTTCAGCCTTTCATTATAAGCTGAACTTCAAATTACTTGGCTACTTTGAGACCCGCAGCAACAAAAAGGACACTCTCTCCTATGGCACTGTCTGTGGTCCCTGCCTGAATCATGCCATTGTTTATAAGCATGGTAGGTCAAACCAGCAATTGGTTATGAGAAAACATGGTCTATCCAACCTCTACTTACCATGTTAGTGCCTCAAAAACCTAACCAGAAGTAGAAAACAGCCTGCATTCTGTTTTTCAGTTTCATTTGATCTGCAGCAATGTAAAAGGTATTTCGCTATGACTACTAGCATTGTACTCAAGTTTGAACATTCCACTGGAAATGCTATTTCCCCTACAAACTCGTATAGAGATGGTAAAAAGTTGGAAATATCTTCCCAGAGAGTTTATCTTGGCAGCAGCACAGAGGAGACACTATATGGCAGCCTGACTAGTGAAAGACAATGCATGGTAATGACAATCTGTGCTGGAAATGCTGTAAAGAAATCATACCACCAAGCATCCTAATTCCTGTCTTTCTGTGGAAGCAGACAAAAGCAGCACAGACCACTCTGATGCCCTGAATGACTTAGCAGACAAATGAAATATAAGCAAAAATTGACTAGTCTATTCTTTAAACACACTCTTGGAGGACAGATGAATTTAAAATCACAAGTAAGAAAACTGGGGTGACTAAAAGACAAGCAACTTGTCCAGAAATGCATTCAGAGGATGTCAGGGCAAAGATACAAGTAGCGGATTTCTTTACATGGCCCAGAATATATGATAAAAACAAAAGGGAGGATTATGATTTACATGAAATTTTTATTAATAAAATGAGAGAATTATTCCAAAGTATATGTTTGTACTTCTTAATTGACAGAACACCAGAGCTTTATATACAATGCTTTTATTTACTCAAGTCTAGCCTGAAGACTTCACTGGACCTTCAATAATTGTTCTAACAAAGGCTCATTATGCATGAAATACAGCTTCATCTAGCTTGAAGTTGAGCAAAAAAATGTTTTTTTAATTAACTTCTTAAATGATATTAATTATCCTTCATTTAAACTCCAAGCTGATCCTTAAAGATTTCAATGTACCATCATTAAAATTTGTAGACAAAGCTATTCTATTTCAGACCCAGTAGTTTGGACATACATCCCCAGAGGCCTGATTTAAAATGCATCAGCATCCTCATTCTTTGTCAAATTACCTGAGACACTTAGCAGACCAAATCAACTTTCAATTCTTACAAATACATATACAACATATAAATAAATTAAATCAACACAAATCCTCTTCTGACTTCTAGAACCTTGCTTTAAAATCATCATATTGTTCTCATTGCCTGGCCTTGGCTTTACCCTGGGTTCTCAACCCTTTCTAAACTAAAATTATAACACTGCATTGACAACGAGCCATGAAAGTAGGATCATTTGAAATTAATTCTGCATTTCCACAGGTTATGGAATCATATAATCATAGAATGGTTAGGGTTGGAAGGGACCTTAAAAATCATCTGGTTCCAACACCCCTGCCATGGGCAGGGACACCTACTGCTAGACCAGGTTGCTCCAAGCCCCATCCAACCTGGCCTTGAACACTGCCAGGGATGAGGCAGCCACAACTTCTCTGGGCAAACGGTGCTGAGGCCTCACCTATCTAATCTAAATCTACCCTCTTTCAGCTTAAAACCATTCCCCTTTGTCCTATCACTACCTACCCTTGCCAAAAGCCCCTCTCCATCTTTATTGCTGGCCTCTTTAAACACTGGAAGCTGCTCTAAGATCTCCCCTGAGCCTTCTCCTTTCTACATTGAACAAGCCCAGCTCTCTCAGCCTGTCTTTATAGGAGAGGTGTTCCTGCCCTCAGAGCATCGTCGTGACCCTCTTCTGGACACGCTCCAACTGTTCCATGGCCTTCTCATGTTGGGGGCCCCAGAGCTGGATGCAGGACTGCAAAAGAGGGGGGTCTCAGGAGAGTGGAGGGGGAGAATCCCCTCCCTCGACCTGCTGGTCATGCTGCTGGTGATGCAGCCCAGGATACAGTCGGCTTCTGGGCTGCCAGTGCATGCTGCCGGGTCATGGGAAGCTTCTTGTCAATGAACTCTGCCCCAACCCCAAGAACTTCTCCTCAGGGCTGCTCTCAATCCAGTCTCAATCCAGTCTCCACTGAGCCTGTGTTTGTGCTTGAGATTGCCCCAGCCCAGGTGCAGGACCTTGTGTCTGAGGTCCGGTTTCAGACAGTTGTTTAACCTTTAAGATTAATTTTAAGAAAATCATTGTCTTTCCATATTTTCCAGTGAACAAATGGGGTAATAAAAGTCTTCCCTCTTCAAACACTTCTCTCCCAATTTTGAAAATCACATCATAGGATCTAGATCAGAAATGAACACTTTCAGCTGCTTTGAAAAATGTTAGTCACAGAAATATCTTAAAATAAGCAGTGCTCAGCTTGGCAAAGGGTCTATGTTTTCTTTTTGCAAGGAATAAAAACTTGATTCGTTTTACTGTTTCAGGATTACTTAGCTGTTATAAAATCCTGCATTCCACTCACTATGCTGAAAGTCTCTGCCTTCACCAGGCTCAGACTTTCATCATCTAAGCTTATAGTGACCTAGATCCCACCCAGCAGATGAAATGGTTAAACTACAGTACAAAACAACTTCTGCCATAGCTTGGGAAGTTCACTTTTTTCCTTTGGATCAAATTCAGCTACTGCTTATTTTTATTTGGCAAAACATTTTATACCTCAGAACCTCTCTTTCAGCAAGCCTAAGCAAAGGAATTCTATAGCATTAAATTATAATGCAGCTAATAATATATTTTGAAGAGGGATTTTCACTGCATTTTCACTGCATCAAGGTTATCTTGTTCATTAGGACTTTTGAGACTTTCAGTCAGCATTCCCGTTCTCACATGACTTGCTAAAACTTCAGGATTCATGCTTGCCATCTAGTGGCTTTGAACAGAATTAGGAGAGATCAGTTAAAGGACTTTTTGTGCTAAAAGTCAGTTGTTTCAATTTATAAGTTTGAAAAAAAAAAAAAATTGTTCGGGAATTGTATGTGGGAAATATGCTTACTCCCTCCATATAACCAGTAACTGAACAGAAATAGAAAAGACAGGATTAATTCACGGCCACTGAATCTCTTCTGAAAAGAACAGCCATGGTTATTGCATTTGAACACGAACACTTGCATTGACTGGGAGAGGTTACTATGAGGACTCTTCATATCCAATGTGTCCTTCCATACAGCAGTCCTGGAAATTCATAAGGCAATCCAAGCAGGGCACAAGCATTCTTTGTCTGCCTTCGGTAAAATAAAATTGTTACCTGTTTGCAAAAAAAAAAAAAAAAAAAAAAATGAAGCTAAATAAGATTTCATGGGGGCTCATAAGGCCGTCTTCTTCTTTCTTCTGTTCTGCAGAAAATGTGCATACTTCAGAGTAGATGGTCATTAATTACAACACAGAAACCGTTCAGTATAGAACCTGCCAAGCACCCTCTCCCAGGCCTAATTCCCAGGTTGCAGAAAGGCTCCACACAACTGGAAAACAGAAATAAGCTTTCCTCATTGTGTGAGTTTTCTTTCTGGAATTGCTACCTAAATCACTTATCAGAATTACTTAACTAGGATCTTAATAAAATATTATACTATTGCCAGCCATAGCACAAATCCATGTATTAGCAAAACTGCAAATACTAAAAATGGTCCCTAAATTCTGCCAAATTCTCAGAATACTAGTATGTCCTAGTTTTAGTAAGAAAGAGTATCTATGAGCAAGGCAAACTACAACATCATCTCAGATCAAAGAACGAAGAGGGCAGGTGTAAACAGGAAGAGGTGGTCTTCACAGTTTTTTATAGCCTTGATATAATCAATAGGTCTACAGAAAGACCAAATAAGCAGTGCTAGTAAAGTCTGCTTTCGAAGCAGAGGAAATTTACCTACCCTCAATGAAACACACACAAAAACTGGCAATATGTGCAACCTCTACAGTTCTTAAAGAACTTCAAATCCAGACAAGAAAATAATTTCATGTTTTTGCATTATTATAGAAGTACTCCAATATCTATTATATGGATCAAGACAGGCACGTATAATAACGTACACCTGTAATGAGTGCTTGTTTTAAGTCTTTAGATGCCTTTATTTTAAAAGCCACAAATGCACTATGGCTGTATAAAATTTTGCCTCTCACTAGACTTTCTACATCTGGCTCTTATGGAAGTTCCTTACATGTGCCAGTATTTACAAAACAGTGATTGTGGGAAAACAGAGAACACAACTGCAAATGACTGAATTTGGTACAATCTTCTTCCACCAGCCACCTTGCTTTATTGGGGGGATGGGTTGGGGGTGATGGATAGGGAAAAATATATATTTTTTTTATCAAGATAATGAACAGACACTTAGACAGGCTTAACAAAGAGCTCTCTTTACACAGACACCATAATAAAAATGCACTAGCACTTGACAAATTCTGTGCAATTTTTTAATGCACAGTTTCTAGTGTTCATCAATAAAAGCAGGTCATGACAAAATCACCTCATGAATGTATAACATTGATTTAAAAGATACGAATAAGGAAGTAAGAAAATGGACTATCGTGAAATTATTTCCAATACCACTAGCTAGCATGTATTAACATTAACAGTAATGTATCATTATCTTCAATTCACTATTTTATCTTCATTTTAGAAAAAATAACCTTCTAATCTGGAAACTCTCCTAACATTTCATTCTTTTATCTGACTGCAGGTAAAATACTTGCAAATACAAAAGAAAAAGAAGAGTTGACAGTTTTGTAACCAATATTATATAGGGTATGTATTTTACCATGCAGAAGTTGACTCTGCTCCTTTTAGGAACTGGATGCATACATTTTCCTGGCTTTTGCACTACAAAATATTTTTCTCCATAGATTATTTGTTACTTCTATGTCATGTTTATAAAATAAAACCAGATTTCATGCATTTTAAAGAACCTTTCTTACACATTGTACTCTTCAACAAGAAAACACGGTCTGTTCTGGTTCACGTCAGTGCATTTCACAAAGAAGTGGTATTACAAAATACAATTAAGTGATCTCTTGATTCGAAACTTCTGAATCTAATGAAATTTTAAAAGTAATAGTTGATAATAAATTTCAAGATAGAGAGTTGTCACTATAAAGGGTCTGGGCCATCACCGAGAACTTCAAATGCTTCCCAGTTTCATGCTTGTGATTTCAGAAGCAATAACAGAGTTACGGCAGAAGTATCAGATCTAAAACCTGAACATTTATTGCTGTTAAAAATATAAAAAACCCCAGAAGTATAAAAACTGATGCATGGACAGAAAGTTAGTGATTAAGAAACAAGAAACAGAAGTCTGCCCAATTCTAATAACTGCAAAAGATGAAAACTGACTTTTAGCAAGAATTTTGGTTTACATCCCCTGAAATAAAGCTTTTCAAAAATATGCTGTAAAATTTCTTAATTGTTTATTAATGAAAGTTTTGAAAAACAAGAGCAGACATTCCAGGGGTTTTAGGGTGTTTACAAACAGATGCATCGCAGTCACATAGATTGTATTTTTCAGTGTTAACAATACAGACAACTATAAAACAGGAGAGTATCACACACAGTCTGCAAGTTTGCTTCTTTCTTCAAATTGTTTGTCTACTGCAAGTGAAAGAGCCTGAAGAAACGTTGTCATTGTAACACTGGGGGACTGAAAATAAGAGAACATCTTGTTAGACACACTACTGCAATAGGCATACATAATATTTTACACACAAATCAGTTTTTAAAAGAGAAATATTTGACTTCCATGTAGCAAAATTTTCAAAATGCTACAAAACATAAAACCCTAGGTTTATTTTAAACCAGCTAACACAGCAAAGTCAAAGTCAAGCTATGCAAAGTCAATTGCTATTACTGTGGATTTGCTTCAAAAAAGGTTTTAACAAATTAATGTAATTCATAAAGTGGCAGAGGGTTTTGTTCCAGCAAGACATTATCAGAGAAACAATATCAATGTTCTGTTACAACATTTAATTAAAAGAGAATGCTGTTGGACAGGCCAATCCCACACGTCTTCCTCATTTTAAATTATGGGAAGCGCAAAATTCTTCCAGTCCACAAAGCTGCAGCAACAGTGCAGTTTAGCTTAAAAGGGGATTGTAGGCCAAATCTTTGACTTCGTACAGTGTCCAAATGTCTTCCCACTTGTCCAAAACCAAACTAAAATATAATTAATATAATAAACTTACTTGAATATAAAGTGCATGTGCTAGGAAAGGAAGTTTTCTCAGGACCCGGCCACTAAGACCTTCACTTCTTCTATAGTAAAACAGAAACAAGTACTGCTAAATATCCACTCTTAAAAGAAGTGTGTTCTGTGTTTCTCACATAAGTTGCTCTAAAATACTCAAATCAAAATTCAGCAGGTCACTTTCAGACTATGGGAGGCTATACAGTACAGAAAAGCAAGCAAGGGTACAGAAATAACATAGTCACATTTGCCTGCTGATGCTTATATCATGCCCTTCACATCACTGTGCCATATCTCATTAATTTGGGGAAATGTCTACACTGAAATGGTATATAGACATACCCTGGAAGGACTTGAAAATTTTGTTTTGAAGGCTGCAGCTCCCAGCTACCGATTATCTCCTTCTTCCCACCAGTTACACACTGCTCACTTTACCTCACCTACTTAACATATGTTTCTGTCTCCTCCAAATACCTCTCTATGTAGAACCCAAACTCCTATGCCTGAGAAAACCATTGCTTTTATTCTGCTCCTTACTGGTTAAGATTGCATAGAGCAGAAGGAAAACAAACTTTCCCAACTTTATGAATGTTATTTTATTTTGTACCACAGAAACCAGCACCTTGGAAAAATATATTGCTTGATATTGCAAGTATAATTATCATTGTTTCAGGAATTGTTATGCTGAAGTGAAAGACTATTTTGCTCTACTAGCATATTCAGCAAATCACAACACCGTCCATTTGCACTTCACTCGTTTCACCTTTGCTTCTGCTCACTTACATCTCGATGCTAAAAGCTGACTTGGTAGATTGCAGCAAAGCACTCTAAGACACTTTCTTAGCAAGAAATGAGGCCAATGCTATTTATGCTAAACTGCATTACAATTCACCGTATCCGCTGAAAACCAAGGCATCTTACTAATCCAGCCAGCAATTTGTCAAGAGGACTTCAAAGGGCACAGCGGAAACCAGAGGAATACTAAGCCAAGCTAGATCCGAGACTAAGAAATGTTGGAAAATCCTGATTACTTCTACTTTTTGTCCCCTGACAGGTTTTGCGGTAACTTTACCAGAAAAAAAATGGAGATGTGTGGAGATGTTTCAGAACTCTAGCCACATTCAACTACTTTAATACATCATTCCACAACTCATATATCACAAAAAAGTAGAATTTCAGAATCTTACCTTGAGATTTCTTTTAGTACAAGGCTTAACCTTGACACGTTATTTTCTACAAAGCCTATCATCTCTAGCTCTCTGAGTGTCAGGAGCTGCTGTCGAGGATATATTATTTGACACTAGAAAGAAGAATTATACACTGTTGTATGAAAAAACTTAAATACATTCAAAATTAACTTGTACAGTAAGAGCGGAAATAAAGAGAAGGAACTAATTTTGTGCATTTTTGTTATTTAGGAAATATGATTAAAATGTCAGATGTATTAAAATAGGACATTTTAGAGTCTTGCTTTCAAAATATTACCTTCATCAGTTCTTCCAAGCAAGAAAGATATATTCTAAATATTGCTGCAGTGGATGGAGGTCCAATGTATTGCTTTATGTCAGCCCTGTCTACAAAGGCCATGTCAATTTTCTCCGTAATATTTGAAGTAGTCAGGATAACTACATTGGGATACCTTCAAGATAAAAGCAGACTTTTAGGTCACATGTACAATAGTTATCTCCTTCGCAGCCATTACTTAATTACACTGCTTCTGAAGCTCTTGGCCAGTGATCATCAATCTGTTCTTTCAACTATTTCTCAAGTGCACACAGTTTCTCAAGTGTACATAGTTTTCTTTAACCCTATCTTAGAAGGGTTATACATTCACTATCTAGAGCCTACTGGCATAGTTTCTGACCCATCTCCTTGCTCAAAGAAATACCGAAAGAATATTCTTAACCATAGCTATTTTTAGGTGAACCCTGTGAACTTTTACGTGTGATGAAGCCACTTACCTTTCATTAAGCGACAAGACAGGGTCAAATATGTGGCACCTTTCTTTCTATGAACAGAGCCAAGCAAAACGGGGAGAAAAGTGGAAGGAATAAAACTGAATATGGTAGGCTGCACTAAATCCAGCATACAAAGCAGACCAAGCATCATTAATGATTGCTTCTAAGCCATGTGTTGTGCAAGTCTGCTTTAAATTGACATCCAGAAGCTCTAAATAATGAATGAATTCTTCACTGATCTTATTCTTCTCTCCAAGCAGATATCATGGCTATTTGGCCTGTATCTCTCCCTAGCTTTAAAGGAAGCATACCATCTGATATGATTGCTCACTCAGTTACATGCAAAATATTCTGTTCGATTATTCCTATTTCTTTTCACAGTTAGCATGATTAACAAAGAATAGTTCATTAACCAATTTGGTTTAGTACTCTAAATAGGAATTAAGGTTTAGCAGGAATCAATTATTTTTCCTGTTGGAATAATGAGTTTACCTTTTAATCTGATCTATTTGTGTCAGCACAGCATTCACCACACGAATAGCATCTGAAGGCTCTGTGCCTGCCTTGAAAGCACTACGGGCTGCCGTGAGACTTTCCACCTACAAAAAAACAAACCAACAAACAGAACCAAAAAAAAAAATTGCCCATATTACCCCCCCCCCCCACCTTCCTCTCCCCACCGCCCCCCCCAAAAAAGCATGAAGGATTGCACATTTGGACTGCTGGCAGCAAGCAAATAATCCAATGTACCTTCAGATCCCTATGTCTGGTATCTAAAACTTCACCTCCCAAATTTTTGTTAAGTAGGAATTTACAAGGAAAGAGAAAGGAATGTCAAGGAAGTAAAGTATAGTGAGTGAAATTCCTGACTGGAGAATGGAAGCTGTTAATATTAATTAAATTTCGCAAGCAAAGGGGGAACAAGACACACAGAATAAGGAATACATTGAATTTAGAATTAGCTTCCCCGTAGGAACCCCAATACAACAAAGCTAATAAGGTACACATTTACTAAGGTGCTTACATATGCAAGCCAGAAGAGAATGACAATGAACCAAACCATGATAATGCTTTTTAGAGCTTTACAATATACGTAAGAGCACAGTTAATACAAACCTAGGCTACTCTGAAGTTTAAAACAATACCCATAAACATACAGCAGCAAAAGAATTTCCACCAAGAAAGTTTTAGATTCATTTTCAGCTAGAATTTGCCTGCTAAATCATACTCACAAATCGCTGAAATCTGCATCGGTCAAATTTAAAATTCACTAGGTTGCACAAAGTTACGTAACTTACAAAAAATCATAAGTATGCTTTTATTAATCTTTGAAAGCGAGCACTCTTAAGAGTTCCCTCCCATCTATTTGCTTTCTGCTAAATTTTAGGTACATCAATGCTATTAGAATCATACCTCATCAATCAGTACAAATACAAGGGCATCTTTGTCATCAATTAACTCTTGAATCTTCTGGAACATCTTCGTTACAAGCTTGCCACTCTAGAAAGAAACCATATGCATATGTTTAACTATTTCCTTATCACACAACTTTTCATGCCTTACCATACTTAAAAATTGAATTACCTGTTTTTTTTTAAAGTAACTTTCCAATATATAAGTGTTCTTAAATACATGAGTAATCTTTGGTATGTATACTTATTTTATTAAACAAGCTCAACAGAAACAGCGTAATTTCTAAAATTCCACTTAATTAGCTGCATCAATACATACCTCAGAAAACCATTTAGAGAAAAGGCTATGGCTGTTTATCTCAATTAACTGTCCATACCTATACCTAAAGTATGAAGGGAAAAAGAAGTATCAACTCTACTGTACATAAAAGTCAGTGATATCATTAACTTCCATATATCTCACTCTCCCCATTTCAACCCTGGAATTCTGTGAATTACTCCCTAGACTACTTACCTTTCAAAACATAATACCTGTTTCGAGTTTGTCATTTCCAGAAATGTGTCTCACTAGAATTTTTTATATTAAATTACTATCAGGATTCCTTCATTAGAACAGGTGCTATTTAAATATAGTTCAAGTAACATTTACCAAGATAATGGTCTCATTCTTCTGTTCATGTAAGGCTTTGTTCAGTATAGCAAGAACACACATAAAAGCAAGAAGCTCACTTAGCTCTGCATAGATAATCTTAGAACAAAATACCCCAGTCGGACATTATGTCAACCATGTTTATCATAAATTCAGCTTGGCCTAGAGTCAGATCCACTCCAGTATTTACATATTATATTACACCTAACATTTTATATAACTTTTAAAATATATGTATATAATTTTGTTAAGCTGCTACGAAGTTTAAGGTTAACTTATTACTCACCTGATATACAGACTGACCTCTGCAGACTGTGGCATTCAGACAACCCAAGTTCAAAACAAACTGGTCACAAAAATGACTACCTATTAAAACTAGGCTTTCTTGAACATGAAAGTACAAATAGCAGGGTTTGCCTTTTAATATTAATAGATGTACAAGGTGAGCACAGACAAATTACTTTATCACCACTGGAACTTTTTTCATATACCTGGGCATAAATAAGCATTTTAAAATACATTAAAATATATTAACCAGTCTCTATCAGAATCAATTTTATTTATAGTTCACCTGGCTAGCAAAGAACTATGAGCATTAGCATCTGGCACCACTTACTTAATAGTAAGAATTAAATATCTGGGCTACTGCAAAAGAACAATTAACAACAGTAAACTAAATGAATAAAATTCCAAAAATTATCACCTGTACGACAGCCGAATTGTCAGCTTCTGAGCCAACGCTTTACAAAGAGAGGTCTTCCCAGTTCCAGGAGGGCCTGGTTTGAAATCAAATCCATAAATTACACAGAATCTGCATTAGATTGTTAATTACATGTAACATCATTACAACTACCTTATTTCACTACAGCATTAACTGTAGAATAAAAACACGAAAACAATGATTGTGAACACCAGCGTAGTTTTAGAAGATTGCTTACTCAGCTGCAGTCCTAGAGCTCCAAATAAATAAATAAATATATGGCTCCTAATGCTCTCGGTAGCTGCATTACTTTTTGCACTTAATTAAAAAAAAAAAACAGCATCACTTAAAAATAAAAATTAAGAAAAAATAAAAATCAAAACCAACTACTGTAACTGCATTGTAAATTCTAGAATTTAAATTCCTGCAAAACAGTACTTGTGAACACTGATTTGATTCTGACATTAAATTTAATCTAGGTTTGTGTAAGACAGAACACTTCTCTGCTGCTTTTGCATCATCTAAATTCACTACACAGAAGTGCAATACAAGTTTTACCAGAAAGAAAGTATAAACAGATGGCAAATTAATCTACTTAAGACAGATAATTTTTACCGTGCAGCAAAACAACTCTGTTCCATGATATCAAGTTGCTGTCAACATTTTTGTCAGAAAATAGTAGTGTTGTCGTCACATAATCAAGTAACTAATTATAGAGGAGAAAAAGACACACACGAATTAGAGACATATTAAAAAATACAATTAGAAGCAATCTTCTAACTACATCTACTATATACTCAAAGACCAAAACAAAATAGGCTTATGTCATTTAGTCATAGGTAAATTTTCTCTCACAAAGACTGGAAATTAATTTCCTTCCTGCCCTCAGAAAAAAAAACATAGCATGTACTGGGCACAAACGGACTTCCAGAACTTTTACATGAATAAATGAAATCCTTTAAGAAAGTGAAATTATTTTCATTTTCCATTATCCCACTTCTAGTGTGTCTTTAAAACACAAACTGCCCAAGCACACCGAGTCAAAGGATCAAACTCCAGGTCCTGTTTAGATGTTGTATATTTGTTCAGTTTTTTGTAGTCAACCCACCAAAGCATTTCCTGTCACATTTAAGTTCCTTTCCACCAAAGCATTTGTATCAGTTACTGTGAGGACTTTGTAGACTGGTTATCCTTTCAAATAAGGGAAGTTGCATGCATTTCCCTGAATGCTTGCTTCTCAAAATACTACTAGTTCATTTTGGAAAAATCTAGAATTAGGAAGTAGAGCACTCTCTCAACAAAATGTATACAAATCTCAGGAGTGAATCTACATTGATTTTTGCCTGTAACACCTGATACCATATTATTTTATATTGTTGTTACCTGTAATATGCTTTTGATCTCCATGTCTAGTAGGACAACAGTATTCCTGCAATATCTCATGCCCAAGATGTAGCAATTACACAAAAGCAAAAAACCTGAACTCCCTCCAGCATGTTTTTCAATTATTATATCAACACGGACATTTTGAAAATTCACAGCAACCACTACAGTCTGTAGAATACAACCATACTCAGCTAGCTCAATTGTTTAAGAATGAATATCCATCACAACTGCTTTTACAAAAGTTAAGTAGTTCTAATTTTAGTCCTTAAAATCTGCTGCTTCTAACTTCTTTCTACCAACATACACTGACAGTCAACAGTTATTAACTTGCTGTTATTCAGTACATCAGTAAGTATAATTAAAGTCTTGTAATTTCACAATGATTTGGAAAGCAGCTCCATAAATCAGACAAATGTGGATGTATTAACTGTTTACCTTATAAATTAAATAAGTACAACCATTGTAATATTTTGCTTTACTATAGATGGTTATAAAGTCTTAAGTGAGAATACTGTATTTATGTTATTATAAACAAGCTAGTGAATTAGTTATTTGTGTTCAAAAACTTCAGGTAGAAGTAATTTTTTTTAACAAGCACAAAAAACACCTTAGTGAGTGCTGTCGAAGAGCATCTGAACTATGTGTGGTTTTTACATCACAATTATTAAATTTCAGATTCCAGTATTACAGTTCTATAAACTGGCAGTTATCATCGCAACCTTTGATGAATGCACAGAATCTTCAAACTAGAAAATGACCCCATGAAACCACTTTGTTTCTTCTAAATATTTTACCAGCATTTAAGTGGGAGCCAACTCACTCTACTTAAATCATTCAATGGGGATTTGTATGAAGAGTAACAGTGCTTGCTGGCTGACATTAGTGCTACCAATGAACTACCTAGCTGCTGTCAGAAACATATAATTAAACTCCTATTAGCTTTTGCCTGGCCTGTTACATGACCATTTGATATAATGGTCATAACCACTTTTGTTACATGACCATTAGCTATAGTTACAGTGGACCAATTAATGGGACAAAACCAGGTGTAAAGTAGTGTACCACACAATAAGTTGAACACTTTAAGTGATTTAGTTTCCCTGGTTAGTTTACTGCAAGGTAATCAGTGCCACACCAAAGACAACAGGTCTTTTGGGACTTTCAGAATGGAGAAAAAGAGAATCAATTTCAAAGAATGATGCATAATTTTTTTCTAAGCCTCTCTGAAGTCATTTCTTTCCACCAATTTTCTTCTTCCCTTCTAGAAAACTATGCAACTAATGAGCCTTAAAACAAGGTGCAGTATTTTAATAAGTGAATTTCTACCCTGTTCTACAAAACATCCATAGTTTTTTTCACACAGGCTGATATGCCTAACGCAAAAGTGAAAGAGCTGTTATATGTTGCTGTCAAAACACCTCTAGCTGTTGAATTTCTGACGTCTGTATAATAAGACAATGCATATGAAGAAATTGTTTATAATTTGTGGCATAAGCACCACTGAACCCAGTTTCACTGGGAAACAGATTTTTGCAAAGCTGACTTCACAGTAGTACATATTCATACGTTGTAGATATGATGTTTAATCTCAAAACATCAGCTCTGACTTTTGTTAAGTATTTTTCAAAGAAGTATGTAACTATCAAAAATTACATAAAGGTTTTTCGAGCTGGTGATTTCCAAATAACTTCTTCACGGGATGCAGCAAACTTCAGACAGACTACATTTTAACTCTTCTCCTCAAGGAATTTTAATCGTTATTCATTTTCAACTTACATGTGATTTTACTTCAGTTTCATAGATAAGACTTTCCCAAAGGCCATGGAATTCAGCTGCAAAAGCAATACATTATATACCTGTTTAGGGTAAATCAGTCTGGGAACTTGTAATCTATCACTGCAGCACAAAGCAGTTTTAAAATTATTCTTAACTAAAATGAAGGATTAAGAACAAATATATGAGAGCAGTTAAAATACTTGGGGAATAAAATGAGTTATTTTTTTCTCAAAATGCAAACACTACTTTCTAACAGACAAATTCAGGAGTTTCACAACTTCTGTTTCCTCACATAATTGAGTAAAAATTAATCTTCTTCATTTCTTAATATGATAGGAAAAATACTATTCTTTCTACCTGCAATAAGGGGCGGACATACATTTCCCCAAGATACAGAGATATGAAAAGTTGGGGTGGGAGGAGGGTTCTAAGCCCAATTTTTTTTAACATCAACATGTAGAGGACAAAAAAAAAAAAGAATTAATTGTGATTTGGGTATCAATCATTTCTAGCTGCTGGTTTCTAACTTTCAGGAAAGAATAAATAAAGAAAAAGACTAAACAATTATAAACCACAATAACATAGGAATAATGTCAAAGTATCGGGTTGAATACTTCCAGAATGGATAGTTAGGAATGTTTTTACAACATGCAAAAGAGCCAGAAATGTCTCAGAACAGCTCCCTTTGAGCTTAAGCTCCAATTTGTACTTCCTCTCCCAGTCGCAGAATACAACCTCCCCAAGCACAAGACAGTAATAGACAGGCCACGCCCTATTGGAGAACAAAGCCTTCTAGCTTTTCCAAGACTTTTTTTCATTGTAAGTGCTCTAGACCTTCCAGAAATACCATCTAGGTACCTGCTGGTAGCACCCAGTGATTAGCGGCAATGATATCCTCATTCTCTTCTTCCAGATTTTCAGAGCTTGGTCCTTCTTCATTCAGATGAAAAATATGGAGAGAAAGACTGCCTTTGCTCAAGTCAATAGGCTAGAATAGACATAGAAAGAATTTTAATACATCGTATCTATTATTCAAACCTAATGATAACATGAAAAAGTTACAGCTCTGGTCCATACAGCTTTGAAGCCTACTGCTTCTGTTTCAGACCTTAGTTAGGGGTGTAGGTCCAAAACCAGCCACCTTTTCCCGCTTATACCAGTTTGCCTATTAAAGATACTACAGCATCCTAGAAACCTTGTCTTGCTTATGCCCTTTAGCTCTCAGTAGTCTACCTACAACCAGTTCACAGGCATATGAACAGAGCTGTATGTTCTTGATTGTGAATACCTGTTTGTCTTTCAGTTTCAGATCCGTATCCACAATTGACACAGACTGCACATTGTTGTTAAGGAAACCATCATCAAATTCTGTCCACTTGTAATCACCAAACACAATGTTATGTCTATTCAACAGCTTCAACACACTCATCCTGATATCTTCTTTCTTGGCCACACTAACAAGAAAGAAAGAGCATTATTTACGGCATTGACATTTATAAGGAAGTATGAAGTAACATAAAAGTGATTTATTTCATACATGGAAAAAAGCTTCCATCTCACAAAAATAAAAAACAAAATCCATACAACCTCTCCCCCAGCCCGCAAAACAAACCACCCAGACTACTTCAACTAGGAAAAGCAGAAAAACCCATAGCCAAACCACTCAACTGAACTTGGTACACTTTACTTGGAAGTTTTATTATGCTTTCAAGTCTAAGGACAGCTGGTATTTCAGGCTGGGGACATGCTATATGGAGAATTCCAGCAGAAGAGGCAAAAACTACAGAAAAAAAGAACACCATTTTAAGATTTCAGAAAGGCTTTAACTTAATTTTGCAATTTTGGTGATACATTCCCCATGTGGATTCACAGATCCTTGTCTTTTAATTTTGACAAAACGAGAGCAGTGGATATTTTACACTTTGACTTTAGCAACATATTCGATACACTCTCCCAAAGCATCCAGATAGCCAAATTGGTAAGCTAAGAACTAGATAATGAGACAACATGGCTGAACCGTCCAGCTCAAAAGGCTGTGATTAGAAGTACAAAGACTAAGCAGACCTGCCAGCACATCAGTTGGGAAAGGTGGGGCAGTGCTGGCAATAATGGGACCCACACTGTTTTTACATCTTCATTTACACCATGGACAACAGGAATCAAAGCAACTGCAGCAAGTTCATGGATACCATCAAAGCAGGGAAAACCCTCAGTATACTAGAGAGCAGGGCTACCTATCAGAAGGACCTCTGCAGGTTGAAGATATGGTTTGACAACAATCTATTGAACAAAAGTAAACATGAAACCTCCTCCCTCCATCTATACACAGTAAAAAGTACAGACCAGAGTCCAACTAGATAAAAAGCAGCTTTGCAGAAAAAGGACCAAGGGGTACTTGGGGAACAAGATGGCAATGAGTCATCTGCTCCTACAGTAACAGCCAAGCTTATTTTAGGCTGAGGACAAAGGATTCTTTCAGTCTACTAGCCACTTGTGAGACCACATCTGAAATATTGTGCGTGGTTTTAGGCTCTGCTATATAAGAGCAAGTCCAGAATATGACTTGATTATGAGGCTAGGTCACATGACACACAAGAATCTGAGAAATGGATTCGTTCAATCTTAGGGAGAGACACCTATGTGGAAACTTATGGGAGAGTACAGAGAAGGCAGAGCAGAGTGCTGTGCACGGCACAGGGTCAAAATGCAACAGGACACAAGCTCCAACAAGTGAAGTTCCGACTGGAGACCTGTTTGATTTCTGAAGAACTTCCACATGTACTTGAATGTTGTCACACACATTTGGGAGCGCTTGCTTCAATTCCCCAGCGACTTCATCCATTTTTTTTCACTCCTGGGGGAAAACAATACCAAAGAGCAGGCTTTCAGTAACCGTTACGTGACAACGGCACCATCGCTCCTTCCCGGCACGGGAGACGCCGAGCGCCGCCTCCGTGCACGCCGCCCAGCGGGGGAACCGACATCTCCCTTCCTCCCTCTGGAAACCGCGACGCCAGGCAGCGAGAACTAGCGGCCCGCTCCTTCCCTCACGGACCTCCACGGTGCGGACAGGAAATCACCTCACGCCAGATACAGCCCCAAGAACAGCACGGTGCAACTGGAAAAATCAGGTCCGACCGGGAAGCGGAGGGACTGAGCAGCTCCTCTGTTTCCTCAGCACCCTGCCTGCTGAGAGGACTGCGGCTCCGCAGTGCAGAGAGCGGAAAAAAAGGCCCGTCAAGATCGAAGAGAACCTGAGGAACCAGCACACTGCTGCCGCCCGTTCGTAAAAGGCGGGCTGACGAGGGGCAGCCCGGCCCTCCCCCATGACCTGGATCTTCCTCCGCAGCAGGCGGAAGGAGTTCTTTTGCCCTGACCGCTTCCGGTGCGGGGCTGGGAGGAGGCCGTTCCTAGAGGGGGCGGTTCGGCCATGGGAAAGAAGCACAAGAAACACAAAGCAGAGAAAGCGGAATGGCGTTCCGCTTCTGCCACCGCGTACAGCGGTAAGAACCGGGAGCTGTACTGAGGTGGTGGCGGGGGAGAGGTCTGTCTTTATATTCAGGGACGTGTCTGCTGTCGGCAGGACCCAGCATCCCTTCTTTGGCTGGATTGCACTGGAGTGTCGGGAGGGTAATGGTCTTGTCTGAGTACGTGAAGGGCGGGGGGCCAGGCCGCTGATGCTGGCCCGTAGTCGGGGATTTGGGGAAGTCGGGCGGTCGCACGGGGCGGCAGTGAAAGGAAATGGCGTGTTGTGGGGCTCCTGGCAGACCGGGGGTGAGAAGTGAAGTGGGTGGTGGTCTGAAGGAGGTAGCTTGTTGCTGTGTCCACGGGAAGGTGGCTCGGGAGGGGCACAGGGATTGCAGAGTGAGCGATGGGGCGCTGGTGTGGTGGGTTTTGAGACCGGGCGCCTTCGTGGTTCGTATGGCTCTTGATGGATTCCGGTTGCTGCAGTAGTTGAGTGATGCTTGGTTTCACCTTACTCTGATGAGGATCTTGAGATGTTTTCTGGGAAAGCCAATGGGTTAGTTCCTTATGTGTTCCCAGTTTGTGGAAAATCATGATGTAAGATATGAGCAACTGTTTCTTAACTTGGATTTATTAGTCTTAAGTATCATTTTTCTCTCCAAATGCATTGCATATGTTTTCAGCCTTCAACAAATTATTGTAAAGAACATTTCTAGAGGAAGCATCAGTAATTACTTTGTGCTGTCATTTCTCTGTGCACTTATGAAATGTTTTACTTTTTCTTCATTTAGATTATGTGGATAAGCCTTTGGAAAAACCCTTAAAGCTGGTTCTTAAAGTTGGAGGAAGTGAAGTGACTGAACTTTCTGGGTCAGGGCATGATTCTAGTTACTATGATGACCGATCAGATCATGAGCGAGAACGGCATAAAGAAAAGAAGAAAAAAAAGAAAAAGAAGTCTGAGAAGGAAAAAGAAAAGCATCTAGATGATGAGGAAAGAAGAAAGAGAAAGGTAAGCTGTGATTTTTAGAATTCAGACTTGCAGCTCTTCTTCATGCTTGCTTATCAGATCTAAAATCTGGCACAGAGTACCATTTGATTCACTGTTGCAAGAAACTTATTCTTGGCAGATGTAGAAAACCTCTGGGTGTGTGTTGGTATATTTCTCCTATTTGGACAAGAGGTTCCTGTGATGATTTCTTGAATGAAGTAAAAGCTTTTTTCTTATAACTACTTGGTTTTTTTATTCGTTTGCTTTGTCTGTAGGTATGAATACTTCTTGGTTGCAGCCAGGTCAGAAACATGTTTTGCTACCCTTCGAGGAGGGTATTTTCAGTTTTTCAAATAAATCTACGTTGCATTTCTGTTTCTGAAATATACCAAATTATTGAACATTGGAATTGATATGTTTACTTAAAACAGCTTTCTGAAATCTGATCTTGTCTATTACTGTGGTACAATAGTTTTGTTGGCTCTTGTTTAGAATAACCTGAATACTAGGCTTTGTGGCTTTCTTAGTAGCAACTGGTGTGGTCACCTTTTTGTTGTCTGTGTTGAACCTCTAGGAGTAGAAATTTAAATCAGCAAGGCAGTGTTGGTGGTACAGTTACCTGTACAATTTCATATTAATAGTATTTCTTCTGTGTACTAATGATTCTCTGACATATCTGCTTTTTTAATTATCTTCAGTCCTGTAGTTTTCTTCGTCTTGTAAGATAGTTCTTTGGCACGACTTTGTATATGTGTATGGATAAACTGTCATTTTGAATAGATTTGTTAGGCTTGAACTACTTGAAAGTGGTATAACTCTGTTGGATCATTCAGAAGTTCTTGAATGCAGGGTAGATAGTGCAAAATTTTTTCTACAAACATTTTTCAGGTGTTTCAGCTAAGAGTATGGCACTTGAAATGTAGCAAAACAACTGGCTTAAATGCAAGATCTTGCAACATCAAATTAATTGTTTTGCCTTTGCTAAATTGGGGTGGAGGGGGCAAGTTTGGTATTTTTTTTTTTCTCCCAGAATTTCATTATTAGTGCATGCAAAAGAAACTAACGGATAGGTAAGTAACAAAACTGTAGTCTAAGCATGGTTAATAGAAGTATGCTTTTCTGTGTGAGCATGAATAATGACATGTAAGATTATGAGAATGACTCAGGCATGCGTTTGCTTTGAAGTTCAGGAAGAGATCATTAATTGCTACCACTGTTACAGAGGATTTCTTACGGTTATTTTGCAGGCTTCCTGAATCATCATGTACTTTTATTGATTCCCATTTAATGCACGAGACAACCAAAATACACTCACTGATCATAGCAGAGCTACAGACTGGTCTTTAGTGAATAGTAAATTATACTTCCTTTACCCTCTGCCGTAGCTTATCATCATGCAATTTTACATAGAAATACATGTATTTTACATATAAATAGATTCAGAGTTTGACATTTTTTTAGTAAAAGAACAGTAACAAATGATAGAACAATAATATATTAAATATGTAGCAAAAGGTGAACAGAATTAATTTTCATTGGAGAAGAAAGTTGAAAAAGTGACAGTGAAAATGTATACACTCTTATTTAAGCCATATTATGGTTCAGATATAGAATGAGTGTTCCAAATGAAAAAATCACTCTCTTACCTTTTGGTGTGCAGGATTGTACATTCCAAGTACATTCTTCTAAAATCTGTCTTCTTCCTGCTATGCTAGGAAGAGAAAAAGAGGAAAAGGGAGAAAGAGCAGTGTGACACTGAAGGAGAAACTGATGACTTTGATCCTGGGAAAAAAGTGGAGGTTGAACCTCCTCCAGATCGTCCTGTCAGAGCATGCAGAACTCAGCCAGGTGAGCAGCGAGAAAAATTAAATCATCTTGTGTGTTTTTAAAAGCATGTACAGCATAGCTTTTGTCAAAGATTCAAAAATGTAAAATGTCCATGTGGATCTGCAAAAATCTAGAGCCTCCCCCCCTTTTTTTTTTTTTCAACATTAAGAGCTTTCAGCTATCTGAAAAGTCAATATTCCTCTTGGTGCTTCTGGGTTTTAGTTGGTTTATTTTCATGTAACTAAACTTGCCACTGGCTTCTGCTGCTTGGCAGAATAAAGCTAGTATACAAGTACTATTGTGTGTAGTGTCCCCTTAATTTCTTCTCCATAACATTTCCTCAGCACTTACAGAACAATGGTCAGAATGTCTGAAACCAAACTTTCATAAAATCATAGAATGGCTTAGGTTGGAAAGGCCCTTAAAGATCATCCAGTTCTAACCCCCTTGCCATGAGCAGGAATAGCTTCTGCTCGACCAGGTTGCTCAAAGCCCCATCCAAGCTGGCATTGAACAGTTCCTTCAGCCACATCTTCTGCTGTGTCTTACCACCCTTACAGTGAATAATTTTTTCCTATATCTAATCTAAATCTCCTCCTGGTCAGCTTAAAGCCAATTCTCCTTGTCTTGTCACTACCTGCCCTCGCCAAAAGGCCTTACCCAGATTTCTTGTCAGCCCCCTTTAGGCACTGGAATCTGCTCCAAAGTCTCCCCAGAGACTTTTCTTCTCCAGGCTGAACAAGCCCAACTCTCTCAGCTTGTCTCCATAGGAGAAGTGCTGGATTCACTTGAGCAGGTCCATGTTCTTCTTGTGCTAGGGGCCCCAGAGCTGAATGCGTTATTCCAAGTAGGGTTTCACCAGAGTGGAGTAGAGGGGGGAATCCCAGCAGCCTAGGACACGGTTAGTTTCTGGGCTGCAAGTGCTCACTGACAGGTCTTGGTGAGCTTATTGTCAATGAACCCCCCAGGTCTTTCTCCTCAAGGCTGCTCTCAATCCAGTCTCCACTGCGCCTTTATTTATGCTTGGAATTGCTTCAACCCATGTGCAGGACCTTACCCTTGGCCTTGTTGGACTTTGTGAGGTTTGCAGGGGGCCCACCTTCTTAGCCTGTCCAGGTCCCTCTGGATGGCATCCCTTCCCTCCAGCATGTCTGCTGCACCACACAACTGTGTTGTCCTCGAACTTGCTGTCCATGTTGCCAGCAAAGATGTTAAAACAGCACTGGTCACAATACCAGCCCCTGCGGTACACCACCCTTCACTGGTTCCATTTGGACACTGAGCCATTGACCACAACTCCTTGAGTGGGACCATCTGGCCAGTTCCTTATCCACTGAGTGGTACATCCATCAAATCCATGCCTCTCCAACTTAGAGACAAGCATGTCATGTGGGACAGTGTCACATGCCCTGCACAGATCCATGTTAGATGACATCAGTCGCTCTTTCTTTATTCACCAATGCTGTGACCCTATCATAGAAGGCCACCAAATTTGTCAGGCACGATTTGCCCCTAGTGAAGCCATGTTGGCTGTCACCAATCACCCTCTTACTGTTCATGTCCCTTAGCATAGTTTCCAGGAAGATCTGTTCCATGATCTTGCCAGGCACCAAGGTGAGACTGTCCAGCCTGTAGTTCTCTGGGTCTTCCTTTTTCCTGGAAAAGCAACTTAGTAGCAAAAGTCTGTGTCTTTAGGAATGTTGTAAGTCTTGTGTTTAGACACTGCCCATTGACTGGTCAGGTAATTTACTGAAGAAATTTTTTTTTTTTTACATCTGCACATTAGACTGAGGAATGGTGTCCATCAGCTGTCAAGGTGACCTAATAGGGGTAACTGAAATATTCTGATCAAACCTTTATGTCTCCAAGAAGTCTGGAGCTTGACAAACTAAAAACTGATCTCTGTATTCACAAGGCTTCTGTTTTCACCTGCTTGGAAAATTCCATTCAAAAAGCATATAAATTACCCTACCTGTTCTGGTTAAGAAGGCAAGTATCTTTCCGTTAGCATGAGAAAAGCTGGAGTTTCTATTCTAGATTTTACCATGCTGCTGCTTTGTTTTTTCAAACTTCACATTAAAGCCAGTCTCTCTAAAGTATGTTCATGGAATAGGTAATTAACTTGTAGTGTTTACTCTTTGATCTGTATGAAAGTGAAATGGTAATCAGTATTTCTCTTGCCAGCGGTCTGTCACTCTTCTTTTTGACTGAAAAGATTCAGAAAAGCTAATTGCATAGGTGTTATGATAAAGAAACCATTAAAATTGCGTAGATAACATGCTGTAAGAATGTGAATTTCCCAACTGCAGTATTTGAGCAACCATGTTTTACGTTCCTTTTTTTTTTTTTTCCTGCTAAAATACAGAACACCGTACTTTCACCTTAATACATTTTCTTACAACTGCTAGACTTAGCATCTGATTTAATGTGTGCTAGTTTTTACTGAGATTTAAACTCAGTAGGTAGTAAAGGAGAAGAAATAGTTACTGCATGCTTAGAAATCTGATGTATTTCTGCTTTGAAATCCATGTCTCATTGATCTTCAGATCAGTACAAGCTGTATTTGTAGTTAAGATTTTCTCTCTGGTATTTATATTTTTAAATAAATGCATATACTTGTGTTCTGTTTCATTGCACTTTTCTGTGTTTCTGTCTCAAACTGCAGCTGAAAACGAGAGCACACCAATCCAGCAATTACTGGAACACTTCCTTCGCCAGCTTCAAAGGTATTAAGCGTTTCGTATCTACAGCTGTGGCACTGATGTCTAATGCATAATTATATCTGTTACGTTATGACTTCTTATCCTGGTTTTCTGTTTGAAAATAGTGTCTACAGACTGGCTGTAATATGTTTGGTAATTTTGCAGTCATATCAAACCTGGCAGGTTTTAAAGATTAGTTGAGGAAAATTATAACCATGTATGCAATTTTAGTTTTTGCAGGGAAGTGTTTTGGGCAGACAATATGTTGCCATTATAAATTTATTGAATATTAATGGCTTACTTTAGGAATTTAAAAACAGTTATGAATTTTAATAGTTTAAAAGATAGAACTCTCCTTAGGAAATTTTGTTATTTGTGTCCTCTGTCAGATATCAAAGCAAGTGTATACCTGCTTACTTAATGAAGCTGGAGAGGCCTTTTATTTTATTGCTTGCCATAAAACATTAACCCATGTTCATGTTTCAAAAAAATATAACAATTTTTTATTATATAGCAAAAAATTATTTTAAAATTAGCTGAAAATATACTAATTTGAAAATATGAAACACAGTAGTTATTTTTAGAGGACCTCATGAACAAGAAGAATCAAAGAGTTTATTACTCAGTGAAGACAACAGACCCATTTGAGACCCAGAGAGCTTGCAAGAAACAATTCAAGAACTAGCTGAGTCAAATTCAAAAAAAGTCTCCATATGTGTAAATTTTTTTCCTGTATCAGGAAAATTTTCAAATATGCCTCTGTTTTATAAGAGTGCTTTTAGTGTGTAAGGTTGGTTTTTTTTTTTTGTTTTTTTTTTTTTCTGGTGGGGGGGAAGGGTTGTTGTCAGTTTTTTTTGTTTTTTTGTTGTGTTTTTTTTAAAGTAGTACTGTTCTTTTTGTACCATTAATGCAGTATAAAAACTATGACAATTTATTTTGCTGATCTAAATCGAAATGTATTGTTTTTATTTTTAGGAAAGATCCTCATGGGTTTTTTGCTTTTCCAGTCACGGATGCCATTGCTCCTGGATATTCTATGATAATAAAGCACCCCATGGATTTTGGTACAATGAAGGAAAAAATTGCAGCAAATGAATACAAATCAGTCACTGAATTCAAGGTAAATTCATAGAGAGTTGTTTCAGAGCTCCTTGGTAAGAAACTTAAGATTCTTTTTAGCTGTAGCAGCCTTTCTTACATTCTTTATTTTAATGTCAGTTTTTTTAGAGCTGAGCACTTTATAAAAATAATTGTGTGTGCTAGAATGGGGTTTGTGCTTTATTTTTCACTGAGGAAGCTCTGTATTTTTGAGAATCTGATACAGTCTACTACAAATCACTGCAAAAATCAAGGACATGCTCCCAGGTTCTATAGAATTCATTAAAGAAACTGGAGCTCTTTGTTTTGGTGTTTACTGTTTTTGGAATGAGGATAGGGTTTTGGTTCAGTTTTGTTGTTTATTTGGTTTGGTTTTTAATTTTTTTTTCATTTAGACCTGCGTAGAGTGATTAAATGTCAAGTTTGACTTGTCTGCAGGAAAACTGGATATACTGAACATTTTGTGTCAATAATAACTACTTATTTTTTATATCTTTAACCACCCTGTTTTCTTCTAACTTTATTTGAAATGGTCTTTTGGCAGAAACTTACCTGGCAGGTTTACTGGCAACTTTCCTTGGCTATTTTGTGTATTGCTATTCCTGTAAAGCTTTATCAGATGCACTGTGGTTTTACAGACAGTGCAGTAAGAAATCTCTGATGGTATTGCAAGCTGCTGGAAGGAAAGGAGGGGTTTGTAACTGATTCATGGAGTTCCGTTTGCTGCCTTCACTGCTACTGCTTTCTAGAGTGGTGTTGATATAGCAATAGACTTGGCAGAGAGCATTGGCTTGCTTATCAGGGATATTACTTCTTTTGAAAGGTCCAGCGAGGTGAGCAAATAATGGCTTATATTTCCTGTGGGTGCTCTGATTATTCTGTTTTGTTATGTATGCTTTATTTTTCAAAAAAGTATAGGGATTTATAGGAAATAGTAAAGAAAGATTCGTAATAGCATTGCCACTATCAGTGCCTTCAGGTCTCTAAATTCTAATGGCGTTTTGGATTGCCTTATTCATCAGCTTAAAAAGGAATTGTGAATGGGAGCTCTGTGGCTCTAGTTACAGATATGGTTGCAATATTGATACTGGGGAGATAGCAACCTAAAAAGTGGAAATCACAGTCTTGTTTAGACTGACAAGTTCTATTCCTTTTGAAGGACTTGATTTCTGCTGGTACTCTGAGGAGCAATGAAATGGTTGATAGAAGTCTGCCCTACAGTGACAAAGAGATATATGTATACCTAATTATGCTTTTGCCTTTGTAATTCCATATAATACAGAAATTAAATTTATGGGGTTTTAACCTCTAAAATGAAGCCTGCTAGAAGGATTATCTTTCGTTTATAATACATGTGTTGTAACTAGCTGAGCCTAGTCACAAACCAATAAATAATCTGTCTCAGAGTAGGATCCACAAGAGCCATTTGCTGTATTTAGAAGAGGGGAAATTGCTGCAGAGAACTCATCAGTTTTGCTGCCAAAAAGTGTTCTGCTTCAAAGTTGGGCATGCAAAAGACTGTCTTTTTCTGCAGCATTTCATAAGCCACCACTAGATTTATAGCTCATGTGGGCTGTTGGGTTCATAGTTCCCTCCTGCATTTCACCTTCTAAATTTCTGGTTTTGTGATGGTCTCATTAAGCAAAGGCAGATGGCTTAAATGTCATAAAAAGTCAGAGACTGCCAATTTAAACCATGTTCACCTACTTGCTTAGTTTGGGCTTGATGACAACTACTAAATGATTGGGAAAGCACTGCTCTGACATCTCTGTGTGGAAACAGGAAATAAACCAATTTTGGGGTGTTTTTTTACAGAATCTAGTCGTAAGTGCAGTATGGCAAGGTTATTTTTTGTTAATGTTGGGTGCCAGAAAATGTCTGCAGAAATATGTCGATGTCCAACCACAATAGTAACCTTAAAATATCTCTGTCTCAGCAAATCTATTCACTGGTCTGAAAACTGAGTGAGTTAACTTACCAAAAAGCATATAATCCTGTTTGCATACACTTTTGCACATAATCCATTCATTTGCAAATATAATGGACAACTGCGCAAAAAAAAGGAATTGCATTTGTCTACAGAATGAACAAAAACTGATTGCTTTAACAATCAT
Organism: Lathamus discolor; assembly: GCF_037157495.1. Taxonomy (NCBI): domain Eukaryota; kingdom Metazoa; phylum Chordata; class Aves; order Psittaciformes; family Psittacidae; genus Lathamus; species Lathamus discolor. The sequence continues at coordinate 61,194,062 of NC_088885.1, read as the reverse complement.
TGTTTAAATATTGAAAAATTAAGAGAGAAAAGTATATTCTTAAATCAGTCACTAGTTGAATTTGTTAGGATCCCGTTTGTGAACTGCCTGGAAAGACCACTATGTGATTCTTGGTTGTTGATTTGCCAACTTCAGAATTTTTCAGAGGTGTATAATAATGTCTTTTTAATTCAGTGTTTCATAGAGCTACTAATAATTTTTTCTATGCTTTACAGATGAGTGACATGTGACTAGAAAAAAAAGCACCCAAATTGTTTGGTTCTGTTTACAGTGGAGTGTGTTGTACTTTTGTTTTGGGACCTTGCATCAGTAAAAATTACTTGACATTATGTGATGGATAACCGTTCAAAGGAGAAGGCAAAATCAGGCTTGGGTGTTATTATGCTTTGAAGTTTTCTTTTTTTGTTGTTTTTGTTTTAGTGCAAGTGACTGAAAAAGTGGTCAAATTAATAGAACTAAGATTTTATGTAAGATACTTTGTATCTTTCTGATATCTTTGTATGATTCAGAAGATGGCAAAACTACCGAAAATGTACTTACCTTGGTGCCTCAGCCCTTTTATGAATTTCTCCACTGTCCATTTGTGTAAGGAAGAAATGTTACATTTGTCATTCAGGGAAAAGTAAAGTATTCGTTTTTTGAAACCAAAAAGCTAATTCCAAACAAAACTTGAAGAAGCAAAAAGGGCTCAAACTTTTGCAATTTTATGTTACCTTTTGGCTTGTGTTTAATCCATGAGCCTTCTGCTGAAATATTATTTTGTTCTTCACAGACCTGCCATGATGAATAGTATCTTCCTTTACAAAAGGAGTTTGAAATTTTAACAGTTCTTTTGTTTTGTGTTTTACAGGCAGATTTTAAACTGATGTGTGATAATGCAATGACTTACAACAGACCAGATACTGTTTACTACAAACTAGCCAAGAAGATACTGCATACAGGCTTTAAGATGATGAGCAAAGTAAGAGACCTATTAAAAACAAAAAAACAGAAACTCTGTGCAGGTTTTTTGCTATACTTAAAAAGATCGATTAATTACAAAGATTAATGTTATTTCATCTGTCTGTGATAAATTATAGCAGTGCCTGTTAGGGTTGCTGTATTTAAAGGACTTGATAGCATTCTTGTTATAACCACGCGCATATTTCTCAACTTTATCTGCACCAGTGGAAGCGATTAGTATCCATGTATATAAACCTCAAGTGTTAAATACTGTTTCTGGCTGAAATTTTAAAACCAGGATCTCATTTATATTTCTGTATAAACAGAAACCTTTTTTGAAGATGGTGGGTGCAGGGGAGGTTTCAGGGGGGTTTACAGATGTGTACATGCAAATGCTTTTTACTCAAATACAGTTGTTGGCTTGTAAAATGAAGTTATTTTGATGAGCTGCACTCTGTGTGTGTGTGTGTGTCTGTGTGTGTGTGTGTCTGTGCATGTATTGCAGTTATGGTAAGTTTTGTGTAAAATAGGCAGTTGTCTTTGCATATGCAGTTTTTTTTTGTTTTTGTTTCTCTCTTGATAGTTGGGCTGCAGAAATTCTGATGCCATGCTACCATGACCAAATCATGTTGCATCGCCATTGGAAACGAGGCATTAAGAACAAAATAAGGCCATGGCCATTCCCATCCCATCCCATTATCATAGCATCTTGGCTATGAGGGAAAGGTTAAGTCCCTGCCGCTCTGTCCTTTCTGATTCTAGGAACGGCTGTTAGCTTTGAAGCGCAGCATGTCGTTTATGCAGGACATGGATTTTTCTCAGCAGGCAGCTCTTTTGGGTGATGAAGATACAGCAGTTGAGGAACCTGTCCCTGAAGTTGTTCCTGTACAAGCAGAGACTACCAAGAAATCCAAAAAGCAAAATAAAGAAGTTATTAGGTAAAGGTTTTAATGGGCATGCTTACTGGCTTGTTTCAGCTTTTGTAATACTAGACAGCAGCAAAGAATTGAGGGAAAATAAATTACTTTCAGCCTTTCTCTTTGTGGCCCATAGGATAAATGGGCAATTTTATTGTATTTTAATACAGTGATTCCCAACTTGAAACAAACAATTCAAAGAATGACTAGATATTCTTTTAAACACAGTTGAGATATATATATATAGAGAGAGAGAGAGAGAGAGAGAGATAAATACAGATACGGATATTTTCATCTTTCTTTATATTAAATGAGTAGTTTCTTTTCATAAAGGTTTGAAATGTTCTTTTTTGAACATAGCCATAAATTCCTTCTGGATTTTTATATCATGTCCCTCTTCCCTTCTCCCCGCCCCCCCCCCCCCCCCCTTTTTTTTTTCCCTAAAATGATGGACTGTAGCAAAATCAGGATCTTTCTGGGAGGTCATAGTGGCTCCCAACCAGTAAAATGTTTTATTTAATTTCTTTTTTTTTTTTTTTTTACAGGATATAGAGGTACAGGAGGTTGTTTTTAGAGCAGATTATATGTTCCAAATGAAATCTTATTAAGCTTCTTTGTATGTTAATGCAATAGCTATCTTCCAGCTAATAGGCATCCCCGTGTCACAGAGTTGTATTTTTTACAGCTAAAATCTAATTTAAAGGATTTGTTTTTCTATTTTTGAGATTTTAGCAAAAGCTGTGATTTGGAAGAACATCATGTTCGATGTTCTTCCATAGACTTCCTAGGATAGATGCTGAATTTAAATGGTAGGGCATCATATCAACTGGAATTTTATTAAAATAAAACTGTGGCAGAGCAAGTAATGTCTTAAATTACCTGATCACATATTCTTCAGGCTTCTTAAACATTTGATAATTGACATGAGCTTTTAAGCACTCGTGTTTTGGCATCAGTAGGATATTCTTTTTGATGAATAAGAGCTTTGGGAGGGGAGAATTGAACCTAATATCAGATATTTTTGTCTTCCTATTTCCCAGTTAAAAATGGAAAAACAGCTGAAGTCAATGTCTGCAAAGTGCTAAAGCAGTTTAGACCTATATACTGTGGTTTGAAGAGGTGACTTGATCACTTGGACATCCTAAGTAGTTTTTTTTAATTTTGTCCAGGATGTTGCAATCTTCTGAAAATTATTTCACAAATCTTGTTTAAGTATGCTGTTGAGTGTGATAGAAAGTGCCAGTTGTTGAGGAGTTTCCTGTTGTGTACACGTTTTCTTAAAGTTTCAATGAAACAAATCGTATAACACATTTGTCTCATAATGGTATGATCCTGTGATCTTTTTATTGTCTTTAATAGCAAAACTTCCTTGTGTATCAGATCTGAATATCTATACAGAGAGAAATTCTTAGCTAAGCAAATGGAAGAAGATAACCCAGGAGAGAGAAATGGATTTGGTGTGAGGAGATGCTCTACCCAGTACCTAAGGTGTTTGGCCCTAGTGTCTAATGTCCATATAATACCCTGAAAAATTTTGATGTACAAAGTTTATTTTAAATATATAATATACTGAAGACTGCCATCCTATGATATCTTCACACTTTCCCTTACAATGCTACCTTTCTCTGATATTTATATAATAGCTAAGATATGTCCTGTTCCATCTTAGGTATGCTTATTTGTTACATTTTTATTATTTGGGTGTTTTAATGAAAAGGGATCTACTGAAACATAAATGTTAATTTCTGTCATTTCAATGAGAAGAAATGGTGCGGTTGAAATTGAGTAGGAATACTAATTGCCAGTATTAACAAACATAGGAATTAAAGGACTCCCTGCTGGACTGGGAGCAGTGTCCTACTTCTATAAGCAACTAACTGATAAAATCCTCAAAATGCAGCTTTTTTTTTTTTTTTTGCCCCCCCCCCCCTTTTTTTTTTCTTCCCCTCAGGTTAGAGTACACAGTATCCGTTCCCTCATTACATAATTTCTTTTCTGCATCTTTCTAGTTGGAAGTTATGAAAATAGTGTATTTGTGCATGTGGGAGACTAAGGGCGCACACAGCATTTGCTTTGTATTAATGCAGTTTTATTCCAAATCTGTTTTGTAATGCTTCCTTTATTTTCTTCAAGGTACAGAATCAAAATTTTTGAAGTTCCATAGTTTGGTAGTTCTCAGCTTCTGCTGCAATACTTCAGTTTCATAATATAATTCCACTTAAATTCTAAAGTAGACTGGCACTGGGAGAGGGGCGGGATGGATTGTTCAAAATTCAGCCCTTTGTTTTGTTTTAGCTTTTAATTTCTACAGCTACTCCTTTCTTTTTCTTAGTTGCATATTTGAACCTGAGGGAAATGCGTGCAGCCTGACAGATAGCACTGCTGAAGAACATGTCCTGGCACTAGTGGAACATGCAGCAGATGAAGCTCGGGACAGGATCAATCGATATCTACCCAACAGCAAGGTCTGCTGCACAACAAAGTTCACAGTTCCATTTTGTGTGTCTGACTATTGAATGCTTTGTTTCACCTTGGAAAACAGGCTTTAGTATTGTATTTTCTAAGCCTGTAACATCTAGGATGTATGCTCTGTGAGGAGCACCAGTATCTCTATTGTCTATCATTTAGTTTCCACTGAAGACCCATTTTAGGGTGTCCTAAAAGGATTTTGAGTTGTATATTGTGCAGTGAACATATTTAGACATTCTCTTGCAGAAAACAGTGAAATGTTGCTCAGTCTTGAATCTGGCTTCCTTAATTACAGCCCTTAGTATTGAAAGTGATTAAATAGCATCACACTCTTCTTATTGTTGCAAACTCAGAAAAAGCAAACTTTGGCATAGTTTGAAGGTTTGAAATTCAGGAATTTTAAGTGTTAAATTAGTTTTCAATGAGAAGTCCAGAACCTCTTGTAGTTTCATGTAGCTGTACTCACCTATAGCATGTTCTTGTGTGAATACAAACTACAAACATCCTTCAGTGACTAGGAGAAGATAGCAGTAGTTTGTCCTTGTTGGGGTTTTTGACAGTGCTGACTACAGATTTCATCATCTTGAATATGATTGTTACTGTTCCATGTCTGGTTTTGTACTGTTCCAAGAGTTAGAAGGAAAAGCTCAGTGATACTGTTAGTGCAGTTTTCTCAGCATGTTCTTTTATGAGCTGTTTTTGTTAGCTATGTGATAATGGTGTATTCCTTCACTACTTCATGCTAGGGTTGGAGTGAATGCTACAGGCGTTTGCTACAGGCTTGTGCTGAGGTGCATTTACTCTGCTTACATTGCATTGTGTGCAGTCTTTATTCTTTGTCCTCATTTCTCATTTTGTCACTTACTTCAGTGACCACTGCAGTCAAAAAAATAATCAGGAGGTTGCTACATCCTGTGTTTTCCACCTATTTTTTTAACAACTGTTGCAGAAGAAACATTTGCATTGAAGCATTAGTGGTAACAGTTGTCTTCAAACTTAAATGTCTTTTTCCTGGACAATGGCCCTTATTATGCAGTGCCCTTAGGCTCAACTGGATTAGGAAGTAAAACTTCAACAGCAGAAGGTTTAGTTTTTTCAGTATATTTTTGTTTCTTTGGATAATTAGAAGACTTGCTAGGATTGAAGGCAGTTTCAAACCTCCAAATTAAGAGTGTCTTGTTAAAAACCCTTTAAAGCAATACCAGTCTTCTGCTAATTGCTGACTTTACTGAAGAGGCCTTTCATGATGATACAGTCAGTTTTGCAGTGTTTGAGAATTGTTCTAGGTGTGCAGCTCTTGTCTAGGCTAGACAATCTGCTACAGATCCCACTGAATCTAGATAACACTGATATGTTCTTAGAATTCACCCATTATGAACTTTTGCCATCACTTGAAGGTATTGTTCTTGTTTATTCTCTTTCCAGCATTTGTCACCTCTATTTTTATTATACGCAATCATTAGCTTTGGCCTTAAGTATGGTCCGTTTCTGACATCAGCTTAGTTCATTGCATCAGTTCTGGCAGTTTACAGGCCCCTCTGTGTTCTAATGTCTTTCATGTTTCTGGCTGTCTTTTTAGCATTTTGTATGTGCTCTGAAAAGTTTGTCACCTGTTTAAGAATTGGATAAATTCATAAAAATACTTCTGATTGTAGAAAGTTGTGGCTGAGATACGAAAACGAGCAGTTTGGTCTAGATTTGAAAAATAAACAATGAGGTAGATTGTGGATAGGATTTACAGATCTGCTTCTAAAAAGAAAGTGTGTTGTAGGCTTCGCAGTCAGAAAGGTTGGCTGTGTACTAACTGTAATGGAATTGATTTTGTCTTGGATGCAAACTTTAGATCTGATTTAGGAAGATGAATAAGGAATTGTATATGTGACGTACAAACTGTTACTCCTGAGTCTTCTGTTCTGTGAAGCATTTGCCAGGCAGTGATAAGTAGTTTAATTTTCTGTGTTAAAAGGGGTACCAGAGTGCAGGATCTGAATATGGCTAAAAATGCGTTTTGTAGTTTTCTGGAAGTAAACACCTCCTTCTTTGGGTTCGGACTGTTTTGAATGATTGCTTCAACATCTTTGTGGTTCTATTTACAGATTGGTTATCTTAAAAAAAATGGAGATGGAACTTTATTATTTAATGTAGTAAATTCATCTGATCCAGAAGCAGAAGGTAAATGCCAAAATTTTTCAAGCAGACATTTCTAATGTTTAATGTTTTAGCAGATTTTGGTGTCTTAACTGTACACACAGATCCTGTGTAGTACAGATGAGTTTAAAAAAAACCCAAACAAACAAACAAAAACCAACTCCCCAAACCATTTTCCACAACAGCTATATTTAGTATCTCCAATATAAGGTGTTTCTCTGCCTTTCAAATTGTCACTCCTCAGATGCTCTGTTTTACTCATGCTAACAGTAAGGAGGTAAAATAATACCTATTTATAAGCAGTTATATATTGCTACAACTTCATAGAGAACTTGAAAGACAGGCTTTTTCTTCAGGTACCTGGTAATGTTAAAATCTAATAGACAAAAGGTGAGTGAAAGTTCTGTAATCCTATGTAAATGTGCAATGCACAGATGCAAATTCAGAATAATTTTTTGCTTATTTCACAATCTAAATTATTAACTACATTTCAGTTTAAAGTTAATTGGGTTTTGCTCAATTGGGTTTTTTTTTTAGTTCCCTGATCTTTTCTATGGGTTTTTGTTTGTGTTACTACTATACATAATTTATAGTCTTACGCTTTTCTCAAAATGCAGAAGTTTTAAAGTTTAATGTTGAAAATGTCATAGTCTTTATGCTGCTGTGTCATGTTGATTTAGCACCTCCTTCTCTGCACCTTTTGAGACTGGACTTCATTCACAGCTCACCTGTTGTTGCACTGATGAATGCATGAACCCTTTCGACTAGTTGCGTATCTATTGCTTTTTTGAATGGGGGATACAAACCTCTGTCTACATTCCTTTTCATTTGGTAGTAAATTTTTCTGGAATGGAAGTGAATATTTAGCTGCCACCATGCCCTTACCTATTTCTGAAAAGAAAAAAAAAAAAGGAGTGATTTAATACCTTTGAAATCATGCCACTGAAAATTTAGACAGTGATGGTAAAGGAAACAGAGGAAGCTTTCACTGTGTGCTGTAAAGAACTGTCCTGGTAACTTAATGTTTCTGTGCTCCAGAATCTTTTTTGGTTGTATAGTTAATATGAGTTAAACTGAATTTACAACAAAGTAGTATAATCCGATTTTAATTTTTAAATCCTAGTTAAATTCTACTGCTACACTTGCTTTCTGTTGTTCAGTAATTGATCATAACTACCATTGGTTTCCATAACAGCTAGTGAGATTTAAAATAACTGGAAGTGTCCTAAATGATATTGGGAATTTTTTTGAGCTTAAAAGCATATTCCAAATTATTCGAGCCATTTTAAGTAAGCAGGTCTCAAAGTTTCAGAAGCAAGAAATATTGCAATAGCCATAATGATAATTATCTTAACAAGGTTCTTTACATGGTGTCTGGGTTTCTATAGACAAACTACAGCTTAGTCAACATAAGAAATTGATTTTATCACTTCGTAATGTCTGGATCTTGAATGTTTGTGAATCAGCAAGTAAAAGAATTTCAGATGCTAGTGTATACTTTAAAAGTGAAATAATCAAGTCATAGATCTTGTGAATAAGAGATGGAAATATATTTACAGCATGTATTTGAAATTTAAATGGAGAGCTTGAATTACACTACCTATCCTTAATGTTGAAAGATATTGAAGCTTTATGGTAACAACAGCTTTTTGAAATGGCAAAATCTCAATTTTCACTATAAACTTTATACATTAAATGATTTTCTAAAAATAATCATCCTCTTTTAAATTACTAGAGGAAGAGACTCACCCAGTGGATCTGAGTTCACTGTCAAGCAAATTATTACCTGGCTTCACTACACTGGGCTTTAAAGATGAACGAAGAAATAAAGGTAAATGCTAAAGAACATGTTTGAACTTTGTGTTAATTAAATGTTTGCATTATTTCCTGATATAAAACAATTTCAGATTATGCCTGTCTCCAAGTGAAAGTTCACTTGGTTGTTTCTATAATACATAATTATTCCATTTATGGCAGAATGCAGTTTTAATTAGTTTGTCTTTTTTGCTTATTAAACGTAACTTAATTAGGAGTTTATGGATTAATGTTTTGTCTTTGTGTTATAACCACAATAAAAGCTTTCCAGTAATGGTACTCCATGTTCTCTGGAGGAAATAATTTTTCCTGAACAAATGTGCTTAGATTTGAGATTAAAAAAAACGCTTTGGTTATTTGCATTTTTGTATCATATGACAAGGATTTCACAAACTGATGATATTACTGAGATTTTTAATGGTTTCTCATGCTTTCCAGAAACTGACTGGCAAGCAACAATGAAGTAGGCACATGCAAAATGTAGAAATGTAAAGGGGGCAGCAAAATGAATCTTTTTTGTGGGAGTGAAGTGGTTGGCTTAGTTCTTTATTTTGCAGTAGTATAAGTACATTTATTTATATGGTTAAAATATTCATGCTAATTCTAGAGTTTGGAAATGCCCTTGTGATGCTGCTCTTGATTTCAGTTGGAGGGAAAAATGCACTGCACTTTCTGTTTCAGAAAACAAAATATTCCCCCCACTCCATGATCTTTTACACTTGTAATAATCATTTGTCATCTTTCTTCTACCTGTCTAGTAACCTTTCTTACAAGCGCTAGTACAGCACCTTCTATGCAAAACAACTCTATATTTCATGATTTGAAATCAGACGAAATGGAGCTCTTGTACTCAGCATATGGTGATGAAACAGGGATACAGTGCGCCTTGAGGTAAGCGCTTCCTTTTATGAGGCCTAACTTCTTGTAGAAATTCTATGAAAAGCATTTGGGCCTAAATCTTAAGTAGGAGCCTCCAAATCCTGATTTGTTTGTTTGTTTGGTTTTGGTTTTTGTTTGGGTTGGGGGTTTTTTTGAGAGTTTTTGGGGGTTTGGGTTTTTTGTTTGTTTGTTTGTGGTGTTTTTTTTTTTTTTTTTGTTTTAGGGGTTTTTTTTGTCCCCTAAAACTGATTTTAAAAATAACTCTCTATAAAACTTGAGGCTACCTTGTTGGTGGGGTTTGTTTTGGGGTTGGGGTTGGTTTGGGGTTTATTTTTAGGGAGGAGGGGGTTGTCTTACGTTTCCTTATTGGCAGCTTGGGGGGGGTTGTTCAGTTGGTTTTCTGTTTCATTTGCATTTTTAAGTTACCCTGTTTTGTTTGCAAGGCTGTTACGGATCTTGTTACTAGGATCTTTGACTGCAGGATATTATAGGTGCTACAAATACAGTGTTTTGCTGTAAACACCATGATAAGTAGGCTTAGATATGCAAGTAATAGATTTCACTGACTTTAAAACAGTGATAACTTCAAGGCATTTCGAAACAGTTAAGGCTACTTGAAAAGGAAAATACCAATTTTCATTAAATTGATCCTCTTAAAGGGAAAGAACCACAAACTTGCTTGTTTCCTTTGTGGGGTTTTTTGTTTAGTTATTTTGTTTCTTTTTTTAATCCACTACCAATGAAAGTTCCAAGTGAAAACTTGCTCAGAGTTGTAAAAACCAAGTTTGCATGTACATTTCCTTCCATAAAAAAATAAGGGGGGGGTGGGACCCCGCACCTTATCTTAAAGGCCTTAATGGCTGCCCCCCCCCCCCCCCAAAAAATCAAAAGAACAAAGCAAATGTAGGTGCGTAGTTAGGGAAAACTGTATTATATGTTGAAATTTTTTTTTTTTTTTTTTAATTAAAGTAATTAACATGTTCTGTAATGCTTGTATCTCTGTTCCTGCCAGCTTACAAGAATTTGTGAAGGATGCTGGAAATTACAGCAAGAAAATAGTAGATGATCTTCTGGATCAGATCACTAGTGGAGATCATTCCAAAACTGTGTATCAGCTAAAGCAGGTGCGTCCTTGATGCAGAGAAATGTCATGAGTTCATCAAAGCAAGAATGGATCTACTTCTGGTTTTTAATATTGTAATATACTTTGTTATCCAGTGTCAATTTAAGCATTACAGGCTTAGCTGTTCATCTCTTGTGAACCAAATTAGGAACCGAATTAATCAGCAGAGAAGTAATCATTTTCTTTTCTCTAGCTGGATCATTTCTCTAGTGTGGTTCGCTGTGCGACAGCAGAAAGAAAAATGCGAGGGTTGCAATATAGCAAGGGGAAGAAAGGACCTACCAACTGAATGCTGTTTGGGAAGCCCTGTCACTCAGTGTCATGACTTAACATATCTGCTTCTGAGTTACAGTACAATGCTTTTGCTAAGGATTTTTTTTTCTTAATTTAAATGCAAAATATTCCTTGTGGAAGGATTAGTTATTTGGAATGTTGATATAATGTTGGAGAATAGATTAATATCACTGTACAGGTATCTATTGCTCAACAGTACTAACTTTTAAATTCATGTATTGTGTCTGAAGGAAAAACTTATTTCTGAAAGCACTTTACCAAGGAGATTTATACTAAGATTGGAGAAGAGATTTTTCTCAGAAGTATATATAGTTCTGGTGGAAATGTTTGCATTCCCAATACAAAATAGGTTTCCAGAAATTGCAAAACGTTGTGTCATGTTACCTTCACCCTGAAAACCACTCTAGTTTGAAATAGCTGTCTGCTGTTTAAAGTGATGACATTCTGAATGATTCAGGAATAAAGAAAGGAAGGTGTAAGGGGAGGATGGAAGGCACTCAGATTTCCTGACATGGTAGAAATGAGATTATGCTAAATCTCTGCAGACTTAGAAGGAGAATAGGGGAGATTATGGTTGGGGAAAAAAGAGACAATAGAACAAAAAATACAGAGAATCCTTCAAAATTTTATGGGTATTTTTTCCAGTACCTACTGGAAAAAGATTCTATATGAAACAGGAGGAAATGTAAAGGATTAGTTTAAAAAAAAAAAAAAAAAAAAAAAATTCAAAACCAGTATTTTGAACATTGTTCAATATTTAATTTAGCTTTAAAATAAAACTTTCTTTTCCCTTTTTGCCGCCGTCTTCTATTAATATAGTTCCAAATGCGAATTTCTGAATACCTTTCAAATGGTCATTGGCTATTTACGTTTAGAAATGGTGTTCAGTTGTGACATATGTGGATACGTACAGATTTAGTGCAATTAAATGTGTTTCAGTGGTGATGTGCCATGGTGTTTTATATTTGAGTACTTTCTGCTGCTACATTTGAGTGAGTATCTCTGAAGTGCAGTCTTAAGAACTGCAGTCTTCTGATTTGGAATCAAAAGTTACGTAAGTAATAGTGAAGATGCTGCACTTGAATATGAAGTTCATGGGTGGAAAAAATAGTGTAAGGACACTCAAAGATTACTTAAAATGCATAAACATATATTTCAAAACAGTAACTGTTACATTGTAACTGCATTACAGATACTTCAAGAAGTTAGCTGTCTATAGCCTCAATTTGTGTGGAAGTTTGAATGTAAATATACTTGAAATTGTACAAGACAGAGGTCTCTCCCTTATGTTGAATAAACCAGTATTTCTTTCTTTCCAGAGGCGAAACATCCCAGTAAAACCCCTGGATGAAGTTAAAGTAAGTTATGCTGATACTCAGTGTGTTTTGGTTGATTTTGGTTTTTTTTATTGGAAGAAGTGTCTTGGCATTTGAAGTGGAGAAGGTGATGTTCTCTGGGTTTCCGACAGTCACATTCCAAATTTTATTTAATGTGCATCTGTTCTGTGTAACACTGCAGGAAAAGATTGACAGTGGAGTTCATGATAAAGAAGGGACTGTTAGGTTAGTCCTAAAGAGGCTGTCTTAGTTAGCTCTAAATTGCTTACATGAATGTATATGGTCACCCATTAGAGAAGAACTAGTCATTTTTGTTGCTTTATTTAAAGGTTTCATGCAAACATCATGAAATAGTGATAGTGTTCCATGGTAGTCTGGGATCTAACCATGGTAAATCAGTAAATTACACAAACTAAGAGTATTCTTAGGAAACATAAGCTATGAAATGCTAACATCTAAAATATGATTTGGTTCTCTAGGTTCTGCCAGTTCTCATAAAAGAAGAGCACAAGTTGCGTAATACCTGTCCAGATTCTTCCAAACAGATTATGGTAAAGTGGTTTATGTGTTAAAAAAAAAAAATATATTGACACATTCTTTTTTGTCTAGAATAAGCTTTCAGTACTTAAAATGGATTCTCTGACACTCAGTCTATTTCAGTTAGTGGCTCTGTCCTATTGTTCCGTATTCTCTAGTTTAATTCAGCATGCATAGCAATCTCAGAGGCAGAAAGATCAGTTAGTAATCTGAAAGATACTTAATCTGCTGATGAATATTTGAGGTTCAACCTGCTATGAAAGTTTTTAAAACCTCAGTTTTGCCATATCCAGTGAAAATGTGTGTTAGAAAGTAGGGGTAAAAAATGCATATCTTCTGCTTTCACAGCTACTAATCAATCTTTTTTTAAGTGGTTTTATCTTGCAAATTATTTATGGCAACAGAAAATTTGTGCTGTATTCCATGGCAATTCACATAAAAATCATACGGATTACATTATAACAACTAATAAAATTTATAGTTTTATAAATATTCCTTATTTTTTGTGGAAAGGTTTGTATTTCTCTAGAAGGTGACTGGTTAAGTTAATTCATGAAAGTGCTGTATTTCATTTTCACATTCCTAAAAAATAATAGCTGGTTGTATATTTACCTGCATGTTTCAGTCTTCCTGCTAGAATAGACAACCTCAGAATTTTGTTTAGAATATGTTTTGAAGCTTAACAATTTTTACACTGATTATATAGTAGTATTGCAACAAGTATGGAAAAAAAATGTGCTGGCTGTATTTCATTATCCAAATGTATTAAAAAAATACTTGAGAGACCAGCTCCAGCTGATGCTGTTTACAGGGAGCCCCACCTTAGTGGTTTTGTTAGTCACATACTAAAAATTTCAATAAATCCAGTATAGCATTGAGAAGGTGAGGGAAAAAGAGTATCTGGAAGTGGCTCATGGTGATACTGATAATACTTCCCTCTGCCAGAGTTCTGACATGGGACAGGAAATTGTTGAACAGGTAATTGAGTTCCAGAGGACTTCGTAATGTTGGTTTCAACAGTCCTGGATGTTGACATGAAAGATCCCTTGGCTGTACAGATCCCTTGCCATTCATATGACTGGACTGTCCTGGAGCCATCTGTGAGCTGCCTGTGAGTTGCAGGTTAGCCAAGATGGTTATGGATGATCCAGACTCAAGTGTTGTGGTGCACATTTTTGAGAGTATGGATTCATGCATGTAGCTTAAACACTGAAACTTATTATGACAGCTTATCACTATTGCTAGTGTTTCTGTTTCTTGTATTTTAATAGGTTGGAGAATCTGCTGGAGACAGTAACACTTCTGACTTGGACTTTCTGTCTATGAAACCATACTCAGATGTGTCTCTTGATATTTCTATGTTAAGTTCATTAGGTAAGTAAATATACAAGCCATCAATTGTAGTTTTGTTGTACTATTTAGGCAAAATAAGAGCTGCATTTGCTAAGCATAAAAGTGCGTACAAAAAGTTGAAACAAGTCTGCATTTGACATATGTAAAAGTCTATAGGTGACATAGGTAGACATAGGTAAAGGCTGGTACAATGAAACATTGGTCTGTTTTTCCTTTGAGACATCTGTGTGCTAACCAGGCTAACTTTTTTGTATCACTGAAGAAATCAAAGTACTTGTACCTCACAATTTTCGTAGTTCTGCTTGGTTTTGTGTGTTCATAAATTTTAAGTGTTGGTGTGGGGCTTTGTTTCAGAAATGTTACTGCTTCATATGCTGGTTTTTGAAATAACATGGGCAGTAAGTAAGTGTGTGGAGCTCAATCGTATTACCACTTGGAATATCCCAAAAGAAAAACCAGAAGACATTTCAGGCGTTAGGAAGACTTTAGCTTCAAATAAGACTGTTGTATGAAAGTGTTCGGATATTGCTTGAAATAAACATCTTTGAGAGGTATCCTTCTTTAAATACTACACAAAGCAATGTTCCCATTTCTGCAGTCTGCCAAGCTGGCCAAATGTCTTCAAAAATGCCGTCACAAAAAGATAGCATCACTTATAGTTTAAGATACTTCTAATTCAGAATGTGAAAGTTGCCAGACTGTACTAGGAGTCAGTTCAGTTTCAGCCATTTCCCATGGTGCTCTCCTTGAGTCTCCAGTATCACCAAATGCTTTCTAACATGTATTTCTTGAAAGTGAAAACAGATCTGCAGCTGTTGCCTTTTAGAAGTGTGAAGGAAAATCATAGAATCATAGAATAGTTAGGGTTGGAAAGGACCTCAAGATCATCTAGTTCCAACCCCCCTGCCATGGGCAGGGACACCTCTCACTAAACCATCTCACCCAAGACTCTGTCTAACCCGGCCTTGAACACTGCCAGGGATGGAGCATTCACAACTTCCTTGGGCAACCGATTCCAGTGTCTCACCACCCTAACAGGAAAGAATTTCCTCCTTATATCCAATCTAAACTTCCCCTGTTTAAGTTTTAACCCGTTACCCCTTGTCCTGTCACTACAGTCCCTGACGAAGAGTTCCTCCCCAGCATCCCCATACTTCAGATACTGGAAGGCTGCTATTAGGTCCCCA
Source organism: Lathamus discolor (assembly GCF_037157495.1). Classification (NCBI taxonomy): domain Eukaryota; kingdom Metazoa; phylum Chordata; class Aves; order Psittaciformes; family Psittacidae; genus Lathamus; species Lathamus discolor. The sequence goes on along the minus strand of NC_088885.1, from coordinate 61,179,061 downwards.
CGCAGCCTTCTCTTCTCCAGGCTGAACAGCCCCAACTTTCTCAGCCTGTCTTCATACGGGAGGTGCTCCAGTCCCCTGATCATCCTCGTGGCCCTCCTCTGGACTTGTTCCAACAGTTCCATGTCCTTCTTATGTTGAGGACACCAGAACTGCACACAATACTCCAGGTGAGGTCTCACAAGAGCAGAGTAGAGGGGCAGGATCACCTCCTTCGACCTGCTGGTCATGCTGCTTTTGATGCAGCCCAGGATACGGAAAATGCAGGATTAAGATCATGTGTAATGTTTATTTTAGAATTTTTTTATAGTGTCTTGATAATTTATGAGTCAATATGCATGTGCTGATTATGGGTTTTGGTTGGTAACTGGTGGCCATTAGGGAAAGTGAAGAAGGAGCTTGATCATGACGATAACCATTTACATCTGGATGAAACAACTAAGCTGCTGCAGGACCTTCATGAGGCTCAGGCTGAGAGAGTGGGATCCCGGCCATCATCCAATTTGAGTTCCCTCTCCAATACCTCTGAAAGAGACCAACATCATCTTGGTAAAGTTACCTTTGTCATAGAAGTTGCAGTACTACTGCTATAATTGAAACTTGTTAAAATTTATATTTTAATTTACATAAATGTTTGTATGAAACTACTTTGATAAAATAGTGTGTTAACTACAGGATTATGTTTTAATTTGTAAATATGTAAGGCAAAGGCAACTAAGAAGATATGCTTTTGACCTGTGGAATTAAGGGCACTAACTGTAGTTACTTGTTTTTTTATTAGGCATGATTGAAGTAATTGTGAAGTAAATTGATACTGACCAGCAAATCCCTATAGGCACTTGCATTTTATGCTCTTAGAAATACTAAGGAGTATTAATGTTTCCTTGACATGGTTGTATGCACCAAAGAACAGGTGGGATTCTACAATAGCCTTCCGTTATCAACTATATAAAGTTCAATGAGAAAACAGGATAGTAGGTTAACATACAATTTAACAATTTGTTGCGATCTCTGTGAAGGTAGGACATGTTGGTGGGATGATACTCGATGAAATTTTGTATACTTTTTTTTTTTAGCTCAAATTAGTAGAATTATGACTGCTTTTCCCAAAAAGGTCTAAATTAGTGAAGAATCTTGTAATTTATTTTTTTTCTTTCAAAATCTCCTCTTTACATGCTATTTAGATGTCTGTCTTGCTTTAAAAGTGTGAAAGGGACATATGAAGTAACCTTGCTGTTTATATGCATAAACACCTCTCCATTAATTTTCTGTACTTCTAAAAGTTTTTCTTTTATTTCCCATGTTCTACAGGAAGCCCCTCTCATCTGAGTGTTGGAGAGCAGCAAGACATGGTTCATGATCCCTATGAATTTCTTCAGTCTCCAGAAACCTCAAATGCCACTACTAACTAATCTGACATGTACTATATATATATTTTGTATTTTAATTGTATTATGTTTTTATAAAGTTTTTGTCCATGGCAGAAACCTCAATTTTGTTCCTCTTTTCTATGAGGATTCCTGTATAATATTACCATGTATGCTGGATTAGACAAAACAAACCAAACTGCATAGTATGTCACGTTGTTAGCAATGTATCGAGACCTGCTTTTGGTTTGTTTGTTGAGGGAGATTGTTGTGCACTGGTGTGTGTGTGTGTCTTAGCTGAAAGCCAGCAAATAATGTGTTAGAAAAATTTGTATTTCATAGAAATTAAAAAGTGATAATTTTCCCAGTATAATGGCAGCAGTCATTAAATGTTTCTAGTAAAATTATCTACCAGTTCTGTTCAGGTGCTAAGCTGACCATCTTCAAGGAGGACTGTTTTATTCTAGCAGTGACAGAGCTGCATGAATTGTGATCACTATTATATTTCCCATCTCCTATTGCTAATGATCTGTACAAGTTGTTTCTGTTTCCACGTATTTAAATCTTTTTTTAATCACTCAAGAGGAGAGTAACAGTGCTTGATGGTTGCATTATAATGTTCATTATGAGAATTCTACCCTGGATCTAAAAAAAAGATGGATGTTTTTGTGGTCCCTTGTGTCTTGAAACAAAGAAAATACAATCCTTTTATTTTTTAATTTGATACGTATATTGGCTGAAAAAATTACTGGGTAAGGTGTGCTTTTCAGTAATGTTAACAACATTTTTATAATTCAGTATTGATGAAACTGGGGGTTTCGTACTCTTGATACATGCAAGCTGGACAAATTTATGGATTTACAGTATTTTGTAAATATTAATAAAAATACTAAGCCACTTTTTATTTTTGCAAATACCTTGTTCTTGCCAAGATAAAATTCATTTCCTTATCTTTACTAAATCTGAAATAGTAGGAGGTCTTGGTCTGAATTTTTGTGCTGCCTTGAGAGATAAATTTCATTATGACACACATAGTTGTAAGCAAAATTAACTGAATTTCTAGGAACCAACAGGGAAGTCTGTCAGGTAACTAATATCAAAGTCTTGATAAAGGCTAAACAGAAAGATCTCAAACTAGTTATTTGTGGTCTGGACTGTTTCCCTCCCCTTCTGACATGCCTCTTCCCAGCTCCTTTCCTACCCCACTTAAGCAATATGATTTGTGTTTAGCTGTTAGATGTCATTTTATGTTAAATCAGCTGGTTTCTGGTGATCTGGTGATTCTGGTGGCTGCCTTTTCCTCTCTACACGCTGGTTGACTGCTGTTTCTATTGCAACAAATCATTTGTGGGATTTCCACCTGAACTGGATCAAAAACTCTTGAGTTTCAAACATTCTTTTTTGCTTTCCTCCAAGTCAGTCAGTTTCACAATTAAAGGAACAGTGGTGCCCACCTAAAGGCTGGGAGTAAAGTAAGGATCAGAAGACAGGACAGAGCTCTTGAAATCATCATCGGCAATGATAGCAAAGCCTGAGTTGATTGTGAAGGATTTAATACTGATTCTTCTCTAGGAGCAAAGCTCTGCAGCATATTCCTCTGCCAGTACATCATTGTTGTGTCTTGCCTTAATGAGCAGAAACACAGATTTTGATAAGATGCTTTGATAAATCAGGTAAGTATCTTACCTATGCCAGCCTTCTTTGATGAAAGTATCTTGGGTTTGCAGTTCATCCTGAGGTGAAAAGTTTTGGTAATGTATAAAGTTTGCATGTATAAAATTGTGCTATTTATCTGTTACAGGTTTAAATGTTGGAGTGTATTTTTAATCATAAGGCTGCAAGCACTTTGATTTTTTTATTTTTTTTTTTTTAAGTTATTTACATACAGAGTACTGGCATATTCTGGTCTAGGAAAGTTGGGATCACACAACACAAATGGGCAGGAGATCTGCCAGAGGTCATAGCAGAGCCAAGATGCTCATCACATAAGTATTGAGAAATAATTACTTTTCAGTGTATAGAAAACATATTCCACAGTGCATATGTGTAATTCTGTGGGGAAGGATTTTTTTTTTTTCTTACTAAACTTGGACCAAAGATTTTATATAAAACAATTCTGGGATGTTTTTGGAGAGTCAAACGTAAATTCTACTGGAATTCTACTAGTATACTGCTTTATGTAGAAATGGAGGTCAAGTTTAACATTTATATTGAGTTTACTATTTGGACACCACATCCATCCCAAAGAAATGCCAAACCTTCACCATTATGATACTGCAGTACTGTACTGTACACATCACCAAGATCCGTTTGTGCTCATTAATTCCTTATTGTTTCAAGAGGGTCACTTTGCTGCAGTCTTAAGCTGCAGTAATTATGTATTCATGGCTACCAATTGCAGGTACACAATATAGCAATCAATATATTACATCACTAGTAGAAGTAGCCTGTACCAACTTTAAAGGGCTGGGTTGATTCACAAGACATGAATCAATGGGCACATGAAATCAACAATTAGTATCTTTTGAAACCAAGAAGACTATGTTTTACAAGCAGATTATTTTGATCATACCTTTGTGTTTTGTATTTTAAAATTAATTGTGGATTTGCAGTAACCCCTGTGGAAAATATTTCGAGTAAGTAAAATAAACCTGGTTGTTTCTTCTGATACAGATTGTAAAATCACTGTCATATTGTGTAAATGTGCTCTGCCTCTTCAGCCTCTGGATAGCTGAATATATTTTAATTAAGGGTTACTTCTTTGTTTTTAAGTGTTTTCATACAAAATAAGAAAGATGAATTTCAACTTTCTATTAGAAAATGTCCTGAAGAAAATTCTTACTCATATATCACATTTATTGCGAAAATGTATTCATGGTAGCTAAACAGGGAAAAAAAAAAAAATATCCAGTTGTATGTTCAAAGGGTGCTATATATATGTATATTCTGTTGTTATATTTCAGTATTTTTTGTGATTACAAGAAACAGTAATGCACTGTCCAGTTCTGGGCTCTCCAGTACGGGCAAGATACACAGTTACTGGAGCAATTCTAGCACAGGACTTCGAGGATGATGAGGGAAGTGGGAGCATCTCTCATAGGAGGAGAGGCTGAGAGAGCTGGGACTCTTCAGCCTGGAGGAGGCTCAGGAGTGATCCTATCAATGTGTACAACTGTCTGACAGGAGTTAAGAAGAGTGAATCTTAATACAAATTCACCAAAGTCAGAAATGCACAGGGGTTTCACATGGCCTTCTAAAACTTTTTTCTACATGCTATTTCTCACCTTCCTCACAATGTGAGAATATTTTCACATTTCTTAAAAGTAAATAGCAAATTTTTTTTTTATTTTTTTATTTTTTTGTTCTTCATAGAAAAAGCAACAATTCCTTGTACACAGTAAATTGTGCCTGCCATTTCACTGCTGATACAGGACAGAGATCCACAGGCTGCAAAGACGCAAGGGTTATTGATGTGCTAGAAACCACAGAAGTGCCTGACAACAGTAACACAGGAACTGGGGCTTCTCCCCCAAAAAGGGTGTCAGGATCAATAGCCTAGCTGAAGTGCATCTACGCCAAAGCCCACAGCAGGGGCAACAAACAGGAGCATCTGGGAGCCATCATGCAGCAGGGGCACTATGACATCGCAGAAAGATGGTGGGTTGAGTCAAGCAACTGGAATGCTGCAATGGATGGGTAGAAACTCTTCAGAAGGGATAAGTGAGGAATGGGGGACAGCGGGGTAGCTCTGTATGTTAGGAACTCAGACACATACAAGTCTATGGGATCCACTCGGAGGTAGTGAGGGAGCTGACAGAAGTCCTCTAAGCCACTTTCCATCACTTAGCAGCAGCCATGGCTAACTGGGGAGATCCCAGTTGACTGGAGATTAGCAAATATGATGCTCATCTACAAGATGAGCTAGAATGAAGATCTGGGGAGATACTGGCCTGTCAGTCTGACCCTGGAAAAATTTGAAGAAGCAATTCTACCAGTCCTGTTGCTACTTACTTGAAGCAGAAAAAAAAATTCCTAAGCCACATCTCATTTTTGCTCTTGTCTCTGCAGGTTGTAAATTCATATTAAAATACATTGAAAAGCTTAGAAATAATCATTATTGACCTGTAAGCTTATGATTCTTTATAATCATTAAGATTTTGAGAAATCATTATGTAGTCTGTGATTTTATTTAACCTCTGCTTAACTTTCTTTACCTCTGCTTAACTTTATTTACTTCTGCTTAACTGTAATCCCACATAGAGTAGAAGTGGATGGAGTTTGAAGTTTATCTGATAGACATTTCATGTTTAGATAATTTGGAAGAGAACTGTATTTTTGTGGCAACACATTTAAATCTGTAATACATGACAAGCATATGATCTTCTAGCTAGGTGGCACCATACATCAACCTACTTTATGTGAGTTACCATCAGTTTGAATTAATGTTTCTGATGCTGCTATTGAAAGAGAGGTAGATGATGTGTTTCTCGGGATGTTTTTTAAAACCAAACCAGAGTTTCTATAACAAATTGAGAAAATTGAGTGCATTTGTTCTAAATGCACCAAATGATTTTAAGGCACCACTGAAGATTGATTTGCAATCTATTTTGTCTTCTAATAACTGCTATATCAAAAATAGTACTAAAGCAAGGACATGAGCAATGGTAAAAAAAAAACAGCTTTGTTCCGTTCTTCCACAAGATAGGAATATATCAGTGAAAATGGATATTTGTCTACATAAATGTGATTTCTTTGTGTCTGACAGCTATCATCAATATAATACTTTAGCACAGCCATCTTCAGTGGCAGCAAAAGGAATGCTGAGAATGCATTGCACACATCTACAAACATCTTTGTAAACAGTGATTCAGCATGAATCAACTTTCCTCCACTGTCTGTTTTGAGATGCGTAAGTATAGGTACAGAATGTACATGAAAATGTTAGGAATAAAGAAAAAAACATTAAAAGCACACACCATTTTTTTTTTAAGGCATGTTTTTCTTTGCAGACAAGATGCACACAAGACCTGAACAGCTGACCAGCAGAAATAATCTGATTTCTCCACCCTACATTCCAGAGTGAACTGTTGGTCTTTACCATGCCACTCCTTTTTGAGTTTGTTGCTTTGCTGCTTTTTATTTATCTGGCTACTGAAGGATTTGGAGTCTATGGATGGAAATATGCTGGGGTTTCTGTTCTGTTGTTTTGTTGGGGTTTTTTTCTCCTAACCTTCTACCATCCTGCTTGATATATGTTTTATTTTAAATGCTAACTGATAGGTGTCCAAATAGGGGACAAGAGGAAAAAAAACCTACCTCCCTCACTAATTATGCTACAAGTGAGGGCTGTGGCACCTCCAAAGGGATGGCATTTATTCCCAGTGAGTTTAAGCCCACGCTTGAATGTTGTAGAACTAGTTTTATGTAGATTAGTTGGGTTTATGTTGGTCCCATCTTGCAGGAGGATATGTGTGTACGTAACTGTGTACATTAGTTACTAATGTTTTGAATGATACTTTAAGTAGGTGGTGGCTGGAAGAAAAGGGGCATGAGGCAGGAGAGGGAGTAGATCCACAGCTGTTTGGAGGCCAGGAGACAATGCCTTTCAGTTGAAGTATTTTTCCTAGACTGATCAAAAAGACTAGATGTCTTAATCACAGAAAGTACCCTCTTACAGAGAAATGCCAGTCTTTCAATCAGTAAAAGAGGCTTTTTCTTTTTTTTTTTTTTTTTAAATCACAAGTCTTTTCAGGTGTAGAAAAATAATATGCTAAGAAGAAAGCATCTCTACATGAATTTAAACAGTGTTTTTCACTGTGCACACTTTCACTAACTATAGCCCAGCTAGTAGTGCAGGAAAGAGATGAACTCTAAACAGCTATTGTGCCATGACTTGACTTCAGGTGAGATGCTGTCTTGCTCACCAAGAATCTGCAAGAAACCAGGGCAGAGTGATGTTCTTCCTCCACATATCTGATAAAGGAAACAAATATACAAACCAAACCTGCATGCATCTCTGTGACTACCCATCATGATTGTCCTGGTTTTGGCTGGGATAGAGTTAATTTTCTTCCTAGTAGCTGGTGCAGTGCTGTGTTTTGGCTTTAGTCTGAGAACAATGCTGATAACACACTGATGTTTTAGTTGTTGCTAAGTAGCACTTAACTCTGATCAAGGACTTTTCAGTCTCCCATGCTCTGGCAGTGAGGAGGGGCACAAGAAGTCAGGAGGAAGCAGAGACAGAACACCTGACAAAACTAGCCAAAGGGGTATTCCATACGAACAGCATATCATGCCCAGTATAGAAACTGGGGGGAGCTATTGGAAAGGACTGATGGCTACTTGGGTCGGGCTGGGTATCAGTGAGCAATTGAGTTGTGTGCATCACTGCCATGTTTGTTTTTTTTTTTTTTATAAATTGGGTTCCTCCTCTCCCCCCCCCCCCCTTTTAGTTTTATATCTCTCTCCTTGTTATTTCCCTTTTCGTTATTAGTAGTAGTATTATATTGTACTTTATTAAGCTGTTCTTACCTCAGCTCATGGATTTTCCTTTTTTTCCCAGTTCTTCTCCCCGTCCTGCTGACAGAGTGAGTGAGTGGCAGCTGGGGTTAAACCATGACATAGGTCCAGGTCTCTACTCACAGAGATCCAGGTATCCTACTGTAATACTATAAACAGGTTGTTCTGGGCTGTCATTATGTGACTGGAATGTATTCAGTGCTGCTTTTCAGCAGTAATATATGATATTCTTTATACTTTGGCTCACAACAAATTTGAAAAGACTGGAGACTATTTTTGCAGGGGAAAAAAAACCCTGGAAGCAGCCCTATGAAAAGCAGAATGATCAGCTCTCTATTTGCTTATGAGGCACTCTGTCCATTACAGGATTAAACATCAGTGAATCTGTAGTGGGTTTATGAGCTAACACTAATTTTATTTTTTAGAAGTGTCAACTTGGATAACATGAACCACCTTGTAATCTGATTGCTCGTTCTTTGGTAATTCAGTACATTACAGAGCATGGTCTGAAGTTCTGCATTATGTTCAAATGAGACTTGTACATGGAAGAGGAAGAAAGGTTTAACAGCATAATGAGAAAGAAAACACTGATAGGCGGCAGTATTTCATCCACTTTTTAATGTTCAAAACAGAGATAGTTGCTAGGAAATGCTAGGGTGTCAATGGAACACTCCTATGACAGCACCATAATTCTTGTTGAAACAGAGGTTGACTAGTCAGCACAGCTGCAGGTCTTATGCCTAAGTTTCTTTGCAATGTGTGTAAGAAAACAATCTATTAATTGTGTCCCTTCTTTTTTGAAAAAAGAAAGAAAAGTTTAACATACACTGGAAGAAAAGCAGGATGCTGATGACTACCATGTCTGTATATCTGAGAAATTAACCTCCTTGCTGAAACTCTGATGTGCCTGCAGTCCTGTATTTTCAATCATGTGCATCCCCTGTATTATCATTTGAGGACTTGTGCTTTAAAAATGTTGTGTCCCACAACCATTTGATTAGTCTTTATGTTGAGAACAGCCATATTTACAATACCATGTATCAAGTAGGCTATGCTTTATAAGTTCTAGTGAAAGAAGCTACCTTTATTATATATTAATGTCTGCTTTGTATTGAAAATGTCGGACAAATCTACAATTACAATGGATGTGAATGACTTGGGTGTGAAACATGTTAGTACAAGTACAGTTGCATTCACAGTGCAGGAGAGATCTAGGAAAGGAAGATCTGTAAACTCAGTAGCATGCTGCATTTCTTGCTCAGGAATTCTTGAAAGAGATGGCACATCGGGTTGTCCGTTCAGAATTCTTCTCATTTTGCTCTCTGTATGGAGGAGGACATAGGTCTGAGCTAGGAAGACGAAGAATCCTACTAACTGTTGTGAAGCCTGATTTTTATGGCATTTTAAAAATATTGTTTTTTACAAACCAAAGTTGTAAAATGTAGTAAGAAGGTTGGATTCTAACACTAATAAAAGTATAAAAGGAAATGCAGCCAAAACAGGCATTTGTTACCTATTTGACAATGTATTTTTATGTTCCAGCTGACAGAAGGATTTAAATATAAGAAATATTGAAAATTGGTTTTTCTTCTTTAAATTTTTGCCTTTTTTTAGGCAAAGTCCTAAAACTGCTGTACCTCTGCATTGTTCCTTTCTGAATGAGATTTTTTTGCACCAGCTTAGCTGCTGTTCTGTTTCTGATGAAGAATAACTTTGCCTAAACATAATAGGAAATAATTGCATTTGGGCACACAATGAGACTTCCTGGACTGCTGAAGAAAACACACCTTCCCATTGTCCTTTTGTTGTGTCAGTGAGCAGTCATTCTCTTCAAAGTATTGGTAATTGCTGTCATGGTAACAAAATAAAACCATGGTGTGGTGGCTATTTTCAGCATTGCACATGTGATGTCTCATCTGACTGTAAAACACATAAGTTTTTAACCAGGATAAGAGGTGTCCTCCAGTTTAAACCTGGTATAGGTAAATAATATTTTCTGAACGATGGTCCAGGTGTGGGCTTTATTTGAAGCATTTTTTGTTCCACTGGGGTTCTTTTAGGCAGATGGGTAGCAGGTTAATTTTTAGAGGTGGGATGAGAATGACAGCCCAACCAGGGCAAAGAAATCAACTTGTTCCTAGTAGCACTAGTCCTGAACACTTCTGCAACTAACTTTGTGGGGCTGGCACTGAAATTTTGAGGGCTCTGGCAATAACCAATGTAGCCCTTGTGTTCTTCAGCGCAAAACAAAGCAATAAGCTAATATAGGAGTTTCATGGAAAGTGGTGATCACACTGCAACATGTGGAAAAATGGATCCTCAGATGATTGTAACAAAACGGCCAAGAAACAGTGGGAAGGAAGATGAGATAAGCTGATGGGGAGATAACTTTCTGAAGAATGGGGGCAAACTATGAATGAAGATTTGGACGACTTCTGTGTGTGACCTTTTTCTTGGGCTTCTGCAATATAAATTTAATGGTAATATGCCTTCCTCTCCCCCCTCCCCCCAGTAACAATAGTAAGACTTAAAACAATCACCTTGTAGCATCCAATTCTGAGGAAGGCAATTCATATACTTACAGACATTAGGGAATGTTTCATTGTAAATTATTGCATTAGGATGTAATTCTACTGAGTTGGGGAAGACAATGTGGGACTTGAGGTTCTTTTTAGACTGGAGATTTATTTCCTGTTCTGAGGAAGGCATGCTGACCTTGTCACATTTGGGTTTGATTCAAAGGAGAAGTCTTCAAAGAGGTGAAAGAAAGGAGATTGTAATAGGGTTTGACTAGTTCCTAGTACTGTTTATTAGATTTTTAATTCATACTGTTCTGTGGCATGCCGCAGGCTACATAAGTTCTGAGGAGACAGAGTGTAATATTTATCTTTCAGTCAAGAATTATTAAAAAAAACCTGAAAAAATGTTTTTTCCCTTCATAATATTGGAATACATTCTTGCCAGTTGAGAGGGAAAGGTACAAAACGAACACAGGTTTTGCACAGGATGAATATTAGCTATGCTACCTGATATTTTTCCGCTTCCTTTATGATGCTGAAGCTCTTACCAATAAAACAAACATTTTAAGTCATATGATAAAAAACTGTTAGAAGAGGTACATACTCGATCACAGTTTGTTTTCCTTTGAGTGACAGTTTGTTGTTAAAATACTTGATGCCTTCTTAACTTGTTACACAAGTCACTGGTCTACTTCTTCATCACCTTACTTTCTCACCTTGCTGCTGCAATTGATCCAGTGGTGCAAAATGTGCTAAGAAAAACTTGAATAATCCTGTTCCAGTCTTCAACAGAAATAAACATATACATGTCATCCAGAATCAACATTGTTATCTCTGAAAAGCTGATGTGTAAATCATTACTAGGGACAATGTCGGGCCCCAGAGCTCTCGGGAGAACTGGCTACACAGGATTTGGAGAAGGCTGAGGTTCTGAATGACTTCTTTGCCTCGGTTTTCACTGGCAAATGCTCTGACCGCACCACCCAAGTCTTGGAAGGCAGTCGCAGGGACTGTGAGAGTGAAGACCTTGGGCCCATTGTAGGAGAGGATCTGGTTCAAGACCATCTTCAAAATCTGAACATGCACAAGTCCATGGGACCCAATGAAATCCATCCGCAGGTACTGAAGGAGCTGGTGAATGAAGTTGCTAAGCCACTGGCCATCGTATTTGAAAAATCATGGCGCTCAGGTGAAGTGCCCGCCGACTGGAAAAAGGGAAATATAACCCCCATTTTCAAGAAGGGGAAAATGGAAGACCCGGGGAATTACAGACCAGTCAGTCTCACCTCCGTGCCTGGCAAAATCTTGGAGCACATTCTCCTGGAAGGCATGCTAAGGCACATGAAAAACAACAAGGTGCTTGGTGACAGCCAGCATGGCTTCAATAAGGGGAAATCCTGCCTGACCAATTTGGTGGCCTTCTATGGTAGGGCTACAGAACTGATGGACGGGGGTAGAGCAGCTGATCCCATCTACCTAGACTTGTGCAAAGCGTTTGACACTGTCCCACACGACATCCTTGTCTCTAAATTGGAGAGACATCAGTTTGATGGATGGACCACTCGGTGGATAAAGAACTGGCTGGATGGCTACACACAAAGAGTTGTGGTCAACGGCTCGATGTCCGGCTGGAGGCCAGTAACGAGTGGTGTCCCTCAGGTGTCAGTGTTGGGACCGGTCTTGTTTAACATCTTCGTTGCTGACATGGACAGTGGGATTGAGTGCGCCCTCAGCAAGTTTGCTGATGACACCGAGCTGTGTGGTTCGGTTGATACGAGGGACCTTGACAAGCTTGTGAGGTGGGCTGATGCCAACCTCATGAAGTTTAACCATGCCAAGTGCAAGATCCTACACCTGGGCTGGAGCAATCCCAGGCACAGCTACAGGTTGGGTGGAGAAGAGATTCAGAGCAGCCCTGCAGAGAAGGACTTGGGGGTATTGGTCGATGAGAAACTGAACATGCGGCAGCTTTAGTGTGCGCTCGCAGCCCAGATAAGCCAACCATATCCTGGGCTGCACCAAAAGGAGCATGACCAGCAGGTCGAAGGAGGTGATCCTGCCCCTCTACTCTGCTCTTGTGAGACCTCACCTGGAGTATTCTGTGCGGTTCTGGGGTCCTCAACATAAAAAGGACATGGAACTGTTGGAACAAGTCCAGAGGAGGGCAGTGAGGATGATCAGGGGACTGGAGCACCTCCCGTATGAAGACAGGCTGAGGAAGTTGGGGCTGTTCAGCCTGGAGAAGAGAAGACTGCGTGGGGACCTCATAGCAGCCTTCCAGTATCTGAAGGGGGCCTATGGGGATGTTGGGGAGGGACTCTTCATCAGGGACTGTAGTGACAGGACAAGGGGTAACAGGTTAAAACTTAAACAGGGGAAGTTTAGATAAGATATAAGGAGGAAATTCTTTCCCATTAGGGTGGTGAGGCACTGGAATGGGTTGCCCAGGGAGGTTGTGAGTGCTCCATCCCTGGCAGTGTACAAGGCCAGGTTGGACAGAGCCTTGTGTAGGATGGTTTAGTGTGAGGTGTCCCTGCCCATGGCATTGGGGTTGAAACTAGATGATCTTGAGGTCCTTTCCAACCCTAACTATTCTATGATTCTATTCTATGACTCTATTACATTAAGGAAACAAACAAGTACTGGCTTTTAGGGACAGGGGTTGTGGTTTTCAGACTTTTGTGTGTGTGTGTGTGTGTGTGTTTTAGTGGCTTGGCCACAGTAAGAAGAATTGCTAGTTGTTCCTATGTGTACTGGCATTTTACATTTTAAATTCCCCATATTTTACTAGAATTTATAAACTCATTCTTTATAGGAGAGACAAGGTATTCTGCTTTTAAATGTTTAGATGTGCCTTTCTTAAAATGATCATGCAGTTTCAAGGAACGAAATTGATTAAAGCATTGTTTTTATCAGTGTTACACATCCTATGACCTTTATTTAAAGTCTGTTACAGTGCGTCTGAATGTACCTTTTTCTGTCTGCCTTGAAACTCTGTCAAATTTAGTCATATTTTTGTCATAGTTGTTAAACTAAAGCCAGAGTCTGAAGTATTACCTGCACTGAGTGTATTTTTCAACTTCCTATAGTTACTAGAGAGTATCTTTGCTAGCTTACCTCCATCCCTGGAAAGATGATGGAACAACTTATTCTTGACTCCATCACTAGGCATATCAAGGATGAGGGGGTCATTAAGAACAGCCAACATGGTTTTATGAGGGGGAAGTCATGTATGACCAACCTTATAGCCTTCTATGAGGAAGTGACTAGGTGGAGGGATGATGGTAGAGCGGTAGATGTAGTTTTTCTTGATTTCAGTAAGGCATTTGATACTGTCTCCCACAGCATCCTCATAGATAAGCTAAGGAAGTGTGGGCTTGACGATCAAGTAGTGAGGTGGATCGAGAACTGGTTGAGAGGAAGAAGGCAGAGAGTTGTGGTCAATGGCGCAGAATCTAGCTGGAGGTCTGTGACTAGTGGAGTTCCTCAGGGGTCGGTGCTGGGACCGGTGCTGTTTAATATTTTCATCAATGACCTGGATGAGGGAACTGAGTGCACCCTCAGCAAGTTTGCTGATGACACAAAACTGGGAGGAGTGGCTGACACACCAGAGGACTGTGCTGCCATTCAGCGAGACCTGGACAGGCTGGAGAGTTGGGCGGGGAGAAACTTGATGAAATTTAACAAGGGCAAGTGTAGAGTCTTGCATCTGGGGAAGAACAACCCCATGTACCAGTACAGGTTGGGGGTTGACCTGCTGGAAAGTAGTGAAGGGGAAAGGGACCTGGGGGTCCTGGTGGATAGGAGGATGACCATGAGCCAGCAATGTGCTCTTGTGGCCAAGAAGGCAAATGGCATCTTAGGGTGCATTAGAAAGGGAGTGGTTAGTAGGTCAAGAGAGGTTCTCCTCCCCCTCTACTCAGCCTTGGTGAGGCCGCATCTGGAATATTGCGTCCAGTTCTGGGCCCCTCTGTTCAAGAAGGACAGGGAATTGCTTGAAGGAGTCCAGCGCAGAGCCACAAAGATGATTAAGGGAGTGGAACATCTCCCTTATGAGGAGAGGCTGAGGGAGCTGGGTCTCTTTAGCTTGGAGAAAAGGAGACTGAGGGGTGACCTCATCAATGTTTACAAATATGTAAAGGGTAGGTGTCAGGATGATGGAGCTAGGCTTTTTTCAGTGATATCCAGTGATAGGACAAGGGGCAATGGGTGTAAACTGGAGCATAGGAAGTTCCACGTTAACATCAGGAAGAACTTCTTTACTGTAAGAGTGACAGAGCACTGGAACAGGTTGCCCAGGGGGGTTGTGGAGTCTCCTACACTGGAGATATTCAAGGCCCGCCTGGACAAGTTCCTGTGTGATGTACTGTAGGTTACCCTGCTCTTGCAGGGGGGTTGGACTAGATGATCTTTTGAGGTCCCTTCCAACCCTTGGGATTCTGTGATTCTGTGATTCTGTGACATCCTTGTCTCTAAATTGGAGAGACATCAGTTTGATGGATGGACCACTCGGTGGATAAAGAACTGGCTGGATGGCCACACACAAAGAGTTGTGGTCAATGGCTCGATGTCCGGCTGGAGGCTGGTAACGAGTGGTGTCCCTCAGGCGTCAGTGTTGGGACCAGTCTTGTTTAACATCTTCGTTGCTGACATGGACAGTGGGATTGAGTGCGCCCTCAGCAAGTTTGCTGATGACACCAAGCTGTGTGGTTCGGTTGATACGAGGGACCTTGTCAAGCTTGTGAGGTGGGCTGATGCCAACCTCATGAAGTTTAACCATGCCAAGTGCAAGATCCTACACCTGGGCTGGAGCAATCCCAGGCACAGCTACAGGTTGGGTGGAGAAGAGATTCAGAGCAGCCCTGCAGAGAAGGACTTGGGGGTATTGGTCGATGAGAAACTGAACATGAGCCAGCTTTAGTGTGCGCTCGCAGCCCAGATAAGCCAACCATATCCTGGGCTGCACCAAAAGGAGCATGACCAGCAGGTCGAAGGAGGTGATCCTGCCCCTCTACTCTGCTCTTGTGAGACCTCACCTGGAGTATTGTGTGCAGTTCTGGGGTCCTCAACATAAAAAGGACATGGAACTGTTGGAACAAGTCCAGAGGAGGGCAGTGAGGATGATCAGGGGACTGGAGCACCTCCCGTATGAAGACAGGCTGAGGAAGTTGGGGCTGTTCAGCCTGGAGAAGAGAAGACTGCGTGGGGACCTCATAGCAGCCTTCCAGTATCTGAAGGGGGCCTATGGGGATGTTGGGGAGGGACTCTTCATCAGGGACTGTAGTGACAGGACAAGGGGTAACAGGTTAAAACTTAAACAGGGGAAGTTTAGATAAGATATAAGGAGGAAATTCTTTCCCATTAGGGTGGTGAGGCACTGGAATGGGTTGCCCAGGGAGGTTGTGAGTGCTCCATCCCTGGCAGTGTACAAGGCCAGGTTGGACAGAGCCTTGTGTAGGATGGTTTAGTGTGAGGTGTCCCTGCCCATGGCATTGGGGTTGAAACTAGATGATCTTGAGGTCCTTTCCAACCCTAACTATTCTATGATTCTATTCTATGACTCTATTACATTAAGGAAACAAACAAGTACTGGCTTTTAGGGACAGGGGTTGTGGTTTTCAGACTTTTGTGTGTGTGTGTGTGTGTGTGTGTGTTTTAGTGGCTTGGCCACAGTAAGAAGAATTGCTAGTTGTTCCTATGTGTACTGGCATTTTACATTTTAAATTCCCCATATTTTACTAGAATTTATAAACTCATTCTTTATAGGAGAGACAAGGTATTCTGCTTTTAAATGTTTAGATGTGCCTTTCTTAAAATGATCATGCAGTTTCAAGGAACGAAATTGATTAAAGCATTGTTTTTATCAGTGTTATACATCCTATGACCTTTATTTAAAGTCTGTTACAGTGCGTCTGAACGTACCTTTTTCTGTCTGCCTTGAAACTCTGTCAAATTTAGTCATATTTTTGTCATAGTTGTTAAACTAAAGCCAGAGTCTGAAGTATTACCTGCACTGAGTGTATTTTTCACCTTCCTATAGTTACTAGAGAGTATCTTTGCTAGCTTCCTTCCCTGTATTGTAAGGACTTAGTAAGAGAGTGCCTGCTGTTTACTTTACCCATTGCTACTACTTTGATTTCTGTTTGGTTTACAATAATGTTAACCCATCATTGGGTTTTGGAATTAACTGTTCTGAAAATCAGGGACTGCATAACTGACTTTGAAGCATGAAATAAATGATCTGGTGGAATTGCTTCTTTCCAGGTGGGTTCTGAATTCCAAACATGGTCTTTTATCCCTGTAGTCCTTGAAATGGGAATAGGCTTGATATTTTTAATCCAGCATGGTTGCCTGTTTACTCTGCTGAGCAAAGCTCAGTACCTTGTGAAAACACATGGACTAGCTCAGCCCATGCTGGGTTTGCATTCCAGGAGTTCACAGTCATGCTACCCTAGTCTTGTACATATCCTGTCAAGAAAGATAGTGGGGTTTACTTAATGAGGTATGAAATACATTGAACAGGCATGTATTATGATGTACCTCATTCACTAATTGAGCATTTTTGTTGTACTATACAAATATTTGTTCTGTCTGATTTTCTGGAAGATATATGAAAATATCATAATGCTAATAATACTAACACTGCTACGAATAATCATAGCCCTGGAGGTGTGCAAATCTTCAAGTATAATTTCTTTAAATGTCTTTAGATCTTATCTTTAGTATGGTTGCAGAGGAAATATAAAGTTCAAACTTCTAAGTTTAGGTAAGCTGAGATTTGGATGGATGTAATATAACAAAGCTAAAACTGACTGCTTGTACTTTCATGTGTATATTTGGTTTATATAACAAAAAAATTGAAAATATTCTATATTCTGTTACTGTGCATGCTATCAGACCTAAAAATTTCACATGGAACAGATGAGAGGTGATGGGCACAAGTTACTCCTGGGGAGATTCTGACTGGACACAAAAAGAAAATGTTTCACAATGAGAAAAATCAGTTACTGGAATAATCTCTCAGGGAAGTGGTGAATTCCCCAGCATTGGACACTGTTAAGATTCAGATGAACAGGGTTCTGGGACATCTTGTCTAGGTCATGCTTTGCCTAGAGAGGTTGGACCAGATAATTCTTTTCCAACCTGGTACTCTGTGATTCTTGTCTTCTGCTCATTGAACTGCAATGTGAAACCTGTCTCATTGAACTCATGCAATACAGGTTAAACTGCTTCTGACATGAAACACATGAAAACCTGTAATATCATTCCTGATGAATGAAATTACAGCATAATTTTTGGAGGAGTAACATTTCATTGCTTCTTTTAAAACGAAGTTAAAATCCTCTGAGTCATGACAATGAATGAATTAACGGGCTAATTTGTATCCACCGTCTTTCTTAACCAGTAATATGTAGCTTCAGTTTTGAATTATTTGCACCTTTAGGTTTTTGGTTTGGTGTTTTTTTGTTTTTTTTTTTTTTTTAGGGTGTTTCCTTTGTTTTAGGGCTTGGCCAATTTTAATGAAACATAAATATTTATAGTGGCCTTTGAATTGTTAACTGACTCAAGCAATATCTTAGCAACTGAGATAACATAGGAGATTATCTCTAGCATACTGTTCTTACACACTGGTTTGCTTCCAGAAATGCTGGGAAAGGCTTCAGAACAAATACTCCCCTAGCCCATTCTGGTGTACAGGGCCTACAACACTGATGAAGTTTACTGCTAAACAAACTGGCTAACAGTGACCTATGATGCTTTTCAGGAATATTCCTGTTGTAATTCAGTATGGTCTTGTAACTTGATTTAAAAATTAATCAAGTTATAACATTGTGGCTGTGGTGAACACAGAAATGTTTGTTGGTATTTGTACCAAATCATAACGCTTAGACATAATTTTCCATCAGTCTAAGTTGGGATATCATCATGGACTTCTTGTTACCTGAAGCCCTGCAGAGGTGTGTGTAGGGGTGAAGCTTATGTCAGTATTTGTAACACATCTATGTACTTCAGACAAAGAATAATGCAAATATGTTGCAATAATTCACCATTTTAAAGTTATTATTTTGCTTCTCTTTGTGTTTTGCTTTTTGTTTGGGGGGGGGATTGTTAGTTTGGTTGGTTGGTTTGTGGGTTTTTTTTTAGAAACTAGATACGGCTATAATTTCCATTGATGCTTTTTGAATTGATGGAAAAAATATAGCCATGCTTTCTTGGTATTGCTTACAGATTGATCAGATGAACACATTTTATTCTATAATTACAAAAAACAGGAGAGCTTTTTTAAATTTTTCTAATAAAGAAACTCCTATACCCAAGAGGTAGATACCAGTATCTTGATAAGCTTGAGTTGTTCTTTCTTGGAGTATTCTCAGTGAATCCCCCTTAAAAATTAAACATCATCTGCAAGTAACTTAAAACCGCTTTGCACTGTTATGTACTCAGTCAATCTCTATTGTACTAAAAAAAGAAAAAAGAAAAAGTAAAGGAGTTGTAAAAACTTCAGCAAATGTAAAAAAAAAGGACCAAAACCAAAAACCAAAAAACCAAACAGATCAAACTATTGTGGTAACACAGAGATTTCTCATTTGCAATATACAGTTCTGCTAGATAATCTGCAACATCTCTCTTTTTCTGAATGGTATGATGGACTGTTGTTTTCTACAAAACAGTTGCTAGGATAATTCTGACAGTAAGCCATCAGAGCACTGTTATGGCTAGTAGTACAGCAGAATTGTAAGTAAGGTAGAATTGTGACTAATACAATGCTTGGAGGAAAGCATGTTTTTTCCTCTCAAGGAATGGGTTGGTTCTTCCGAAGTCAGGCTGTAACACTAATTATGTTGGCTGCTCTACCCATTTATAAAGTGGAGGCAAGGATGGGAATACTGTCAAACACAACAAAAGTTTGCTAGTGTCTGACCTTTTTGCACCTGATAGTATTTAATTATAGATCATTCAGTCTTGTCTCTCTACTTTGGGTATTTCTAAAGGTCCATCTTTGGGCTTTTGCAAACTGTTAAGCAGCTTCATGTTACTGTCCTTAGCTGGCACGGCTGGTATTATGAACATTTGAAAGTCAAAAAGGCTTGTGTAGGTTCTTAACTAGATTTCAATTCATGCACTGCAGCTCCAACTCAGAAAGTCTGTCAGTGTTCTGGTAAGTATAACAATTTTTTTTCTCTTGTTGGCATGTCTAACATTTCCTGACCCTACAAATTTTATCAGTCTCTTGAGAGTATAACCACTGCAGTGCAGATCATGGTGGTTGCAGTAATGCAAATAGACAAATGTTCAGTTCTCCATCTGCAGACCAGAGCCCCTAAATCATTATTAGAAAACCAAGAAAGGTTGTTGTGTCTTTCAAAGTCCTTTGCTTACCTACATGTCATAAAGTTGCTACATGTCATAAAGTTGTATTGCCTATGAAAATAGCTTTGTTATTACTAAATGGGGACCACTCTTCACTCAAAAAATAATATTATAGTGGTTTCTATGTAAAAATATTTTCCACCTGGAAATGAAAACTTCACAGTTTCACAATAAGCACATGTATGAAGCAGAGGAACATAAACATCTATGCAAATCCTTCTCCTGGTGGGAGAAAAGTTTATAGGATTTTTTGACCTCACCATTTCTTATATATTCATTGGGAATATATAAAGAAAAACTGGAGTATGAGCAAAAAATAAGTTCTTGTCGAATGGCAGTTTCAGTGCCAAAGAGACAAGATGAACCAGTCTGCTAAATTTCTCATGAGAGAACTTCTTGTCCTCATAGCGACCTTGTTACAGGGGCATAATCACTTCCCTAGTCCTGCTGGCCACACTATTTCTGATACAAGCCAGGATGATGTTGGCCTTCTTGGCCACCTGAGCACACTGCTGGCTTATTTTGACCTGTTGGCCAACACTCCCAGGTCCTTTTCCACCAAGCAACTTTCCAACCACTATTCCTGAAGCCTGTAGCACTTTGCCTTATTGAACCTTATACCATCAGCCACAGCCCATCAATCCAGCCTGTCCACATCCCTCTGTAGAGCCTTCCTACCCTCAAGCAGAACACTCCCACCCACCTTGGTGTCTTCTGCAAACTAACTGAGGGTGCACTTAATCCCATCATCCAGATCACTGATAGAGATATTAAACAGAACTGTCACAGTACTGAGCCCTGGGGAACACCACTTGTGACCGACTACTGACTGCATTTAATTCCATTCACCACAACCCTTTGGGTCTGACCATCCAACCATTTTTTTACCCAGCAAAGAATATGTCAGTCCAAGTCATGAGCAGCTAGTTTCTCCAGGAGAATGCTGGGGGAAAAAGGTGTCAATGGCTTCACTAAAGTCTAGATAAACAACATTCACAGGCTTTCCCTTACCCACTAAGTGGGTTATCTGGTCATAGAAGGAAATTAAGTTAGTCAAGCATGACCTGCATATCATAAACCCATACTGACTGAGCGTCATCATTCCATTGTCCTGTACATGTCATGTGATGGCACTCAAGATGATCTGCTACATGAGCTTTTCTGGCAGCAAGGTCAGACTGATGGCCCTGTAGTACCCCGGATGCTAATTCCAGCTATTCTTGTAGATGAGCATCACATTTGCTAGCCTCAAATCAACTAGGACTGCTGATAAATGATGGAAAGTGGCTTGGCAAACACATCTGCCAGCTCCCTCAGTACCTCTGGGTGGATCCCATCCAGCCCCATAGACTTGCGTGTGTCCAAGTTCCTAACATATAGAGCTACCCCACTGTCTCCTTCCTTGCCTATCCCTTCTGAAGAGTTTCTACCCATCCATTGCAGCACTGCAGCTGTGTGAGTCAACCCACCATCCTTCCATGATAGCAACTCTGTCATAGTGCTCCTGCTGCACAATGGCTTCCAGCCGCCCATGGGTTTGTTGCCCATGCTGCGGGCATTGGTGTAGATGCACTTCAGTTGGGCTATTGATCCTGACACCTTTTTTAGGGGAAAAGCCCTCATTCCTGTGTGACTGTTCTCAGGCGCTTCTGTGGTTTCTAGCACATCAATAACCCTTGTGTCTTTGCTGCCCCATGGGTCTCTGTCCTGTGCCTCCACTGAGATGGCAGGTACAATTTACCGAGTGCAAGGAATTGTTGCTCTTTTTATGAGAAAAATAAAAAAAAAAAAAAAAAAAGTTCTTTGGCATTTAACTTCTTTGCTTTTAGGAAACTTGAAAGTGTTCTCACATTGTGAGGAGGGAGGGCTAGAAACAGCATGGCCCAGCTATTTGTAGAATAAAGTTTTAGAAGGCCATGTTAAACCCCTGTGCATTTCTGACTTTGGTGAATTTGTACTCACTCCATTAAGGCTTTTGCCAAGCTTGGATATCTGTGTTGACATGACTCCTTTGTGTGCATAACATTATTTTCTTTGGAATTTAATGTTCTGCATAAGTTTGGTACTGCTGTTTCAAAAGAAGCAGCTGCCACGGTTACATCTTTGAACTAGGCAATATGAGATGGAATAGCGAGTACTATACGAGAGATGCGCTTGTATACAATACATCCTTGTATATCACATTTATTGCTAAAGTGTATTTATGGTAGCTAAACAGAAAAAAAATATCCACTTTTATGTTCAAAGGGTACTATATATATTGTTTTGTTATGTTGTTATGTTATGTTGCATTTCAATATTTTTTTGTGATTACAACAGCAATGCTGTGTCCAGTTTCAGGCTCCGGAGTAAATGTGAGCTATGCACTTAATGGAGCAATTCTAGCACAGGATGTCAAGTATGATGAGGGGATTGGAGCATCTCTCATAGAGGAGAGGCTGTGGGAGCTGGAACTCTTCAGCCTGGAGAAGAGGAAGCTCAGGAGTGATCTCATCTGTATGTGCAAGTATCCGACAGGAGCGAGTTAAGAAGAGAAATAGAATTCTTCAACCTACAGATCTATATCTTGAAAATTGCAGCTGTAAGCTGTCATGTATTGGCCTTCTTTCCCATGTCAGTTTGCTGCTCTTCTGCCAGATCTCTTTAGTTATATTCTCAGCAGTGCTTTTTTTGTTATTTTAATCTTTTCCTTGTTTACTTTTAAAACTTCTTAAAGAACTCTGAAATCCTATGGTTTTGTATACTCCAAATTAGGAAAAAATATTCTATTGGAAAATATGCAACAAAATGTATTTTAGACAAGGTATATGGGGAAGCTGAAGAAGCATTGATTGTATGTTCCCAAAATAGAGAATTTCACTGGCTGACTATTAGATTCTAGGGTTTGACATCAAGTTCTGTTTTGATCACAAACAGAATCGTATTGACTGAATTTATCTAATTCCTGATCTATGAACATGAAGAAAAGCATTAGTTTAGACCATGCTTATTTTTGTAAAGTGAGAGGCAGGGGAGGTGGAGAGAGAGGATGAAGAGGAAGATATAAAACAACTTATTCAACATGAGGTTCATACATGTTGACTCCCACACACTTGTATAAAAAGTCAGCTTAGCTTTTTCTTTTTCTTCCTTTAAACTATTGCTACAGGAAAAACTTACAGAGCATAGGGAAAAAAGCAATCTGTATTTTCTTTTTTCTCTCCTTAAACTGATAACAGCATTTTGAAA
The DNA here is from genome assembly GCF_037157495.1 of Lathamus discolor. Taxonomy (NCBI): domain Eukaryota; kingdom Metazoa; phylum Chordata; class Aves; order Psittaciformes; family Psittacidae; genus Lathamus; species Lathamus discolor. The sequence continues at coordinate 61,156,059 of NC_088885.1, read as the reverse complement.
CTAACCTAGTAGAAAACATGTGCATGATCTCATAATAACTTCATAATCATTGCACAAAACAATAAAGCAATGAATATTTTTAATAAGACTAGAAACCTTAATTGCTCTCAGGTTTGGGTTTTTTATTTTTCCGTTGCTATCGTGATTCTGAGAAAACTCTAAATCAACAACTGAAGTAACTTCCTGCCATGGAAGCAATCAAAAAATCAGAACAAAAGCCTCCTACAGGCTGGACATGATGTCCTGGGTTGTTAACATTCAGCATTTCTGTCTTAGCGAATTAGCAACCTTTCCTTGTTCTAGTGCCTAGATTGCTTCAGCTTCTTGTCTAAGGGCAGGGGAGTGTATTTTCTGTGTTAAAAATTAGGCTTGAAACTATCAAACTATACCTGTATCTTTAGTTAAATACTCTCTATAAAGGGTTAGAGGAACATGGAAAATCATCTGGATATTAGCATAAATATTAGAAAAACGTAAATTCATCTTCAGAAAATTTGAAGCTAGACATATCATTCACTATTTTAAGTCACACTAGTCTGCTGGCTTTTTCCCCCCTGTTGCTGTGGTACTGAAATGGTCTGACACAGGTGGCTGCCTTGATGAGGAACACTGGAGCTGTGGGCAGCAATGCTTTGGAAAATAGTTGCCTAAGTAATTGTAGAGCAGTAGCAAAAGGGCAAGATGTAAAATCTATACAAAAAAGAAAGCATTCTTGCATCCAGACAAAAGAGTGAGAAAAAACTCAGGAAAGTGTGTTCATAATTTAGATTAAGATTCATGTTACTCTTCGTAGGAAAAAAAAAAAAAAAAGAAAAAAAAGAAAGAAGAGGAAGAAAAAAAAAGGTATAATCTGTGGTTTTCCAGAAAGATTTCAACAGCCTTTCCATGACCCTTTCAGCCTAAAGAAATCATTTTATACCACAGAAAATTAAAGAGATGGTATTGTTTAACCATGGCAGGCAATTGAATTGCAAAAGAATTTTCCAAAACACTGTGCTTGGAATCTGTACTGGATGTTTCATATGTATGTGTATACAGGACAAGGGTATTCTAACAAATCAAAATCGTTCTAATCTTCGATATTGCTCCTACTCAGATGCTGAGAAGACCCATCTTGTTTGTTAGTTCTTTATTCTTCTCCTAGATATGCGCAAGCGTTTGAAATTTCCTTTGTTAAAATGAAGGAATCTTTCACGATTTTTATTTTTCATTCTTATTTTTTCTGAAAGTGAAATTGTGGTTTTTTTCATTTTTTTCCTACCCTGTCCAGGACATACAGAATTGAACAATTATTTTAAAATGAGAAATAAATAACTACAAAGAGCTTTCCATACACTGTCAAAATACTGGCATACCAGATGCTGAGCTCTATACTTTCTTGGTGGTGTTAAAAATTGCGTATCTATCTTTTTAACCTGTGGAACTGTAACAGGTTCTGTGCGTTCTTCTTACAACTGCGTTTGAAGCAGCAGGTGAATTCACTTCTCTCCAGATCTTTGATTCAAGATTAAAATCCTTATGTGGGAAAAATTATTAATTCTGGAAACCACAAGCATAGTATTCGGTAAATGCTCTTTGATTCAGAATATGTTCGTTTAACTTTCAAGCTGCAGTGGGTGCTTGTATATCTATTTCCAGAGGAAAGGTAGTTAAACCTTCCTTTCATAGCCTTCATTCCTGTTTGCAGTTGTTTTGTTCACCTAGAAATTTCATGTGGCCTGTAGGGAGGGGGGCATTGTTGCCCCTGCATATTACAGATGCCTATGTAAAGGAGTGGCCAAACTTGTCTCTGCAATCTGGGTTGCTGCAAGAGATAAGAACTGTCTTGTCCTTCTCCATATTTGGCTGGAGGGTATTGTGATATATCATGGGCATGTTCACGCACACACCTAAAATTAATGCATTTTATCCCACACTAAAATGAAAAGCATACTTCGATCATTGATATACCTAAGACTAAGAGCTTTGAGCAGGTAATAAATGCACTCTTAAATGAATGCATTTCATTAATTAACAATTTGAATACTAAGAAGGCTTGGCTGGCTAAGGAACAAGTAGTCCACTTCCCTAAAAACCTTAAGTCTGGCAGCTACTTCCTGTTCTGCTGATGAACAAGAATCATAAACCTTGCTGATCTTTAGATCACAGTCTTGAGAATAAATGAAGAGTTTAATCAGAGTAAACATCAACTACTTTGTAAGAACGTTTGTTAAAGTACTTAAAACTTGCAAATCCAAAATTCTTATGGAGGCATCAGGCAACTTTGAGAGTATCCTGTAGCTCAGTCTGCCTTTTTTCCTGCTACTTTTTCTGCTCCACATATTTATGGTGATGGAACCAAGGAATCAATTATTATATTATGAGAATAAAAACTGGGTTTCTCTGCTTGACTTTAAGTACCTGAAGAGCCATTTCAGTCTCATCATTAAAATCTTGCATAAAACAGAGTGATCATGTGGCTCTTTATTTCCTTAATAGGAATTAGAAGGGAGACATTCTTTTCATGGTGATGAAAAACTGGTAGGACTAGAGCTATATGGTTTTGTTTGCATGTTTGTAATAGTGACTTTTGTGTGATCCATTCCAGCATCTTTAGCTTGGGAAATAAGTGGTCTGGGAATAAAGGAACGGATATGCACCTCGGTCCCCCACATTAAAGGCTGTTGTCTGCAGACAGACTGCCACCAAATGAACAACTGAGTTTGCTATCTTGATGTCCCTAAAATATCATGAGTTGTTAGTGGTCGCTGTCCTCCTTTGACTGTCCAGCTGTTTGCATGAAGTGAACTTGTTGTTTTGAAATTTCTAGCGGGTTCTGCAACAATTTACCTGTCATCAGTCACTTTTGCCACAGACCTGGACAAAAACTGCTGCCTCAGTGGAATGGGGTGGAGCAAGTAGTCACTTCAGTGACAAAGAGCTGGAGGTACCTAAGAGTAAAGTTCTTTTGCAGGGTCTTTCCTTTAGGTTTCATTCCTTGATGTTGAACTGCCTTTCTAAAGCTGGCAGTAAGATCTGCAAGGGGCTGCCAGCCCTGATCAGCCCTAGTGAAATACTATTTTAAGGAACAAATAGTGCAGAAGTCACTTGCACACTTTGGCACTAGTAAAGCCCAGAGAATTTGTCAGCAGGTTGCAGGCAGTAAAAGACTGCTTTGAGCATTCTCAGTTCAAGCCTCTTTAATTGAGTTAAGGAGCATAATTAATTTCTTCACTATTTAGATGTCTAGATATTTGCACAATTATTACATGACTAATATCTTGTAATAGCTTCAAGACTGTAAGCATGAAATGCACTTTCTATGTTGCCCTGGTTTTTGTAGTCTTTTTATCTGTTCCGGCAGGGCTTTCTCCCAAGGTCTAAATGGCTGGAATATTCATTGAATTGAAAATTGCCGATAATTTGTTTAATTATGCAACTATTTTTGTAAACACCTGTGATAATTGGCTAACTGTAGCACTTCAGGTAGCATCTGCTGAGATTCAGTCCAATTTACACTGGAAAAAACAGCTAACCAAACAACAAACTGAACAAACCAGTGTAACTTTCTTTGTATTCCAATGACTTTTTCCTTTAATTACTTCTATAGGAATTCCCAATGTCTTCCTTTCCAACATTGGAAAAAGAATAAAATTTTGTTTGGTGAGGTTTTTTTTCATTCATTTCTTTTTACTGTTTGATGTTTTATCCCCCAGGTAATGTGTACCTCAGCGTAAATCCCTGAGTCAGATCTGTTAGTGCAAGGTGTGGATTTCTGGCAGTATTTCAAGTAAATACATCACGGACTCATCTGTTCACTGTTCAACTGATAGCACCCATATTTCCCACAAACCAAGAAGCAAATAAGCACTTTTACAGAATTTTGGTGAAGAATTCTGAGATGGAGTAGATACTGGGTTTAAAGGCTGGTTTTTGGTTTTAGCTGATTCTCAGGATTCTTTTCTTAGCATACATACTTGCACTTCAGAAATATTGCCTGCAAGCTAGATTAAAGCAGAATGGTTTCTCAAAAAATGGCACTGAAATGTGGATTTTATCATTCTAGAAGGAGTTAGTGGAGTTTAAACTACAGCTTCCCATTGAACAGCTGAGTTATGGTGTGTTCAGCAGTATGAAGGTATGTATCACATGGATGTCATAACATCTTTGTGTGGCAACTGTCAGAGTTTATTTTTTATTCACAGGGAAAGGTGCTTGTCAGGTGTAGTACTGTACAGCACGATTGGCAAATTAAATAATACAATGTTAAATCAAAAGATGAATATCTGTTATTTTCAGTTGTGATCTTTATCAATACTTGTTTAGATAAGACTCATCAGAGAAGATCCAGTTACTTGATATGAATAGTTCTCATACTCTTCAGATGGAGTCTGCAAGGCAGAATAGTAATGAGGAGCATTTACCTGAACATTTTTCTTAGCATTGTCCTTAAAATTAGCCTTTGCCCAGTACCCTCATAGGTATGGGCAAGGTGCTTAGAAGGAAGAATTATTTATCAAGGGGGTGAAGTAAAATTAGTGAGCCAACAAACATTTTCAGGAATTGTCCAAGGGAGATCAGAAAACAAAGAAACAGTTGCTTGTGGTTTTGGTTTATGCTTTGGTATTTTTTAATGAACTGTTTATTGTTGCACTGTATTGTGACCTGTTGAGGTCACGGTGTTTCTATACAGCTGGCCGTTTTGCTGACTTGGTAGAAATGTTAATTTTCTCTTGTGTACATACATTCTGTCTCTCACAAAGAGCTGCTGGGGATATTTGTACATCCAAGATACCAGTCTGACCATCTTTTATGCTGAGTGGTTAGGGTTAGCAGTGTCTGGAAGTGGATTGTTGTGGATTGTATTTAAAGAGAATGATGATTTCTCTACTATGATTGAAAAAAAAAAAAGAGTCCAGCTAACTGTCTATTTGTGCTTTGTGTGTTCTCAATACAAAGCAATGAAGAATTCTTTTTTAAAGGCCTTGTAAAAGCATTAGGCTCTCTTCTGCACCAACCCCTGAATGGCTTATCCTTCACTTACTCAATTGTTTGGGTTATGTTTACTAGTCATTATTGACCTCTTTGTTAACATGGCTACTGCTGAGATCATTCCTTATCCAACAGAGATAAGGCCTTGTGCTCTGTTGCATCGTTACAGGGCAGATCTCCAAGTCCAAATTGTTCATCTATATTTGAAATAATTTGTCTTTTGAGCTTTGTAATGAGACTTGTTTACTGGGGGGAGGGAAGGAGAAAATCCCTGTAAATGAATGCAGTCATCTCATTGTAAAAACAGTAATTCAGGGAAATAATAAGGTGAATGTGTTTTCCAGCTGCTGTTTGTAGATCCCAGTTGCTAGGGTGCTTGATATTACAGAGCATAACGATGTCACATGGTTACAGTTTGCATATCTTTGCTTTTCTTGACGACGAGGTTAAAGACTATACCCTGAGCACTTATCTGATCAGGACTGTCTCAGAAAATTAACGCAAAGAGAAAAAAATTTTATGCAGCCCATATAACCATAAGGATGTTGGATCTCATTAGGAGCTGTTATACCTGTGAATGGCTCATTTGAGGGGTAAACATGAAAATCTGCCTTGCTTACATTCACTTTATTGACTCTAATTAAGGGAAACATGTCGTTCTATAAGATAACTTTCTGCTGTAGGCACAATGTCTTTGCAGGAAAGAGAAGCTTTTACTCTTTAGAGTACGGCTGGCTGCTTGCTTCTTGCATTAAAAGAAACAGCCGTCTAACCATGTAGTCACTGGACAGCCAGGTCACACATCTCATTGCCCTCATCTGTGCTTGTAGATTGTAGCAGGCTGCTCCCTTCTCAATTAAATCAAACAGCTAATGTCCTAGGAGTTCACAAAGAAAGCAATCAAGAGTTTATTCTTGCGAAATCCCTGTGCTCTGTGCTTGAAACAAGACTAAAACAAATCAACACGACAAAAAAAGAAGTTACCAAAATGCTCTTTCAGGCTTTTCTTTTCCTCTACTTGGTAATTATGATCCCATGTCTTCAGTGTTGAACCTTGTTTGTTCATGATCTGAAACAATCCTTTCCTGAACTCATCAGTCTAGCTGTTGGCTGTATTCTAAGCTATGAAGCTGCTTAGTTGCATTTGACATGCTGTACTTTTTCTACCCGCAGTCAGGACCAGAACAGCTCACAGGGCTCTAAGTTCCCCAAGAAATCTAATTGGCTTGTTAGAACCATTCAGTGTAGTGACCTGCACAGTACTTGGCATCTTGAAGTGACAAGATTGTGACTTTTATAAAACTGAGAAATATACATGCAATAGAACTTTTTAAAATAAGCTAGATAGGATATTTTGATTAAAAAATGCTTCAGTGTGTTTCTCAATTTTTCATTGCATTAATACATTGGCATTAAGATAAAGAATCTTCATCAATAAATTAACCTTCTTTGAAAGATAGTATCTTAAAAAGTTGATTCTGACAAACACCTTGCAGTTACCTTACCAAGGCTCCTCTGTTCTGGGAGGTATATTGCTCCCAGATTTCTGGTTTGTGATAAAGAAATCTCAGGATTATTTTGGTTTTTACACGAGCACTAAGTGTTCTAGAAATGGCTGTTAAGAATCATTTGATTGGTACGCCTCCTTTTGGCTGTGCTTTCTCTTTTCCTGCTTATGTCCAAACATGAGGGCAGGAATGAAAAATTAGGATGCAACTGCTCACTTACTTTCAGGAAGTGACTTTCTTCACTTGAATTAAGGTACCGAAGCTCTTCCATACGGTCAGTATAAAAAGCAGCTAGTATGAAACTGTTAATAAAGTTTGTAGTTATGAATCTGTCATACTGAGCACATTTGTTTTAGAGAGCACGACTGATCTGTATTAATTTATCTATTCCATTTGCTTAGGGAGCCAAACTATTTAAAAAGAAGAATTACAAGAACTACAGACTGGAGTCATAATGTGAATGACCAAACAGCATGGTCCCCATTTCAGCAGGGACTTGAGCAGAAAGCTGTTTAATAGACAAGTACAGGGTCTAACTTCCACTGCTATCAGTAACTTATTAGTCTCCTGTTTCAGATACACATAAAACGTCTGTAAATGAGTTTCAAACATTCATGTAGCTGTGTGAGAATTATAACCATATTGCAATATGGAGGTAAACTGAAAATGTTAATGACCAGTGTAAAGGAGGCAGAATATTAGTCCAGAAGAATCATTGTCTGCTTTGACAGGCATTAACTGAAGAGTATCAAACAACACCAAACTACCAGAGAGATGCTCTAACCACCCCTAATGTTCCAATATTCACGGTTCTTTAAAAATACTCTTCTGAAAAAGTAGAGATTGAAAGAATCACCATCAGAAACCAAGCAGTTCTGCAATAAGGGTACTGAAGATTTAGGTTCCTACAGTTTCCTTAAAATCCTTAGCCTAAAAAATCGTTCAATTCCTTATAAGCAGCCATGTCAATCATGTGGTAACAGAGGTGTTAAGTTACCAAGTTCAATTCCAAAAGAGCTCCTGTCTGTACAGATATGGCTAAAAATAGCTGACGTTACCCCTTCCTAGTCTTATCACGAATTTGTTATAAGAACTAACTAAATCCTAGATGTGAGAGAATCCGTATCTGTTCCTTAAGGCTCATGGGTGCCAACATGAGAGTTCTGTGAAATCCTCCAGTTTGTCAGTCAGATTTTCTCTTCCCATGCCTGTACCATATTTTTCTTCCTTGTTTTGTTGTTCATAACATTTTTTCTGTTTACAAAGGTTCACAGAAATTCTGGATCTCTGGAGATTAACTAGTCTGACCACCTTGGTCAGATGGAGGTTATCAGGTTATCCTGAGATTTGAAAACTTCCAGGGTTGGAGATCCCAAACCTCTTCAGCAAACTCTTCCAGGGCTACACAACACCCCCCCACCCCCACCCCCCCCCCAGGGGATGCTTGTCCTGATGTTTTTCCTAACTACCAGCAAGAAAATGATAAAACAAGGACTGTGTACTTCATCTTGGAACAAATTCAGAGCTCTAAAATAGTATGTAAAAAAGCAAGACATGTTTCTTCAAATTATATCCAAAGATTTAGCTATCTGTATTTTAAAGCTGAAGAAGTGGGATTTATGTCACACCAACATTTATCCAACTAAATAACGTGAGAATTTGTGCCAGGTCGAAAAGTGAGTGTATCGCATAAATTTTGCTGTTTTTTTGAGGCAAAAATCTGGCAATCCCGAAAATGGAAACTCTCATTTCTCCTGCCCCCTAGCTGCTGCCTTTTTTTAAAGGATTTTCCAGACATTCAAGGCCATCCTTCTAGGGCTGGTTGGGAAGAGCACGCAGACTTCTATTAGAATTACTTTATTATTAACATCCACTTATAAAGGGATGCTCTATAAGGTACCATATACACCGCGTGCAAGCTTCCAAAGCCCTAAAGTGCGCTTAACTGAAGAAATATCTTTGTGCAAAACCACACTCATTTTTTTCCACATGTGAGATACTTCTTGCCTCCCCTGCCTCTCCTTTTTACTTAAAATCTGGCTCACACTGCCTTTGACAGAGGTGTTACAAATTTGTGCCATGCAGTACATTCTTTTTCTCATAAATGACAGAAAAACTTCATTGCACTCTTGTCAAACCCCTTCAAATCATTATGTGGGAGAAAAGCGTTGCCTTCTTTTTTTCATTCATTGTCTTTGTGGGTTTATTGTTTTCAGTTGGGGGTTTGGTTAGGGAGGTTTTTTTAATATTTTAGTCTAAAATTATTTCTGCAGGGAAGTAAAAAATATGCATTTGTATGTTTATTCTATTCCTGAACATTAGTATGCTGAGGGCATGATGAAGCAGATTATATTGTCTGCTTTGTTGCCTTTGGGAAGGACTCAGGCTGTCACAGACTGGCAGCCGAGCAGTTTGTGGAACAGCAGCTTTATAGTATGATGTAATGTGCTTTAGAATCACTTCTAAATTGAGTCAAAATAAAAAAAAATATCAATTGATCACAGAGTTCCTTTGAGAGGATTTCTTTCCTGCCTGTCAGGGTGCTGTAGTATATAAGATGAGAAGGTGAATTTGGTCATACAAACCAGGCAGGCTCTGGCCTCATGTAAATGCAGTTCTACCTTGTTGCTACCCAGGGGGGTTTATGCACTTAAAAGAGAAGTACATTTGAAACAGATCAAAGACATTTAGGTTCCTTGTTCAAGTGGAACTGTGAAGGCGCTGTTAGTATCATGCAAGAATTGCCTGGGATTCCCCATCTAGTCCTATTCACTAGAATTGTCAGGCGTGCACTCCTGGCCAGCAGGGAATTCTGTAGGCATCACTGCTGTCTTTTGATCACTGTTTAGGATTCTCTATAGATGAAACTTCATCCTGACCTTCATTGTGAGTCTTCTGCTGTTTGACAAAGTACTAGTTGTAATTATATGTAAGTATCATTTTTTTATTTCAGTAATTTCCCTTGTGGACTCCCAATCTAAATACAAAGCTTTAAGGACATTTTAAGAATGTTTTGACTTCCTGTGTTTGTGGTTAAGTTTGTTTCAGTTCTAGGAATACGGACTTTTGTATCCCAGGTCCTGAATATAAAAATGTATAGACAACTTTCCAAATGGAATGGTTTCCCGGAGAAATTGGTAAGAGTGAGAGTAGGTAAACCCTGCGAAAAGTTCCACAGGGAAGTCTGTCTTAGGAGATAGCAGAGAACTTGACTGAATAAAACACTGAGCACTGAGCTTAGCTCTGCTTTTGCTGTAAGTGTGGAATGGCATGATCTCAGGAAGTCCTTTTCAGCCAGTAAAAATTATTTTACAATTGATCTGAATACACCCGACAATGTTTCTCAAGGGAAATTTAATTTATATTATTAGCAACAAAGTTTTTAGCAGACTTCTCAACAGACCTCTGAGAAAGTTACCATTTAAAGGTGCAAAGCATTGAAATAGACTAGTACGAATTACAAAGTGAGCCAGTGGTGAAAAACGATTTCTTTGCTCAGAAGTCTTTTTTAGTTTTCAAAATGTTTGTTAGTTTGTAAGAGAGTCAGTGATCTGATCGTATTTATTTTAAATGTTTTTAATTTTCCTACCAGTTCGAATGAGTGTGGGCGTACGAAATGGAATAATGGAATTTTATATTCTTAATAATTCCATTTGGTAATTAGTAGCAGTTCTTATCACTCTTGTACTAGTTGAGTTACATGCTCCATTTGATCTTGCACAATATTGCCGTGTCTTATATCTTTTTAACATTCTGATTAAGGTGATTATTTTAAATAGCTTTCATGGTAATGAAAGATATACTTGGGGAGACTTCCTTTTAAATATTATCCTTATTGCTGTATTCCAGTGCATGTCTTCTGTTGCTTAATAAAATTATGTATTTATTTTACTAACAAGCTTTCTGAACAAATTAGACACAGTAAGAACCCGTACCATGGGAAAAACATGCTTCAGACTTCCTGTGGCTTATTGTTAATGCTTGGGTTTCTTTTAGTCTGTAATACCACCTGAAATGCATGTGCAGCTGAAAAAAATGTTTTACATTCCTTTTTTCTGTTACCAATTTTGTGTGTGTGTGTTGCGATTATAGCTGGAGAAGTTTAATTTATCTTCTTTGACCAGCACAGCTTTTGTTAGCGATGTTCCCACAAACATGTATACAATGTTTGGGCCTTTGTGTATGTATACTATATAATCTGAGAGGAAGAACAATTTATGTCATGTAATACTGAGAAGATACAAGTGAAAAGGCATGTATCCAAACAATTACTTAGTGTCTGGAACTATTTGACAGTATTTATGATCTGTTTGCTGTTAGTGATATTCCCAAACAAAATGTAATACGTATCGAAACTGAGTACAGATTTTCAGTCCAGTACCTTTAAACAATATACCCAAACGCATTCATTCATCTTACCATTTATGCATTAGTTCTTTTCAGATTTTAAAGTCCATCTTCAAGGTTTAGGTTCTAATATTCCACAGTCTGTTCTAGATGCAGTGTTTTTTTTGCTGGCAGTATTTATAATCGCCTTTTTTTTTTTGGTATTTAATGAAATAAAAAAAAAAAAAAACAAGCAGAATAAATTTTAACTCTTCAAATTTAATTATAATTTAAATATAATTATTTCCTTAATCCAACTTTCCATAATTTTAGTATTTAGCCTTGTGGAAAAATGGACTATTTTTAAAAAGGCTGTAACAAATAATTAAAAGAACTAGATGAAGAAAGTAAAAACTCAAAGCTTTGTACCATTTTTAATTTATACTACTCTGCTGAAGAATTTGAAGGATAACCATACAAAAATAGAAAGAGGAAAATGCAATAATTTAGTTTCTTCAAAGCAACTGAATTTCTTGGAGACTGTACAAAGTATTGCTATTTTGTACTCTCAGAACTGGCAGATCTAAGTCTGAGAATTTTTCCATAGACTTTGGCCATTTTGAATCAGTGTTTGGTTTTAATCTGTAATGGTTAACTGGGTGGCCAGAGACATATAGGATATGCATATGAAATTCTGTGCAAAATGACGAAGAGCTTTTGAGGATCTCTCTCATAGTGGCTTAAATAAGGCAACTGCATCATCAGGTCTGTTCTAGACACATGCAAAACAGTCTCTTGCTTAGCAAATTACCAGGATTATAAGGATAAATCTATTTTTGTCTGCTACAAATAGGATGTAATATAATATTATTTCTCAAATAGTGCAATTTAACCTCTAAACATTTCTTCATTTCCTCACCACCTTTTTCTTTTAGGATTTCTTTATTTGCTTATTATTCTTCATTTGCAAGAAGTTCTGTGCTGCTCTTTGCTGGGTGAAGATTTTTAATTTCCTGTGTAGGGTCTTTGCTTCACAAGAATAAATTGGGATGGAAACAGTAAGAGGCAGACTACCCCCCTGTTTGTCATTATGTTCGCATCAAATGTCATATGTAAATATCTAATGGAAGAACCTGCATTTAATTGTGATATGAAGAAAAACATAACCTACTGCACATGTGTGGACAGCTAAGGAAATCGAAAGGAGAGAATTAGCTAATCTTGTATTATTAATAAAAAAAATATAAATCGTATTTTCACATTCTTACTTTTTTTTTTTTTTTAAATGGGACTGTGCCCAGAAGATGTGGGTTCTATTTCCCATTCCATTTTATGATTGTGAAGAAGTTAACATGTGCTTTAGTTGTAATAAGCAGCAACCATAAACTGTACAGCGCTTTTCAAAACAATAAATTTTCAGTAGCTTGTAACTTTGCAATAATTTGGACTGAAATCTTGCATGAGGCATATTTCAGCCACTAATAAAAATCCTTCACAGGGAAAATCTGGCAAAAGAATTTGGCTCTTCCACCTTTTAAAGGAGAGAGGATCACTTGCCCATGTTACACATTTTATAGGTTTTTGCCTTTGGAAGACTGCATTCATCAGTACTTTGCTGTCTGGGGAAATGGAAAAGAAGGGGAAGTTTACAGATACTAGCGTAATATGTTTTGTTCATGCTAGAAGGCAATGTCCAGTGATGAGGTATCTGTTTCTACATGTTCGGAAGACTTGCTAAAGCTTGAAACCTAACACTGGAAGACATTCATGTACTGCAGGGGCTTAACTGGCTTCCCTCTCATGGCTTGGAATCCTGATGTACTAATTGCCAGCATATGGAGACTTACCAGTTCTCCCTCCTCTCTTTTCATTGGCACCCTGGTGCTGTAGGACAGGGAAGTTTAACTGACTTGAATACAGAGATGAAACTAGTAGAAAGTCAACGCAACCTGGGAAGAATTTAAGCTTCCAGAGATCGCTTACAGTTTTTCTGCAGTGTGATGGGCTATGTATATATGGACTTCTCTTTTGACTCAGGGGTCAGAACCAAACTCCTAATAGCATGAAGGGACACGAAAGTGTAAATTAGTAAATTGCTGCCAGCACAGTCCTGTAATCTTTGGTGCTGAGGTTGGGTGGTGACAGAGGCAGGGGCATTCACTTAGGGGAAGATAAAGGGAATTCTACAAGAAAACAGGTGTTCTCACTGATGGGTAGGTCCTAAAAATAGCCTTTGGAAACTATTGGTGGTTTTTTAAATGGGAAATTTTAAACAAAGCTGTTTTGCTCTTCACCCCTTCTTGTGTCACTGTACCTACTTGCTAGCAGAAAAACAGTAACTTAAATTCAACTGTTCAGATGTTCTTGGCTACACATGGTTCCCTCCACTGAGCATAACTGTCAAGGTTTTGGTAGCGGTAGGGCTGCAGGGGTGGCCTGTTCAGGAGGAGGTCAGGCATGGCCAAAATAGCAGACAGAGAGGAGACCCAGAAGGAGGTATGACTCAAAAGGTCCTGTGACTGTTGGAGGAGCTCACACTGGTGCATCTAAGAAACAAGTAGCAGCAAAAGAAAATGAGAATGATAGTGCACTGACCCCAGCCTCCTGCTCCAACTGACCTAACCAGTGGGACTGAACGTAACTTGCAGCAAGGAGGCTGGAGACCAGATAGGTGTCTGGAAGGAAGCTGAGGTGTTCTTGCTGTTTGTCTTATTTATGGACAGAATGAGCTGTGGAAGAAGTCTAATATAAACACCTGAAGACAAGGTTATTTTGAGCAGCTTCACCAAAGTTTGACAGAGGGTATGTCTGTGCCTTTTACTGTGAAAAGATCATTCTTCACCTCCAATGAATAGCAAAAAGGATTCTTGTATTAGCTATCATTATTGACCAGAAAATGCTCTGATTTTACTCTAGTTGACTGTTTTCTTCATGTTTTGTAATTGTTTGGTTTTTGTTTGTAACAGATGAAGGCCTAAATTAAGAGCAGGATTCAGCTATTCGAATAAGCACTAGGTAGCCAAATATGACATTAGACCTAAATCAACAACACAGAATATGAGAACCTTTATTGTATTTGACACTTTGCTTTTTGTCATGTTGAACATATGCTTCCTAAGCAGTACAGAACAGATTTAGTTTTGCTTTCTTTTATTTTGCTTTCTTTTAAACTGACTTTTTATGGCTTTATTTAGCAACAGTACATGAGAAAGTAAGGGTATTGTAAATCAAATGCTAATTCCTTTTATGTTAGTAGTAAAACTCTTAGTTTTAGTGGAGCTAGAACTTCACATGTTGATTCTAGGCTGAATTACAGTAAGTCCACATGCGGTACCAGCATATATTCACACTGATGGGATGAGGCCTGAGAAAGCTCTGTTTGTTTTAACACTGCTAGAAAAGAAAGTATCACAACTAGAGACTGTTGGATAGGCTTCTCATATTGTCTACCCAAGAAAAAAGATGACATGTGGTACCTGCTTGGATAACAGTCAGTTTTAACACAAACCTACATATCACTTTATTTCCTAATCAATGAACACTTGTTAATAGTAGTCTGTTACAAATTGTCATAGTAAAAGAATTCTTGCTTTTACACACACACAAAAAAAAAAAATAAAATATTGTGGAATTTAGTGCCAGGCACAGTCGTTAACATTTGAGCTGAACAAGTGGGGGAGTTTAAGAAATGCTTCCTATGTTTTCACATCTGCTGACACAAAATAACTTCGGCTAAACTGAACAAAAGAGTACCCAGCTTCTCAAATTCTCACAGTTAATTGCTGTGAATACCTGAAGGGCTGCTTCTGTTTTGTGGGTAGCCTTGGTAAGCTTTTTGTCTTTTATTTTCACTTCCCCACTGCTCCCTGAAACATTTGAGAATGTAGGTCACCAGAGATAGAACAGTGTTGAAAAAGCCTTGCACTAATGAAAAATCTTGGTGTAGCTGTTCCCACACAAATGGCTTCATATTTGTTTACTGTCTCAACTGCAATGCTGAATCTTTTGTATTATCGCCACTGATGCCTACCCTCTTTGCAGTTCTGAGGTTCATTTTGTGGCCATTTCTGCTCCTGCTAAAAAGAAAAGTATGATTTATATCTCCTCCTAAAAGTGTTTTAGATCTCTGAATAAATGCTGAGCTAACAAAGGTAGAGTGAAGTTAGGACTATATATGATAAATTGAATAAACTACCAAAAAGGGACAACAAAATGTTTTTCAACAGTCAACTGAGGGAAAAAGAAATCAGAAAATTACTAAAGCTGCAGCAACTATTTTAGTCTTTGTCTATTGTATGAAATCATAGAGAGCATAGGTATTTAACAGTGTTTCAGTGCAGTGGGCTTTTGAATATGCCATATTTAACTATAAAGTCAGTGACTTTAACTACGAGGTCACTTCACATAGAGCTAAGATATTCAGTGAATGAAGGACCTGCTTAAAAAAGGTTTTGGTTTTTTTTGTTTTTGTTTTTGTTTTTGTTTTTTTTTTTTAAAGAGAACTGCCTCTTTTCATAACTTTCACATCACTGGGTTTTTTCCTTTTCAGTAATGGCTTTGTGCTACAATATATCTACACCTCTCAGATATCCTTTACTGCAAAATGGATTATCCTCAAATTACATCTGCAAAACAGATGCAGAGGGAGACTGCATATTGCTAGCTACTCAACGGAAAGTCTGTACAAAACACACTACTGATAATCTACTACAGTACTGGAAGCACTACTACACTTTCATGAATCTTTATCCAAATTACTGGATCTACTGCAGAATTGTATGCTGTTCTAAAGCTGTTCTGCATTGTCCTACTTTTTGTTCTTTTTCAGTTTTTGGTAGGGGGTTGGGAAGAGAATATAATATGGATTAGAATAGCATTCCACTTGAAAGAAAGAGCATGTGATAAGGGACTTTCTAAAAGGGCCTGTGTGCAACAAAGGAGAGTGAGTGAGTGAAATAGGCTGGTTTTAACTTTATAGCTTCTGAAGCATTATGTGCTGTGATTCAGGCTCAAGTTTTCATTAACTTTTTTTTTTTTTTTGGATGGGAGCTTTCCAAATGAAAATAAATAATGAATTTAGTCATGGTCAGGAATTTGCCCTGTACTATTAGTGAGATGAAATTATGTCATTGATACATGTGCACGTCTCCTGAACTCTGGCTTCCATATTTGCATTATTTTATTATTAATTTATATTTCAGTAAAATTGATGTACAGCACCAATTCCGTAAAAATAATGGGATTAGTTTTTATTCAAAGTTACAGAACATCACATTGCAAAATACAGAACATCCTAAGTGAAACTTCCTGTGCATGAGAATGGCCCTTTATGCTTGTTTATCTACTTGTAATTCTGCCACATTGTTTAGACAATTAAATATTCCTTGCAATTTTATACATGAAAAATGCATTTGTATTGCTAGTGGGGATCTGGCAGGTAGCTAGTTTTGCCCTCCTGTGTCTGAGAGTATACACATAGCTCTACATAAATCAACTATGTGTAACATAGTATAACATATTGGCATTATGAATGTTGCATGTAAATATAAAAATGATAATATATTTATGCCTATAACTTGGAAAATTGTGCTTGGTTTTCACCAGATGAAAGACTGGAGTAGACTTGATGGATTTTTCTTTCTATTCCAAGAAGTGGTTAAAAAAAGCAACAACAACAACAACAGAAAAAGCCCTATTTTCGTAAATGGAGTGACTAGCTGACATTTAAAAATTATTCCATCATTTTGATGGAAGCTTCAACTAAATTAATACTCTTTGATTCACACAAATATTCTGATTAAAACTTATCATGTATGAAAATCACAAACGAACTAAAGTTGGCTTTTATAATAATAATGCAATTTTGGTGGAACGTTTTCCTACCAAGGCCAGACGACTTGAAAAATTCTTTGATTTACTGTTTAATAGTACTGGCTCAAGATACGATATAACTGCTGATTCACTGAACACCCATTGTTCATGTAATCTGTCATTAAGTCAGTGTTGCATCTCATCTCTCTCAGTATGGCAACTGATGTTGGCCACAAAGTTTTCCAGCTCTGGTGGAACTGGCCTCATGTATTAGCAAAGGTGACGCCTAAGCAGCAAAGAATTCCCTATCTTGTAGAGAACTAGAGAAGGAAAGAAAAAAAAAAAATAATGAAACCTTTGAGCATAATAAAAATGAGGATAAACATTATAGAAATAACAGGGATGGGCAGTAAGCGCAGGAACTTGAAAAGGAGCCTTATCAATTGAAGGAAGCAGATCTGCATCCCTCCCAGAAGACTTTGTCTTGAAATGAAAGACGAACTGGCATGTTAGCTGATGGGGAGAATGAAAGAGGGAAATCTGTGCAGTTTTATTTTAATGGATCTGTGTACTTCTCATAGTGTTAATTAAAATCAGTAAGGCTCTGGAATTCAGCAGGAAATCTGTTTGTGCTTTTCTTATTGTCTGATAATTGTTCTTATTTCCACTGAAAGGGGAAACTAGGGCCAGTTTTTCTACTCTGTTGCCATCAGCCCAGAGGCAAGAAAGTTCATCCTTCGGCTTGTAGGAATTTTACATTCTGAAAGTCCCTGCAGGACTCAGGGTATGGACAATGCCTACACTCTGCTCCATTCCTGGATTCTAAGGAAACAAATTTCTGCTGCAGTGGCTTGGGAATGTCTAACAAGAGTGTTCAGAGAGAATGACATTTGATCAACCATATTTTCAAATGTTTCTTTAGAGACCGAAAAAGCATTTAAAATGCTAGGTCACACTGACAAATCATCAGGTTCAGGTCACATGTGAACTTACACAGTGGCCTGTGCCTAGAAGAAAAGACAGTATCCTTCAGCCACAGCTACAGCCTACAAACACAGCTGTACTACCCTCCTGGGGAAATGCAGCTAATCTTAGGATAAGATAGTGAGATATTAAAGGTCATGGTCAAGGGTCTTTTCTTCCTGTGAGTGAATGGACTTCCACAGGAGATCGAGCTAATCAAGGGTCGGACTGCTCCCTGCTCTGCTCTGTTCTGTAGCAGAGTGCTATTATCTTATCAATGTAAAACTGAGCAGGTAATTTTCTGGACTGAGAAAAAAATAATTCATTGTGCAGGGATAAAAGGAGGCTCCTGGAAGCTCTAGGGAATTCATTGTAAGAGTGTAATTGTACAGGTCAAAGAGTGTAAAGTAAGTGTATTGAGTGCTGCAGAAATCCACAACATAGATGCACGTCGGTATTCACATTATTTTATTTCTCAAACAAATGTCCCAGGCACACATAGCACTCCATGACAGCATTCTTGAGCTAAGAATGAAAATAAATGCAGACAAAGAACTGCCCAATCTCCTGCCTCAGAATATGGAAGGAGTTAATTTGCACACAGGATTACAATGAATCCAAAGTTTCATTACTTTATTAATGTAGTGTGTTAATATGATGGGTTGATCTTGGCTAGCTGCCAAGTGCCCTCCAAGCCACTCTATCACTCCCTTTCTTCAACAGGAGGTAAGACAAAAGGCTCAAGGTTCAAGATAAGGACAGGGAGATCACTCAGTAACTACCGTCATGGGTAAAATAGACTCAACTTGGGGAAATGAATTTATTACCAGTGAAACAAAGTAGGGTAGTAAGAAATAAGAACAAATCTAAAAAACCCTTCCCTCCACCTCTTCCTTTTTCCTGGGCCCAACTTACTTTTGACTTCTCTACCTCCTCCCCCAGTGCAGTGCAGGTGGATGGGGAATGGGGGTTCAGGTCAATTCATAATTCTTTATCTCTGCCGCTCCTTTTTCCTCACACTCTTCCCCTGCTCCAGTGTGGCCTCCTTCCTATAGGAGACAGTCCTTCAAAAACTTCACTAATGTGGGTCCTTGCCATGGGCTGCAGTTCTTCACTAACTGTGCCATCATGGGTCTTTTCCATAGGGCACAGCCCTTCAGGAACAGACTCCTCCAGCATGGGTTCCCTGGGTCACAGGTCCTGTCAAAAAACCTACTCTAGTGTGGGCTCCTCTCCGCAGGGTCATAAGTCCTGCCAGGAGCCTGCTCCAGTACAGGGTCACAACCTCCTTCAGAGACCATCTGCCTGCTCCAGTGTGGGGTTCTCCACAGGCTACAGGGTTGATATCTGCTCCACCATGGACCTCCATGTGTTTCAGGGGGATGACGTGCATCACCATGGTCTTCACAGGCTGCAGGGAAATCTCTGCTCTGGCACATGAAGCAGCTCCTCCTTCTCTTTTTCATAGACAGGGGTGTCTGCAGAGTTGTCTGCCTCACATTTTCTCACTCTACTCTTCTGGCTGTTGCTGTTGTACACCATTTTTCCCCCTTTTTAAATATGCTGCCACGGTGTGCTACCACGGGATTCAGCTTTGGCCAGTGTTGGGTCTGTCCTGGAGCCAGCTGGAACTGGCTCTGTCTGATATGGGGGCAGCTTCTGGGATCTTCTCACAGAAGCCTCTGTAGACCCTCTGCTTACCAAAACCTTGACACGTAAACCCAATACAGACAACCCTAAAATGGGGTTTTGTGATTTTATACTACAGTTTTAGTAAAATCAGTTTGGGAGGTGTAAAAGACGAGAATCTTGAAAAACAAACATCAGTTGAAGAATGAAATAAAGAAACTAACCTTATGTTCTTATCCCCACCCTGGCCCCTGGAGGGTGAGCTACCTGGCAGACTATGAAACCAAGGATGGAATGAAGGCCAGCAATCATTAGATTGGCAGAACATGCTTGCCCTGAGGTATCCTGGATTTCTTTTTGTGACTTATTTGTGTTTACTAAAACTGGATGCTGGAATATTGTCAACAGTATTCAGGACTGGGAACTAAATTAATAAATTTAGTTAAATTAAATTGCTAAATTAAACCTCTAAATCCCTCTCTATTTGAGGACAGGGGGTCTTAAAAGTGTGACCAGAAATTATGTGTTGCTATTTGGAAAAAAAGTCATCTCCACACACTAAATGTAGCACAGAGTAACAATGGCAAGCAGTGAAACCTCCATCCTTATGGGAAACTCAGAGAAACAAATTCTATGCCCCAGTGCTCCTCAGGACTCTCACAAAAGAGAACTGAGGGCCATTGTCAGTTTCTTTCTCTGATTTTGGGTGGGGTTTTTTTAAGGAAGACAAATTGTGAAATTTGTCTGAATTCCATCATAAAATCAAATTTGGAAAATTCCCATTCTGCGTGCTTTTTTTGCTTAAATTGATAGCCTGGATTCTGGCAGAAAATTCTATTAGGGAAACAGAAAATTCTATTCTGAACTGTGTGGGGTGGCAGGAGGAACTGACAATAATATAGGACTAACTCCATAATAAATATTAGGAGAATAGTCTCCACTGGGTTATTTACCATAACTTGATTTATGTTAATCTATATTGTATTCATTTTTGCCTTCAAAACTGTGCTCCAATTTAAAACTACCTATCTTAACCTAGTTTTCAGCTGTACGATAGGGATTCTTCTTCAGATTTAAGCCAGCTCAGGCTTCATAAAAGGTAGGCTTTCTGTGTGTGCATGCTGAATAGAAAAACTTTGAAACAAAATACAAGATTTTGGGTTGTGCTCTCAAGAGAGATCACAAGTGCATCTGCCATACTCTACCACAAAACCTTCATCAGTAGTGCAGCTAAATGCAGCCCTAACGCGCAGGGGCCTTAAAGCATTTATGACATTCTGGGTCATTTCAATAATTGCCTTAAGATAGAATCATAGAATAGTTAGGGTTGGAAAGGACCTTAAGATTATCTAGTTCCAACCTCCCTGCCATGGGCAGGGACACCTCACACTAAACCATCTCACCCAAGGCTCTGTCCAACCCAGCCTTGAACATCGCCAGGGATGGAGCATTCACAGCTTCCTTGGGCAACCCATTCCAGTGCCTCATCACCCTTACAGTAAAGAACTTCCTCCTTATATCTTATCTAAAGTTGCCCTGTTTAAGTTTTAAGCTGTTACCCTTTGTCCTGTCACTACAGTCCCTAATGAAGAGTTCCTCCCCAGCATCCTTGTAGGCCCCCTTCAGATACTGGAAGGCTGCTATGAGGTCTCCATGCAGCCTTCCCTTCTCCAGGCTCAACAGCCCCAACTTTCTCAGCCTGCCTTTACACGGGAGGTGTTCCAGTCCCCTGATCATCCTCACTGCCCTCCTCTGGACTTGTTCCAGCAGTTCCATGTCCTTTTTATGTTGAGGACACCAGAACTGCACACAATACTCCAGGTGAGGTCTCACAAGAGCAGAGTAGAGGGGCAGGATCACCTCCTTCGACCTGATGGTCACGCTCGTTTTGATGCAGCCCAGGATACGGTTGGCTTTCTGGGCTGTGAGCGTGCACTGCAGCCGGCTCATGTTCATTTGCTCATCGACCAACACCTCCAAGTCATTCTCTGCAGGACTGCTCTGAATCTCTTCTCTGCCCAACTTGTAGCAGCGCCTGGGATTGCTCCGACCCAGGTGTAGGACCTTGCACTTGGCATGGTTAAACTTCATAAGGTTGGCATCAGCCCACCTCACAAGATACTGAAATAAGAGTTTATAAAGTAGGTTTATAATAGTTTAAGAACTATTGCTGTGCATCTTAAGGCAAGTATAGGTATATGACTATTTAGAACAGTTAGCCATGTATCTATCTCGCATTTGGAAAATTGAGACTCCATTGCACATTAACTGGATCATTTTGCTGTTCTTTCTCATCTCTGCAGGTAGATTGTTTTAACTTGATTCCAGCACAGCAGCTCTCATGTTATGGTCCACCAAGTTCTGCCAGGTCACTGGAGACTGGTTATAAATTCATGAATAGGAATGCAAAACAGTTTGTCACATTTCTGCTGACTCCTGAAGTGTCTCTGTACTCTCAGATTTTGAATAGTATTGCTGCGGGTTAGGTTAGTGGCTGCACCTCCTCGCTGTGCCAACCCTAGGCTTGCTCCTAAACAATTGGCAAGCTCAGGGAACACGAGGCTTTATGGAACGCCTACTGCACTGCACGGCTCAGTCCTTCGCATGATTTTTATTTACTTTATGTCAACAACCACAGCAGAGCAGCAATCTGGACCCAAACCTGCCACAGCCTGAGAGGATACAGAGGACTGTCGCGCCACTTGGTCTCTGCTTCTCCCTCGGGACGGGGCAACAGGATGCTCGACATGGCAGAAGCTGCTGGACCTGGCGCAGCCGGGGTAGGGGAGCCGCTGCCCAGCCCCTCGTCGCCTCCAGCTCCTGGCGACGGGAACTACGAAGGAACCAGCGTCTCCCGGTTTCCCCTGCACCTGCCCTTGCCCGGTTGCTGCCGAGCACCGGGCAGCGAGCAGGGAGGAGAGGGCAGCGGCGCCGCCAGCCGTAACCAACCATTTAAGGCAGCAAAGGCAGCAGCTACCCCTGCGCTAATTCATTACCTCAGGTTCTGCGGGGGGCGGGAGGGACCGCCCGCAGACAGCCAGCCCGGCCTATGGGGGCGAGCGGCGGAAGGGCGGGCAGGCGGTGCCGGGCTCTCACCAATGCTTGGGCAGCGGGGGCGGTGTCTGCCGGAGCCGCCGCGCCGGCTTCACACGGGTTGCCGATAGCCGCGGAGCCTGGGCGAGCGTAAGGTCGGGCTGGCTGGACCTGCCGCTCCTCGAGAGCCGGTGGTAAGCGGGCACCTCCTGCGGGGCGGGCAAGGCAAGGCAAGACTCTCTCTTTGGGGTGTGTGTGGGGTGTTTGTGCTGCTCTCGCTCTCTCCCTCCTCTTCAGCACGCTGGTTGATTGATTTCTGTTAGGTTAGCGAAGACGCAAGAGGAGCGTGCGGGCACGTTGGCGGAGCTGCCCCGGCCTGGCGGCCCCCGGTGTGGCAGTGCGACTGGCGGCTCCCTACCGTTCACCGCCTTCGCAGCTCCGGGGCGCGCAGGGCGCCCTGCCCTGCTGCGCTCTGCAGTTATGTAACGTCCGCGGGGGGCTGCGGGCGCGGCGGCGGCGGCGGCAGCTTCCCCGCACCAGCATTAAACCCCTCGCTGCCTCCCCTCATTCTTCTGCATCCCTCCTGCGGGAGCCCCGGGGAAGGAATCGGCAGGGAGAAGGGGTCGGTGTGGAGCTGCAGTCCTGTGCCTGCCCGTCGGGATGGGCCTCTGCAGGCGCATCTCTCCGCCATCGGGGACGGGATGCGCGGCCGCAACCTCTGCGGGGCGAGAGGAGGCTGTGTGATGGGAGCTGTTTGATCCCAGCGTGGATTGGCGATGCTGCTCGCTGGCAAGCCCGGTCTCTTCCTGCGGGCGGCTCCCGGAGGAGCTGCGAGAAAGATCCACCTTGCGCGCATACGTTCTGCTGTTAGCTGTTGTTGAGAGACGACAAAGCCTCAACCGCTGTAGCTGCTGCTTGTCGTGCAGAGCAGGCGGTCCCCTTTTGTGGAGATTGATGGGTAAAGACGATTTGTCTTTCATTTTTTTTCACTTTTTAATGCCCAGATGTTAGCTGAAGGGGCTTTGTCTCTGCCAGCCGCTCCTATATGGCGTTCTCCAGGAAAACCAGCATCAGATGAGGGAGACTGTTGATGGACTGCAGTGTAACACCCGCACGTAGAAAGCCGAGTACAGTACTCCAGGGTGAAAAACAGGATGAGACAGAATCCTGTGAATTAATCTGCGACCCCGGCTAGCTAGCCTGAAAGCAAATACACACGCATACACAAA
The DNA here is from genome assembly GCF_037157495.1 of Lathamus discolor. Lineage (NCBI taxonomy): Eukaryota > Metazoa > Chordata > Aves > Psittaciformes > Psittacidae > Lathamus > Lathamus discolor. The sequence continues at coordinate 61,132,589 of NC_088885.1, read as the reverse complement.
TAAGCAGCGGTTGCACGTATTTCTTCAGTCCCGAGTAAAAGTACCTGGGTGAAATCCTTCCACGGGTAAGGTGTTGAACACACATAGGAGGTGTGTGTCTTAAACATCAGTAGCTTTGAATCTTGCAATAGATGCTGACAAGCAATTTCACTATTCGTGTTTTCAGGGGTCTTCGGAGGAAATTCTTACAGATTTTATAGAGAATTGCATAACTGCCTATGTTTATTTCAAAAAAAAAAAGGAGGGGCAAAACCAACCCCCAGCCTGAAATGAAACACGTGATAGGAGACTGTTTTCACTGACTGGGACTTCATGCTGCTTTGTCAACCAGTATCATTAAATAGCATGCTTTAGAAGGTTGGCAAGCATTAGCGTGATAATGAAACATTAAAAATTATTTATTTTATTCTTCTAGTGGTGTGAAAACTTAGGGGGAAATGGAGAAATACCATATACTTTCATAGTCTCAAGCTTAAAATAGTGTGACTGTTTATTGAGTGTGTATAATTATTTATTTTTAAGATGTTAATGGCCATTTTTCTGATCCTTTAGTCATGAGGCACTTCTTTTTCGAATTATGGTTTTCACGGGCCTACCCCCAACTCATTCTAACCCCTCCCAAAGCTAAAATAAAATGCTGTTTTGTATACTTTTGTACATCTCTGGGTCACAGCCATATTCCTTTAAATAGTCTATCATCTGTAACTGTTGAAGTGTATGCCCAGTATTAAATCATAGTACAGTGTAATGCTTAGACAGCATGCCATGCAAGGATCAAATTGCAGATAAAGTTCACGGAGGAATCTCCTGCAGTGCTTGCATTTGACCCTCATAAATGTAAGAAAAGATGTTTATAAATGGAAATATACATCCAGCAGGTAGTTCTTTCTGTGCCAGATTTAAGCTGTGGATTGACTGTGGTGCAGAATAATGTATTTAATTTTTATAGTAGATACATTCAGCTGTATGATAGAGGTTATTTTTACTTTTTGTACCTTGAGCTTAATTTGAGGGAAAAAAAAAAGGTTTTAAAGGAAAAAAGCTCTTTAAAGGGGGGAGGGGTAGGTAATTATGTCAGTTTATGTTAAGATTAGTGGAATTAGTGTATTCTGATTGTAGATGGAGGCAATTAATTACACTTCATATATCTCAGCATGCTTTAGAGAATAAACCAAATGATGTTTAAACTTGATACCTTGCTCCAGATTATAAAATAAAATGTAAATTAAAATAATATCAGATATTTTTCTTGCTTTGCATGCATTGATTATGTAAGTCTTCAGTGTGAGAATGTGACTGTGTTCACAAGTCTGTATCACTGTATGAAGAAAAACTTGTGACAAGAACAGTCTCTCCTGTGGTATCGTCACTCAGTGATGTCATGTCGTTTCTATTTGTACATGCATACTGCTTGCAGCAATGAAATGAACTCTTTCCAGCAAGCAACGAACTGGGATTTTTTTCTTCTTCCAAAACCCATTTTTATGCCATGTATAACTGAAATCAGATGCAGATATAGAAGCTTTACCCCTAGGTTTTTCTCTGCCTTGCTGGCATGACTGGCATGGGCATAAGTTCTTTTAGGTGCCTCTGTCAGTTGAGAAGAAATATTTTGCTTACTGTTTGTATTGCCATGGTGTCTGGGAGCTGTGATCAGGGACCTTAACTAGCATGTTAGGTGCAGTATAACCATGGAACAAGATTTTGGGCCTGGACCCCAAAGTATTATGAACCAAAATAAAAAACAAGACGCTGTAAATGGTACAAAAAAGAACAAATGCAGCTGTTAAAAAGGATACAGTGGTATGTGTGTGCATTATCCAGCTATGTATTTTATCTTTCTTGTATGTTAGACCAAAGGGAATTGAAGAACCTCATGTAAGACTTGCACAGTTCTCTGAGGGAAGTTCTGGTATCAAAGGGTACTCTTGGGACCTGGGACCTGTGAATAATGGTTTGATTTTGGGGGATTTTGTTTAATTTGACTAAATGCTGAAAGTTGATGTAAAAAAAACCAGAAACAAAACCCTACACTGACCCAATATGAAACATTTTATCTTCAGGCTACTTAGTTTTTAATATTCTTTAAATTTCAGATAATTTTTTTTTAGTTTTTGAGACTGAGCTTTTATTTCAAAATCAAAGTGTTGTATAGGAAAAATCACATTGTTTTGGCTTTTCTCCAGTGTTTCATATAAGCTGCTTCAGCTCTTTATTTGCTTCATCTCGCTCATGTGTCACAAGCCAACAGAAAGTACTTGGGAACAAATACATCTTCAGCAGAAAGAAATTTTTTAGTGAGTGTATCACCCTGCCCATCCCAAATTACCCATACGTAAAAGTACTGCAAGGATTTCCCGTTGCAGTGTTAGTCTTGTTATTCGAATACTTGGAAATAGTAGTGAAAGTAGCTGTGCACTGAATGGATATTACTGGTAATATACACCAATAAAAAAATTGTCATTCAGTAACAGGGTTTATACATGTGGTACAGGAAAGTACGCATAGCCTGTTTAGGTTTCAGGACACGTTTTCTGACTGGGTATTTATCTAAAGTGCTGACTGAGCAGAAAAGAATGATTTTGTGCTGGTCATTTTTCTTGGCTCACAGTGGTATATCCATCAAAACAGATGGGAAGTTTTTCTATATTGTTACGTGTAGTGGGTGGGCAATTCAGTTTGCTTCTGCTAAAAGGGAATCTTAACTGTGTCAGGACTCAAAGACTGATGTGGAGAAGATTAGGTTCTTACTCTTGCCAGTTGTCTTCAGGTTCCCTCTTCTTTTTCTTTTCCTCCTTATCTTTCCCCTGCCTCATACTGACCTGAGTGTGTGAGATGAACTTACCTTGTCCTGGATAGAAAACCAAGAGCTGGAAACCAAGAATATACAGAGCAAAGCTTCAGTGTATTATGTGGCGGATGAAAGGACAAAAATAAATCTGCAGTTCAACTGTTACAAAGTTAATTATTTCCCAGCTTGGCTAAACTCAAGAGTATGCTTGTTTGTCAGTGTTCATATATTGGAGCAGTCATCAAAATGAGCATGGAGAAACTTTAAAAAAAAAAAAATAATAATTAAGGATGTAACAGTTTTAGCTTGGCTCTCTGAGGGATGCAGTCCTAGTTCAAAGAAGTTCTTAAATGCACATTTGAGGTTCCTATTGGGAACAGTTCTGTTGGGTCAGTGCTAAGGAAACTCTTGCAGTGGAAATTCAAATGCTTAGAGGTCTTGCTCACAAAAACATTTTTTCATTGTTGGTGACTCTGTTTATTTTTAAATTAAAATCTGTATCTGCCTGTCTTATTCAATTTCACTATCAGAAACCATGGCCATTACTCAAACAGTTCATCCTACAGGACCTCATAGGTGTGAAAGAATTTATTGATGATTTAGAAAGGGAAGTACTCTCCTGTTTTGTACTGAGCTATGGGTAGTTTAAAAAAAATGTACTTAAAGATGAATTTATTTTTTAGGTTCAGACAAAACTGAAGCAGCAGACTTGTAAGTCCATAAGGGATCTTCAGACAATCTAATCTGACTCAGGTACTAGTTACTTTTAACTAGTTATCTGAGACGAGTAATGTACATTTGATAGAAGTCTGCCAGAGATGGCAGTGTATCTTCTGTGTTAAATGGAGCCTAATGTGCAGATGTCAGGATGTGAAATATTTTTAGCTATTCTTATTAGTGTTTCCAATGGTTGATTTTCTCTCCCTAAGAAAGTCTTATTTCTAATTTATATTGCCATAGCCTGAATTTTCAGCTGTTGAGTTTTTTGATGTTGTTGACAGTAAAGAGACATTTTGTATGTGATGCAGTTTCTCTACAAAGGTATTTGTATACCTCACTGAAGTGACTTCAATCACCTGACAAATTCCACTGGTGGAATTCTGTCTTTTACAGTAAAACATCTTGTCTCATGACTTTGTAGCTGTCATACCATCTGTAATTCTTTGATCAGAGGTGATGCTGTGTGACTATTAAATCTTACAGTGTCTTCAAGACCTTGTGTCTGTGATACAGTGGTATTATAGTATATTGTAGAGCTAGATAAGAGTTATTTAGTCAGATAGTTTTTGTATAGTTTCAAGTATTATCAGGTGAACATGCATCTTTTAAAAGAAAAAAGTTCTAACAGAACAATTGCTGATAAAGAGGTGTGTGCCTGTATAGGTGCTTTGTTTATGCATATTTTATGAAGTGGTTCTTTGCAATGGAAGAATATAATTTACTAAGAACTAAGTTTTGTGTATAAGTGATATTGTAGCAGTAACTATGTGGATGGGTAACAATTGGTTTTGGAAATAGAACAGTAACAGTCATTTGTCAGCAGTCAATAATCTCTGTGCTTGATAATGTGTTTTCTAAGGTTGTTCCTTTAATGGCATATATAACTTCATCGCAGTCTGACATATGGTTTTGCTAAGGAGGAACACTGGACCACTTGAGTAACCACCTTTTTGTTACTCTGTGTGTATGTCTTGCAAAAGGTCTTAACGTAGGTGTGTGAAATAACCAGCCTTGTCCACAGATTCATGTATATTAAGAGAACTCAAGGTTTAACCGTGCAGTTCCTCATAAAGCCTGTGAAAGGATTTCATTTCTTTAAAGGTGGGTTTGAATGTAGATAAAGATGTGTTAGCTTTGCTTGGTCTGCAGTATTCCCTGCTCATTTTCCTTCTGTGTTATATGATAGGGTGAAAATGGGTGGCTCTCATTCACTTGAACATCAGATGTGCAGAAATATACCCAGAGCAGAACTCAGAAGAGAAATGCCTTAATTCTGATTCTGACAGATAGCTTTGAAGGAAGCTTAAGGGAAGCCTTAAGAGCGTTGTCTAAAGCACTGCATTTCATTAGGAGAATGTTGCATTTCTCCAGCTGTTTATCCCTTCCTTCAGCTTGGATGTTTATGTAGAAATGTGGGATAAAGATTCCATCTGCTGTACTTTGTCTCTGCTGTTTTTATTTGGCATAAATTATTACAGACAGAAAATAAATGAGAATTCATTTTAATTGCAATTCTGTAATATTTTTAAAACAAGGGAAAGATAGATCAGGTACTAAAATAAAACAGATGCAGTCAGACAAATGCAAATGCCTTACACAAATTGGTAATGTTATGAATCCATTTCACTCATAAAAATAGCATCTTTCATCCTCATTGAAAATTTGTGCTGGAAGTTCTTGAGAAACTTTAGATGGCAATTATTTGTGGTGCAGTGGGTAAGTTTTATCAACTGTACATAAACAGATTCTGATAAGAATTACAGCTTAAGCACTTGTGTGCTTACCAACACTTGATGTGCAGGAAGGAGTAGCAGGAGAATGGAAGGTAAAAACAGGTAACAACATAAAACTACTAGGGTATGTGCCTGTGGGCAGAGTTCTTTGTAGCATACCTTTTTTCTAAAAGTGGCCTTTCAGGTTTAAGACCCTCTAAGAAATATCTTTAGGAAGGCTAGAAGTTTAGCTACGTTGAGGAGCTGAGAACATGATGGAGAGGTTGAGGCTGATACACTTATAGGAGAATGGTGCAGAAATAGGAAGCTTATAGTGAGGTTAAATCAGAATGTTAACAACATATGGTTATTCAGATCTTTATGTGTTAACAGACTTATATTGACTTGCCGGCTGTGTTAGCTGTATTGCAAGGGGTCCACCATCTTTCTAATTTCCCCCTAGTTTATTTCTAGTTCTCAATAAAATCGGTAGATTCCTGGATACTATTTTCTTGAGCATTCATTGAAATGTATGATGTGATCACATGCATGAGAGATGCTATCTGACTGAATGTAGAATCTTTTTCTTTTCTTGGCCAACTAAATACATGTATGGATGGTTTTGCTGATTAATCTGTTGTATTTTCCCTCATTTGGAAGTTGAGGATGCGAAGACTAGTTGGACAAAATTTGTCCATGAGCTAGGGAATTTTTTTGGCTGAATACCTGTTACAAAGAGCAAGAGTGTTGCAAAGCCTACATATTCATACTTGGCTTGAGGACTAGCAAAAATTGAATAGAATGCTTGAAAGATTATATTTTTTTTAGCTGCTGGTGACATTTTGCAGGTAGTAGAACAATATCTTCGCTTATTAGTCTAGGGTTTGTGCTGTGGATTACCTTCCCTTCTCACTTAACAGATCATGGAGACAAAATGTACAACAGAATTGCTGGGTGGCAAGGAGGCTGCAGAAAGACTGTTTGGGGAATGACTGTTTTAGATTATATCTTGGTAGATATTTAGGGTACATTTAGGGTACCATCTCCATTGCCTTTTAGCCAAAGCCTTATGATGTGACTGTAAGCAAAGCAGGACCTAGCACTTTACATAAAAGCAACAGCAAAAGGATTTGCAGAACAAAAGTAAATTGAGGACAGAACTTGTAGATTTTCATGGCTTATTTGTGTGAGACATATCATCGGTCTTAGCAGTTGCCTGAGCTGAGGTCTGCTTGATGCTTGAATGCTTTCTGCCATTAAGTAGCTTGCATTGAAAGTTTTCCTTAGTTCACAGGACTTTTGGCCTCATTTTAGCCAATTCTTGGTTAGTAAATATTTTAAAGAACAAATGGTTTCAAAATAAGCTGCCTTTCCTATTAACTGGATTATATCTGGGGCTGTAATAAGTAACTAGTGTTCTAGTCTTTTGTACTGTCTTAGACAAATACAGCCTTACTCATTTCCGTGGCAGTTAATGCTGCAAGACTTCCATTAAAAACTGTTTTTGTAATACTTGCTGCAAATGAAAGCAATTCAACTTATACCAGGATAGAAGATTCCTAGTGTGCTAGGAGCAAGCTGGACAAAGCAGATAAGAAAGTACATGGCAGAGCCCAAAAAGATAGGTAGTCACACCTTTGATAGTTTCCTGTTGACTATTTTGTTGTTGTGGGAAAAGCATTTTTTAGTGTGGAGATCATAAACTGTGTTTATGCATTTCCAGTTAGTGAGACTATGCTTGTATTTCCTTCCTAGAGTCAGAGAATGCTGGTTCTTCAGAGCATTCCATACAATCCTCTACCTACTGTACGTGGCCTGATAATTAGTGTAGAGTATGGGTCCCATGGTCATCATTATGTTCTGAACTCTGGCAGCAGGACAGACATTTTTCTTTATCCCTCTGCTTTGGTTCTTTGGTTCCCCTGTCTGTGACATGGCAGTGGTGATAACTTCTGTTACAAATACAAGCTGTCTGTACTTCCTGAGCAGATTAGCCATGCATTAGTTCTCAGGGACAGGGCAGGTACGATACTGCAGTGAATTCTAACCGTCAAGGTTACATGCATATTGTATAGAGTTGCATAAGCTTATAAAATTGCTGGCGAAAGTACTCTTGAGTTTTAGTAAGGTTTCAGGTCTTTCTCACTGGTGCTGAGAGATGTGTTGCTTCAAAGAGCAGTTCTCCCAAATCTAAATCAGAGCCATACCAGAATTCCTGCAGAATGTTGACACCTGGAAAGGATGTGGATAAGTGAAAGAGTGTAAATGAATATAAATCTCTTAAGTAGAGCTGACAGTTGGTCAGTACTGAGTCCTTGTGCTTATTTATGTGTTCCTGGTATTTATGCAGCTATAGAAAATTGGCAACTGAAAGTCACAGAAACAATAACTGCATGTCCCCTCAGTCTTGGAAGAATCCACGTTAATACACGACTTTATCTAGAGGAGTTCTCCCAGCTATCTGTCTGCAGATGAGTATGTATTGTAGTCTCTGGCTGGAAGGAAGTTTATATGAGAAGACTTTTTCTAATGGGTTAGGCATGTGCTGAGAGCACAGATCTGCACTTTCAGTCTATTTTAGCACGAATTAGTCATGACCTCAGTCAGTTTGATCCCTAGCTTAATCTGTCTGTATAGATACCTCTGTATAATGTGCTGTATATTTACCTATTGTAGAGTGAGAGAAGGCATGAGAACTGTTGGGGTTTTTTTCATGATACCAAAGCAGTATTACATGACAGGCTATAGCAGTTCATAACAACACCTAGTTGTCTAAATACTCTGTTGGTTTCTGTAACTCCCTTTTTTGTGACAGTTGTTCTTTCACAAAGCCTTCTGAACTCTAGCATCTGCTTATACCCTTTTCTTAATGTCTTATATGGCTGCTTTTGGTGATGTGGACCTGTTAGGTTGGGAGTCAGCAGTGGATAGAGAGGATGGGGTTGACTTGCTATATTCCTGCCTTCATTCCCTCTGCTGGCTCTGGAAAGGTAGTGTTATCTGAGTGCAAATTAGACTTTTAAGATGGTGATGAAAGGCATTTCTTTGGTTACCTGTAATTGTTATAGTCTTCATCTACACAGCCCATGCTTTTGAACAGTGTCTTAATTTTGATTTACAGAATCTTAGGATTGGCATTTTAGCATAGCCACTTTTTTTGTCACTTCCACCTACCACCCTACTGTGGCCTCTCCCCAAATTACTGCTAATCTTCTAGCAGAAGCTAGCATACACGTAATCCCTTTGTCCAGGGAAACATGGGTGAGACTCAAAATTGCATTTGATATTGAATTTTTTGGCAAACAGGTTATTCTTTATTTCTCTTTGAGAGATCATTTCTTCAACATGACATGATCTCCTTCCTCATCAATAATCACTAAAAAAAGTTAAAGGAGCTGACCCCATTAAACATCTGATTTCATATCCTGTGTTGTGTAATTCTTTACCTTCTAATACAGTATATTAGTGTACATATTTCTCTTCAGAGTGTGTTCTTTCTAGTGTTAAGGAACAAATTTTAAGATGAGACTAGGTCAATATTTTCATAAACCATGTAGCTTTTTAGTAAATTTCATGCTATCAGGTGGGATTTTAACAAGTAAACTGTAATTGTGATTCATCAAGAGAAGGAGCATCCATGACAATTTTTGCAGCCAATGTGGGTTTGAGCTCATGATTTGAAACCACAAGCTGCTTTTTAACACACATTTCTGCTGTGATGTGCGTAGTTGAGTTATGGTTATGGATGACATGGTATTAGGCAAAGCAAAGTACTGACACTGGCTAAAGAAAGATTTTTCTTCAGAAGATACTTAAATTTAGGCATGTTGTTATATTTTTGAATTTCAGATGAGGCAGTGGAATAGAGGTTTTCTTTTTGTAAATTGTGCAATTGTTGAATCTTTCAAGGATATTCACACGGAGTATAGCCTCATGACAGAATTGCTAAGAGCAAGAGGGTGTTATACCTGAAAATGTCTTGGAAGGTTCATCTGGCAGAAGATAAAATTGCAAAATTATAAGAGATACTTAGCAGATCTCTGCCTTCTTTTGTCTTGTTACTTGCTTACAGATGTAACTGGGTTTTGATATTCTATACAACTTTTTACTGATGTGTGCCCTTCCTCATTCTCCCTCTTGCCAGTTAGAGTTATCCTAGCAAATTTCTGATGCTAGTTTCCAGCTTCAGTGAATTTGAAGTGGTGTAAGCTTGTAAGAGACTTCTGCTTTTGGAAGTCAGTCTTCCTTGAAGATGAATCATAGATCTTAATGTAATTCTCTTTTGCATAGATTGTGTCATCAGTGTTTTTGTTTTCTTATTTTCTCTCACCACTGTTGTGGTAGAAAAAAATGTGTGTAGCTTGATGAATTAGACAATTCAGACCAATGTATTTTGGAAAAAAACCTATACATCTGTAGTACTTGGACCTTACAGTTTATTGTGAGTGCTTATTGTTTTGGTGTTTGTGTTGGGTGACTTCCAGAAAAGTTTATTGAGGTAAAATTGCTGACCTTTGGAGAGAAGCAGGGAGAAGAGGAAATGGAATTGGGAATTGAATTGATTATGTTTTTAACTTTTTAATGAACTTTATGTTTTCAGACTCTTTCTCTCCCCCTCTTTGTGCTTTTCCTTTTATTTCACAGGTGCACATATAACTCTAAGGCTATGGTTAGTAAATTCCGGTCATATTAATTTTAATTCGGCATTTTGGTTTGTTGGCCAAAACTTATGCTGACAGTGTAAATAAAATAGGAGGATGCCCAGGCTCAAGATACAACAAGGTTTTTAAGCATTTACTGGAATGTTTTCAAAATTGATAGTAGTGCTTTGGCTATCCTGCATCTGTAAAGGACAAAGGACCTTCACTATAGTTTTTACTAAAAGGTTGTTTCTAATCCTGAAGCTTAAAAATAGCTGCTGCATTACAAGTAGTTATGGTTAATTCTGTTTCAGTGTGCAGGAAAGGGTATGCCTTGGTTATTGAAGTGACAGAGGCTAAGCAGTATCGGAAGAGGTAAAATTTTGGGATTGTTTCTGTTGCTGAGGAGTTTGTATTGAAGTACAGTATATAAGACAAAGAACTTTTTGTCTGATGCAGAAAAAGACATTAATTAGAAATAAATACCTATCTTTGCATGTGTTAGCCACATACGTGTACAGCTGTGGCTTCAGAAGAATGGATGAGGTAAGTACGGTGAACTTTCAGCCCTTATCTAGTATTTGCCAAACTTCTGATGCCTGAGTCATACCTTTATCCGTAAAAATTTGTAGCAGCACCACAGATGTGAGTCTGAGCAACAGTCCTCCTGTAGGTGTTGGGACAGCAGCAGTGCACCCTATCCCTAGGCTTTTCAGTGCCTCTTATTTTTGCCAAGCTAAGATGTATGAGCAGAAAGCAAATACTTCTATGACATGCTTCTGGCATGTTAGGGTTTTTTTTCTTTTTTGCTACACATTCAAAGTATTTAATTTTTCAATTAATTATTAAAAAGCCACAATCTACAAAATAAATGGCTGTTTATTACAGGCTGGATCGATGGGCTGTGGCTTGTGGTATGAGGTTCAACAAGGCAAAGTACCAGATCCTGCATTTGTGCCACAACCCCATGCAATGCTCCAGGCTTGGGGAAAAGTGGCTGGAAAGCTGCTCATGGAAAAGGACCTGGGGGTGCTGATTGATGCCTGCTGAACATAAGCCAGCTTGTGCCCAGCAGCCAAGAAGAACAATGACATCCTGGCCTGCATCAGAAATAGTGTAGCCAGCAGGGTCAGGGAAGTGATCATCCTCCTGTACTTGGCGCTGGTGAGGCCACACCTTGAATACTCTTTTCAGTTCTGGATCCCTCACTACAATGTCTATAAAAGAAAGACGCTGAGATGCTGGACTGGGTCCAGAGAAGGGCAATGAAGCTGGTGAAGGATCTGGAGAATAAGTCTTAAGGAGCAGCTGAAGGACCTGCGGTTGTTTACTCTGGGAAGAGAAGGCCTGGGGGGACCTTAACGCTCTCTACGACTACCAGAAAGGAGCTGGTAGTGGGGTGGGGGCTGGTCTCTTCTCCCAAGTAGCAAGCGATAGGACAAGAGGAAGTGGCCTCAAGCTGCACCAGGGGACGTTTAGGTTGGATATTAGGAAAAAGTTCTTCACAGAGAGGGTAATCGGATATTGCAACAGGGAAGTGGTGGAATCACCATCCCTGGAAGTGTTCAAAAGCCATATAGATGAGGCCCTCAGCAATATGGTTTAGTGATGGTCTTGGCAGTGGTGGTGTAATGGTTGGACTTGATGATCTTAAAGGTCTTTTCCAACCTAGTTGATTCTATGATTCTATGATTTTACCTTCAGAAATAGATAGCAATGCTTACAATATAAAGGGCGTATTTTTGTCTAAATCAATAGAATGACTGGTGATTGCTATTTAAAACCAAAGAAACTGTAAGTGTTCTCTTATTGGCTGACGTAATGATGATGAAATTAGGTTTGTGCTCATTTTGCAATGCTCTTTCTCTGCCTTTTTTTTTTTCATATATATATGTTAGCTTTTTTTTTTCTGTTCTAGGTGGGCAAAGTGTTAAACAGTTCTATGTGTATAGACTGTTGGTTGATGGTGGAGGGTGCTGAGTTCATACTAACTTTATAGATCTCTTATTCTTCATATGTTGTGACATGGATTGTAGCCTGTAGCTTAGAAACTAAATTACTGCAATTTAATGTGATGAGTTTACCCTCCTCTTCTTTGTAGCACAATGGCTGACAATAAAGCGAAGTCGACCAAACCTGTGAATAAGACTCCTCCAAAGTCTCCTTCAGATCCAGCAAAGGACCGAGCAGCAAAACGATTATCATATGATTCAAACAGCTCCCATGAGGGAGCCATAGCAGGAGAATTAAGTGCTTTGGAAGAGGCCTTTAGAAAATTTGCTATCCATGGTGATACGAGAGCCACAGGAAAAGAAATGCATGGGAAGAACTGGTCAAAGCTATGTAAGGACTGTCATGTGATAGATGGGAAGAACGTGACAATCACAGATGTTGACATTGTCTTCAGTAAGATCAAGTAAGTTCATTTTTGCCAATGTTTCCTTGTCTCCCAACATGTTTTGTAAATATCATAAATATGTTGCTTACAGATGTTGAGACGCTATTTGTCTTTGTCACAATCAATCTCTTTCTTGTTCCTTTATCAAGCTGTGTTGTTTTGTCTGAAATAAAGCTTTCAGCTTCTGTTCTTCTATCTTAAACTGACTTCAGTGTCACGGATGTTGCACTATACAAAGACGTATGATATGAACAGGACAAATGCAGGTTATTCCAAGAAACACTTTTTTTTGACGGCAGTAAATGTGAATGTTTCCTGAAGGATATCTGAATGAAGTCAGGATGTAGTTTTACGTTTTGCCAAAACTCAGCCTCAAAGGCTAAGGTGGGATATTACTAAAAGCCATTATTCTAACAACAGTCCTGATGTCTAGCACAACATCTACTCAAGTTTAAAGTGTATGGCCACATCAGACTGATGGTGGATTTGTGATGCAAATCCATGGTTATGATTAATTGGTTAGGACTATTTCAGTGATCCTAGTTTATGCTTGTAAGCAGATAAGAGCTTTAGTGAAACTTCCTCCAGAAATTGAAAACCTAGGCAGGCTTGATTCAGAAACTTGTCAAATCCAAGGGAAGACATTCAACTGTTCTTACATATTCTGCATGAAACTCTGGATAATTTGTTGTTCTTGCTTTATGTGTAGAATTGGATTATTTTCACCTGCCCCGTTCCCCTGGTATATGATCTGATAGCCTTGTTTATTATGGTTTTTTTATTACCACAGTAATGGTTTAAATTGTCTCACACCTCCATGTGTTGAGGGACATGTTTGAAGAAGGGCCCCTTAATTGTACTTGTAGCTTGTAGGAACATTTATTTGGCTTGTGCTCCCAGCTTCTGTGGTGTAATGCTGGGGAGGACATGCAAACTGAGTGGCTTACAAGGATAGTTGGAAAAACTTCCTACAAGCACTGATTCTGTGGAGTGCATCAAAGCGTAGAAAGGCAGAGAAGGCCCTTGATCTTGAAAGGTTGTCTAGTGTTAACATGCACAGTTAAAATGACATTACTTGTTTGATTTCTTTCTTTCTTTTCTCCTCGGGGATCTTACCTAGACAACTGAGAACACCATATATGCATGTTTCAATCCTTTTGTTCTTGTATCAGTCCACTTTCTCTTTGAGTATCTAGCTGTATTTTTTGGAAGTTGTGTTGCCAGAGTTAGGTACACTATCAGTGAACTAGCTTATTGAAATGGATGTTTATGCTGTACGGTTGTTTATTTCTTGTTATGATAGTGCTGGCATTTAATTTCAACTTTTATTTGGGCTTCATCATCTTAAATTTCTCTGTATGTGTCATCACAAGAGATAATAAATCTTAGCATTACTTAAATTTCTCTGTATCTGTCATCATAGGAGATAGTAAGTCTTAGCGCTACTTTCTCATTACAGTGTCTAGGCAAATTAGTGATAGGACAACCCAATGATATGGCATAAACAGTTGTGCAACATTAGCAGATATAAAGAAGTATCAGTTTTGGTGCCTGCTGGGGTGGAAGGCATTTGGACCTATTCTACAGGAATAAGTTGTGAGATGGTGAGGACCTGAAGCTCAGAGGGAATGTCAGCATATCCTGTTGTGATTGTTCAGCAGTGTCAGCTCAGCTCTCTGTGGGGAGGTGCCTGTTCAGCAGTTTCTCAGACATTCCTCCCATTACCACTGTGAAATGCTGTCATTTCTCTTGGAAGAAGCACACCATAGAATCATAGAATAGTTGGGGTTGGAAAGGACTTTGAGATCAAGTTCCAATCCCCCTGCCATGGGCAGGGACACCTCACACGAAACCATGTCACCCAAGGCTCTGTCCAGCCTGGCCTTGAACACCATCTTTTCCTCTCTCTAGTATTTCATAGTTCAGAAGATATCTGTGTCAAATGAAAAAGTATTTTTATCTTGTTTATTAATTACTTGCTCGTTCCTCACCTGCACATGTACATATAACATGCATTTTATAAACTCTTTTCATTTAAAACTGTTTTATTTTTAAATTAATATTGCTTAAGTGGCAGATGGGGAGACTTAGATGAGATTTCCTGTCTTTACTAAGAAGGTCTGTTTTTTCATGCGCATGCTTTCAATAGGTATGCTTCCACATTTTCTTAAGTGTGAAGTTTTGTTTGGGTTTTTTTATATATATTTTTATTCTTGAGAGCATATGTCAGCAATTCTTTTTAGTCTGGATCCCATTTATTCACATATAGTATTTTAAATATTAACAAGGGAAGATATAATGGCTGCAGTTACTCAACTGTTTGTTAGTAATACGTTCTAACTTCAGAGGCTTATGCATAGGCTGAGTATACAGGCTTTCTTGAGCATGTTTAGACAACTGCTTCTTTCTCTTTTGCCTCACATTTAACCCTAAACTAGAGGATAATAATAGATTTGGTAATGCATCAAAACAGGCATACTCACAAAATAAGCCCCTACTCATTTCCATTTTACCAGAAGCTTTTTCCCAGCAGAGCCCTAAGGTTTTTTTACAACCCAAATTTTTCCCCTTCTATATTGAATCAAAAACATTAAACACTATAAAAGAATCTCTCGCTCCCCAAAAAGCGCAGAGAACTGCTTCCATGCCTCAGTAATTGAGTTATGCTTGTGAGTATCAGGAGACACTGTAGTTCACTGCTGGTTTTAGGTTTTTCAGCTAGATTGTGTTTCAAAAGATGGACTTTGGCCTGGGATTCTTGTGGTCAGCCATAGTGGTTCAGTGGGATGGGGCTGGTGGGTCTTGGCAGTTGTAGTCTGGCCACGGAACACATGCAAAGATAAGAAAATATGTTCATCATATCCAACTGCACCTGCCATCTAGCATTGTGAAACTTCCAAACAAGATTTCTGTTGGGTATATTACTGGGGAGCCACTGTGTTTAGCAATGTTTGTTTTCTAGCCAGCTATACTTACAGTTTATGACAACAGCACATGTTGTTCAGACACTAGAAAATAATTAATCTAGCAGAATTGTTCTTTGGATTTATGAATTACTATGTATAAAGCCCATGTTTGTCATCCTGCTAACTTTCCCAGGCTTCATTTATTGTTCTGCTACAGATACTAGCAAAATAGATAGGAACTGTGTGTTGCTAATAGGGTAGCAGGGAAATTAGTAACAGATATGTTTACCTAAGAGCTACTGAAAGATAAGGTTTTAGTCTGTGATTGGTAGCTTTCTCTACCGCAGGAGAGATTTTTATCAGTTCAATCCTGAGAAGTAATGAAGATTCTCTTACCCACCTCTGCCAAACCAGGTGAACAAAACTCCTGAAAGTCTTGAATAGTCCATAATACTTCTTCAAAGCTGGGACTAGGTGTCTGTCTTTCAGAGGTTAGTTCATTTGAGGTTAAGTTTATGTTGTTATAAAGGTTGAGGAAATTCTGCTGAACCTTTGTTGCAAGTAAGAAAATAAGTGTAGGGTGCTGTTTTTCTTCTGCATGAAGATGTCAGGTCAGTCTGAAGTGTCATTTGTGTATTTATCTTGCATAAAAGGTCCACTGAAAGCCTTCATGTAAGCACAGCATTTGACTGTACTTTAGGATAAGAAGGAGGAATGGTCTAATGCAAAGAATGCAGAGTAGTAGACATGAAAGAAGAATTGCTAGAATTGCATTGTTTGGCAAGAAAAGATGTAAATTGGGTGATTTCACACACACCCACCCCGCTCCCCTCCCCCACCAACTATTTTTGTTCAGCCGTGATTTTTATGTTCATAAGAGTCTCACAAATCCTTCCAGTTTGGTGGATTGTTATATAAGTTGTTGCATGTTTAAATCTGATTTAGTAGATGTCTTCTTCTGCCTTTCTTCTATTTTAAAAACTTCCTATTGTCAGCTCGGAAATATACAAGAAATTAAGAAGCAGTGAATTGTGCAATGGAATTACTTGAAATGAAAAGCCAAAGCCCACTTCTGAGAGTATCAGAGGAAACCTGAAAATCCTTCTGAGAGATCAGAGGAAAGCCACCTACATTTATGCCAAATATTTGGATTGCATTAATATGCTTGTGATAGACTGTCATTTCTTTTTTTCTTTCTTTTTTCTTTTTTTTTTGTTTTCTTTTTTCTTTCTTTTTTTTCTTTTTTTTTTTTTTTTGGGCTATAAAAACATGCAATAAAGACATTTCACATGACACTATCTTTCTATGCATGTTGCATCTGGAAAAGCAGAAGGACTTGTGAAAAGTGATCACAAAGCTTTAAAATATCTATGGGATGAAATTATTAAAAATGCAGCAAAACTAACAAAAGTGTGTATATGTATAAATACAATTATGTAGTAAGCTTTCCTTACTGTATTTTGTACTTCCACAGTCAATACTTTGGGCTCTTTTCTTCATATGTTCTTTGGACTGCATACAACAGTAACACTATAGTTGGACTGTGGGGCCTACTGAATTTAGAGACATACAACATTGGAGACATGCAATAGCATTTGAAAATTGAGGCATTTTATGAGAATGGGAATTCCATGAGTATCTTTTTAGTAGCTGAAACAATTACTTGCCTTGCAAATTTTCCTCATGAACTGTTTCTTTTATGTTACTCTTCCAGAGCTGCAAAAGTTTGTAGGCTGTGTATCTTGTGTTATGCTTGCAGAGTGCAAATATAGATTTAGTGAATCTTGTTGCCTTGGAGAAAGCAAGCTCATTGGTGACACAGGAGAAGGGCTTGGAAGTGTTCTGTATTTGATATGAAAAGCAACATGTGGTTGAATTCTTCTTAATTCAGCAAGACAGTGAGACACAACAGCATCAGAACTTCAGAGTTTTTGTATTAAGGAAAGCAGAATACCCAAGAAGAATAGATGTTACTGATCTCTGACCAGCATTCCGGCATGTTGCCTTAGGAACTTAAATTTCTTTGTTTACGGGGGTCAACAACTGCTCTGGGAAATCTGATATGTTAGCTATGCCATATGCATACTCCACTTGTTGTATGTAGTTAATATGGTAATAGTAATAGCTCTGATATAAATACTTCTGATCTTATTTTAGAAGTGTTACCACTCAGCACTGCAAGAATATGGTTTAAGCACTGCCAGAAAACTGCTAATTCTATGACATTATTAGATAGAAAAATAAAAATATTTCTGTTTACACTGGCATGTTACTATGGTTGCAGGCAGGCTTGGGTGACGTCATGCCTTGGATCCATTGTGAGCATTTATTTAGGTAGTTGTCTCCATGGAAACATTTGTTTGTTTTGATGTTACTATGTGTTAAATTTTAAACAAATTTTTGTGGTTCTATACTGGATTGTTATTGAGGACTAGTTAATCTACAGAAGCTTTGTAAATATACCTTACTCCCTGCCCTCTAAAATATTTTTGGTAAAAGATCAAGTGAAAGCATGATTGTCCTCTCAAATTCCAGTAATAGTTTCTTATGTTGCTTTGACATGTTTTCTTGTTGCTGAGGAAGCCATGTGTTCTGAAGGCCAGAAACTCTCCTCCATCTTTCTGAGAAAGAAAGGTTTTGTTCCCATGGAGAATCTTCACAACACACTTTATTGTGCCCTGACTTTTGAGCAGTCCCACCCATACTCTATCCTTAGTATATCTTGCACAGTCAGCTCTTCAGCCTAGTTCCCACAGTTAAGATCAGTCAGGTCTCTACAGGAGTGCTTCCACCTGAGATCAGCTGGATTTTAACTCGGCAGTAGTTCACCAAGACTGTGAAAGAATTAAAATGGATAATGTTTGCTCTAAGCAGCTGGCAGGATAGCTCTTGGCAAGAATGAGTACATGCTTTCCCCATTTGTCAAGTGTAATTGTTGCCTTTTCTTTGTATTGAACAATTAGATACTTCTTGTTTTCTTAATATATTTGAAAGGAGTAGTACTTTGACACCTGCAGTCATTCAAAACAAGTATCTCTCCATTAGGTTTCTCTGAAGTAATTTGTATTTAAAAGATTTTACTGAATCCTCTCTTAATTTTTTTTTTATATGTAAATAGGTATGAAGTGGTCTTTATACGAATGAAGCACATAGTAGTTTTAAGTTGTGTTTTACCCCTCTACCGGAGAGATTCTTTTAATAGTGGCACAGAATCTGATTTGCATTATGCTACTTTTTGCATGAAGTAAAGATAAGTTAACTTGTGTACTTTAATATGTCTGCATCAGGAAGCGAGTTTTAAGTGGATATAGAATTATATGCAGAGCATAATCTGTGCTAATAAATCTCTCCCAGGCAAACTGTGAAGTAGTAGTGCAGTTACAGGTAAAACTCCGGGTAAGTTACAACAGAAAGTGTTGTTTACCACAGTTTCTCTATATTAATTGAAATTATGATCCAATTTCATTTGTTGCCTGAGAATGCCAAATTTAATGTTGACTTTTGCACTTTATTTTTGAAAAGCTTTCTATTAAAAAAAACCAAAACCAACTCTTTTCCCCCTTTTATCAAGAGGCATAAATTCCAGAAGTAAAACAGTGATCACTTACGAGAGGATGGATGTAGATTCACTTGCAGATATGCAGGCTTGTTTTGTGCATGTAAAGTGTGTAAGTCCTGTACCCATAATGATGTATGCTTATTATGATTTTAAGAAATGCCTTTTTCTGTGTCAGGAGACATCACAGTAGACACAAAGCCTACAAATGCAGTGGTGGGTGATTCATTGCTCAGCTGATACGGAATGCTGCATGATGCTATATACAGTACGATAGAGCACTACTATAGAGCAGTAGAATTCTGGTATGAGATCTTGTGCCTCTTTTTTTCTTTTTTTTTTTTCTTAGTCAGCCTAATTTCTTCGAATTTTACCATCATAAAAAATTGTCTTACTTTAGTTTATAACAGCAGCTATGTGAAATCTGTGTTAGTTTTACTGATTAGGAAGCAAGTATTTTCTAGACTGTTACACATCAAAGTAGACTTTGTCTCTCAGTTTTCATGGATTGAAGCAGAAGTTGATTAAGATATAAAGGATCCAGGTCCTGTCTACAGAGTGCTCCTGCCTTTCTTTGGAGGTCAGGGCAGTTGGTGGCCTCTCTTGTGAAATATGTACTGTGGTCAAGGCCCTGAGGCTCGAGATTTTAAAGGGGAAGATGAAGATGACACTGGCATGGTATTTGTGGAAAACCCAAGCTACACAAGGTGAGGAAGAGACAACAGCTGGAGACCAAGTGAACAGAGACTGTCAAGCTAGAGAAGGCTGAAAGTTTGTGGCTTCTGGCAACAAGGAGTCATGATCTGTTCCGCCTACAGAGGGGCTTTGGACTATACAATTTCTATAACTTAGTGGATTCTGGAGAGGCTGCAAGGCAGTCAATATGCAAGAATTTTGGCTGCAGGAGACTGCAAGCTGCACATGCATGATGATCTTTTATCTCTTCCTGTCCATTGTGTCCTGCCTACATGTTGCCCTTGCTCTGACTTAATGGCACTGCTCCCAGCATACATTAGGCCTTAGCACAAGCTGTGTGTTAGCCAAAATCTGAGCAACAGTTGAGTAAACAGTTACAGGCTCAATCCCTGATCACTGAGAGATCATGACTTTTACCATCCAGAATATCTCATGTGCTGTTACACTTCCCTGTCACTGTCACCATATTCTGGCCACAGTGCTGTAGCAGGTGTCAGGAGCAATGGGTACCAGTCACAGATAGTTACTGGAGATTCCTCTTGTGGATAATCCAGACATATACCTTTTGTCCCCACCATATGCCTCAGGAGTTTTGTTGTTTGGCAGGTGTGGGATCTGGGATTGTTGCAGATGGACTGCAAAGATTTGTCCAGCCTTCTAAGATTGACCTGTTTGTTGTCTTCCTCATGGGTACCAACAGTAGTGCTCCAAAGGTAACCTGGAGCATATCAAGAGAGACTTCAGAAATCTGAGAGTGAGAGTGAAGCACATTGAGCTCTGGTCACAATCCCAGGCCTTGGTACTCATTAGTGGCATTAACCAAGCTAAAATGACTGGAAGTGATCCATGAGATTTCTAAACTGAATTTAAAAAAAAAGAAAAGTCTTTTGTGTATGATGAATGATTTAAGGAGATACTCTGGACTTGTTATTCACAATCAAATAGAAGAACTGGTTGAAGATGTAAGAGTTGAGACAGCCTTGGCTGCAGCAACCAGGTGACTGTAAAGTTGTAAGATTTTGAGAGACGTGGGCAAGATGAATAACAGAATTACAAACCTGGACTTCAGAAGGGAAGATCTCTGCCTGTTCAGTTTCCCATGAGAAACTGCCCTGGATGGCAGAGGGGCCCAGTAGAGCTGGTTGATCTTTAGGACAGCTTTCTCTGAGCACAAGAATGGTCCATTCCCATGTGCAGGAAGTCAAGAAGCCTGGCAAGAGGGCAGCATGTATGAGCATGGAGCTTCTGACTGAGCTCAGACATGAAAAAGGAGTACGCAGGAGGTGGAAGCAGGGAGAGACTATGTGAGAGGAATATAGCCCATGCATGAAGGAACAGAGTGAGGAAAGCCGAAGTTCAGCTGGAGTTGAAACTAACAAGGGGAGTGAAGGAGCAAAAGTGTGAGCCAGCTGCTTGGTGTGGCAGGCGATCTAGTGACAAGTAGAAAAGGCAGAGATACTCAGCGCCTTCTTTTGCCTCCATTTGCAACCAGTAGGGTGTGCCTTCAGCATTCCCAAGTCCCTGGGTCTGCTAGCAGAGCCTGTGGGTTTGAAGCAGTACCCACAGTAAAGGAAGATAAAGAATCACTTGAAGTGGTTAGATGTAGAGGAGTCCATGTGTTAGGTAGTGGTTGCCACCTCCTACTTCATTTGATACAGTAGTTGCTAAAAGACATAATACCTGTAGCAGAAAGGGAATGTTTCTGTACTATCTGGACATTCATAATTCAGAGGGAAACTTTACTGCAGTGTTTTGCATCAAGCGAGTAAGTTTCTGCTTAAGCTGTGGAACAGCTTTAAATCAAACCTAAATCTTTCTCAGTGGTGAAAAGCAGTGATGAGCTGTTTCGTGGAGACAAGAATTCATTGTGAAAAACATCTCACTTCATGTCTGTTTAGACTGTATGATATTCCTGAAGTCTAGTAGTTTTTCTTGCTGTGTTTAGTTCCCCATAATGGGTTTTGGAGATCCTTTTTGGGAATGGTGCTGTTCTTTGCAAAGCTGCATGGCTTGTGAGAGCTTGCCACAAACTATGCTAGCTGCAGAAATGGATGCAGTGCAGCTACAGCTGTGTGGTACTGCACTGATCTGGTTGCCATGGGCAGGGCCACCTTCCACTAGAATAGGTTGCTCATAGCCTCATCAACCCGGCCTTGAACACTTCCAAGGATGGGTAAGCCACAGCTTCTCTGGACAACCTGTGCCAGGGCCGCACCACCCTTACAGGGAAAAACTTCTGCCTCACATCTAAATCTCCCGTCTTCCAGTTTAAAGCCATTTCCCCTTGTCCTGTCACTACATCCCCTTGTAAAAAGTCCCTCTCTGTATTGTAGGCCCCCTTTAGGTACTGGAAGACTGTTGTAAGGTCTCCCCTGAGCCTTCTCTTCTCCAGGCTGAACAAGCCCAACTCTCTCAACCTGTCTTCATAGGAGAGGTTCTCCAGCCCTTGGAGCATCTTTGTGGCTCTCCTCTGGACACGCTGAAGCAGGTCCCTCTTGTGTGGGGGCCCAGAGCCCTGAATGAAGAACATGACCTAAGCACCACTGACTTGTTTTCCTTCTTTTTTTCCCTCGACTTTATTCTGGAAGGAAGAGCCCTGAGAGTTTGGGGAACCTTTTAGTCTTACGCTGTTACCCTTTTTTCACAATTGTGGCACAAGCTTCGTAGGATACTTAGGCAAAAAGCTTTCTGTAGTGCTCTTTCAGCAGACAGAAAAGTACAAGACTCTAAAGAAAAGGATAAGCCACCATCATCTGGTGAGAAGGAGTCTTTGCTGTAGACCTGTTCATCTGTTTATCTCTGCTGATACAGCAGAGCATTGTACCGCCTAGTGCTGTTTGTGATCATGGGCACCAGCAGCTGCAGAACAGTGGTGATCTTTGGCACCAGGCTGTGACTCTCATGACATATGACAGCACTTGCTTCATTGCGCAGATGTCTTGGGTCTTTATTCTATGTCCCTTAGTTGCAAATTTTGTTTAAAAATGAAAGTAAGCTAATGAGAGGAGCAGTTGTGCTCACTATCATTGTAAAAGATGAAACTGATAGCTTTTACATAATCAGAAAAGTGTGTACAAGGATAAGTTGTTTTTCTTTCAGTTAGCAGCAGATATACAGTAATACTGTAACATCACTGTAGTTCATTACACCATAACTGAAAAATCAGAACAAGAAAATAAGATAGGTTTGTGTTTATTGTTTGGAATCTAACTCAGTTACACAAGATCTCCAGACAAACACATTGTAATTCTCAGTGCAGTATCAATTAAGCCTAAATTTATCTGCCTCATGATATTTGAGGTGTTCGTTACTCATTGTGGAGTGGTGATTGTTGAGCTTCTGAGTGGAACTGATCATGCTGAGAATGGAGAGTTTATCTGTACTGGAGCAGTGCGGGTGAAATACAAGAGGCTACTGACGAGATCATAGAGGAGAAGGGGGACAGCTCTTACTCATCATCACGTGCAGTCTGTATTTCACAAAAAGGTGTTGTGTTTTCACTTCTGCAAGAATGAGGCTCTGTGATATGGGATAGATGAAAAACGGTGACTGCACTGTTTGTCATCCTGTCCAGTCACTTCCCTATGTAGAGTGGCTGCTACTGCTGCATGCAAATCTGAGAGTAATCTTGTTTAACATCTTCATCGCTGACATGGACAGTGAGGTTGAGTGCGCCCTCAGCAAGTTTGCCGATGACACCAAGCTGTGTGGTCCGGTTGATACGCTGGAGGGAAGGGATGCCATCCAGAGGGACCGTGACACGCTTGTGAGGTGGGCTGATGCCAGCCTTATGAAGGTCAACCATGACAAGTGCAAGGTCCTACACCTGGGTCGGAGCAATCCCAGGCACAGCTACAGGTTGGGCAGAGAAGAGATTCGGAGCGGCCTTGCGGAGAAGGACTTGGGGGTGCTGGTTGATGAGAAAATGAACATGAGCCGGCTGCAGTGTGCGCTCGCAGCCCAGAAAGCCAACTGTATCCTGGGCTGCACCAAAAGGAGCATGACCAGCACATTGAATGAGGTGATCCTGCCCCTCTACTCTGCTCTTGTGAGACCTCACCTGGAGTATTGTGTGCAGTTCTGGTGTCCTCAACATAAAAAGGACATGGAACTGCTGGAACAAGTTCAGAGGAGGGCCACGAGAATGATCAGGGGACTGGAGCACCTCCCGTATGAAGGCAGGCTGAGGAAGTTGGGGCTGTTCAGCCTGGGGAAGAGAAGCCTGCATGGAGACCTCATAGCAGCCTTCCAGTATCTGAAGGGGGCCTATAGGGATGCTGGGGAGGGACTCTTCTTCAGGGAGTGTAGTGACAGGACAAGGGGTAACGGGTTAAAACTTAAACAGGGGAAGTTTAGGCTAGATATAAGGAGGAAGCTCTTTACTGTAAGGATGGTGAGGGACTGGAATGGGCTGCCCAGGGAAGTTGTGAGTGCTCCATCCCTGGCAGTGTTCAAGGCCAGGTTGGATGAAGCCTTGGGTGAGATGGTTTAGTGTGAGGTGTCCCTGCCCATGGCAGGGGGTTGGAACTAGATGATCTTGAGGTACTTTCCAACTCTAACTATTCTATGATTCTATGATTCTAATGACTGTAATCTGATTCAACATTTTTTGTTCCCAGTAAATCCTATGACTGATGTAAAATGAACAGTGAAGAGTATTTAGTGTAGTATTACCTTGAGAGGACCAATACATTTACCATTTGTCAGCAGCTCATCCTATTAAGACAGCAGAACTAGCATGTTTGGTTTTCTAAGCTTTTATGGTAAAAAATAAAGAGAAATTATTTCCTTTTACAGAAAAGCTGGAACTGTGGTTTCTTTTTCCAGGGAGGTTGCTTTTCTTTCATTGTTTCACCTCAGATGGGAGCAATAGGAGAGCTTTATATTATACATTATTATGCTGAAGTGGGTGGCATAGCTGGGAAAGCTGTTGAACTGAAATGCATAGAACTAACTTAATCTCTTTTGTCAAGACAACAGACTGGCCTATGGGGTCTTCTGTAGCCAGATGAAGAAAGCTATGGAAAGGGTACTCAGCAGACATTTAAAGAAGCTGTTTGGTTTTCATCCTGAGCTGAACCATGCCTGCTGATGTAGTTGTCTGATTTTGAGTTTAATTTGCGAATCCATCTGACTCTAGCTTCAGTCAACATTGGCCATTTTTAACAGTTTGTCTGATTTAGTCCTGTGTTCTGTGACCAGCAGTACAGTGTCTCATGCATGCTTGGGAGATTGTTCCTTATATTCCCCTTTTAGACGCTACACAGTGTAGCCCAGTCTTTGGCCACCTTAAATTATAGTTCTGTGTCTTCAAGTACTAATCTGTGAAAGGTGTGGTTGGGATGGACGTTGAAGTGGCAGTCACCTGAGGTAAATAGTGAAGGTACATAAGAGCTATTAAGGCTTAAGGGTTACCCATAAAGAACTGGATTTCTGTAACGTTAAGGACTCTGACTTGATGTTATCTACCATGACAGCTGAAATTTTTGGAAGTGTTTCAGCTCCATTTGTCAAGGCCTTGAGATAAAGAAGATGAAAAGATGTACTTTCTAGAGACAGTTATACAAACAGCTATGCCAAGTGTTGATTAGATTTATGTATGTGCTTGCTGCAAGTGTAATCTCTTAATCTTGGAAGAAGTCACTTGCTGAACAGCACAACTTCTCCAACATGCGTGATGATACAGTAGTTAAGTATTGACTAACCTCTTTAACAGTGTTGTTAATTGTCATATGCTGTGTTTTTTTTAAAATAAGCACTTAAAGTGTGCCTGATTTGCATGTATTAGGAAGAATCTGGCCAACATTTCTGCTTGTCATCTTCGTTGGGTTCCATTTGAAAATCTCTGAGGCTCTTGGGAGCTTTGAAGAATGAAAGGATTTGCCTTCTGATGCCTCCAAGTGGGTGGACACCCTGCTTCTGCTGCAGGGTAGAAAGGCACAAAGACAGTTTTTGTAGTTGTGGTCTCACAGGGCTGCTGTAGGTGTAGGATAAGGTGTTTAGCAGTGCAGAAAGCTTGCTTTGGTTGTGTTCTACTGTATCAGACTTTGTTTAGTAATTGAGGCAAAGTAGAGCATTGGTGTGAACTAGTTGCTGTTGAGCTCCTCCTGGTTTTGCTGTTCTTATTATGAAAAGTTAACTAGAAATATATACATCAAGTACTTAAGCTAGTTTTAAATTAACTGCGTGTATCAACATACCTAATATAGAGATTTTCTGGTTAGAAATAGACAGCATGTACCCCTGCAAAGATGTTTGTTGCTTGTTAAGGGGGTTTCCACAGTAGACCTGCACAGGATGGTATCTGCTATACAGCACATGGAGCTTAACAGTGTATATGTACATGACATTGTCTTAATCTATTGTTTTTATGTCATGCTATTTTTCTGCAAGAGACAGCTTGCAGTTTTGCTTTACAAGTTATGAGGATATATTTGACTTTCTTATGAACAGCAATCTACCCTGTGGGCAGCGGTAGTGGAGTATGAGACACTAGCAGTTTAATTAGCTCCCATGGAAATTTGTCAGCAGTCCTCATTCAGAAGATTCTATATTTCAATCAAATGGGTATATAAGAATATAGTAGATAAGACAGTCTTCTGACATATGCACTGGAGTAAAAGCATGGAATTCTGATACTGATTGCAGCATTAACTGTCCAGAAGTTAGAAAGCTTACCCTCCTATACCAAACATTGTGGGAGTTAATATTGCTACATTGAATATCTTTCTTGCACCAAAATAATGTACTGTCTGCAAATGACAGTTTGGAGCAATACTTGACTTTCTTGGTTTAGCTGCTAAAATCACTGGCTTTGAAAACAATGTAAGCTTCAACACTAAGTAATTCAGGAAAAAAAAGATGGGAAACCTTGTTTTCTAAATTTAAGTAACTAAGAGCTGCTACTATTGCTAATTGTAATAATTCCTGTGTGGAAATGAAACAGAAAGTGCCCTTTGTACAAAGCAGAATTCAAGAGGGCAGCAGTTTGTATTCAAAAGTTAGAGTTGTGACCTGACAAAGAAAGAGATGTATCAAAAGGGAGTTTGTATTTCTCTTCAAGAAGCTTTTTCAAAGGAAAAGCTTCTACGGTATTTTGTGCTTATTAAATGCTATTAACTGTTTAGTAGTATTTGATCACAGCAACATTGTTCAACTGGACTAATCTAATGGCAGCTTTAATTTCATCCTGGCAGGCCGGGGGGTCCTGTGCCTTGATAGATTTTGCAGCAGATGTAAGATACGGGCTAAATTTGGCAAAAATTTCCCCTAACAGTTCAGTAATTCTAGCTGCTTCCTTAGTTCAGTCACTGAAGTTATGTTAGACATCTCCAAAATTGTCGGAATCTTTCCCAGTGTTGGTTTGATACCTTCCTTCAGTAGCTGTTCATCTAAATGAGTCACAGATTTCCAAAAGAATGTACACTTGTTCTTTCATAGTCTCCTCTCTGCTTTCACTATTCATTCCAACATCTTGGAGGCTTCCCAATTGTTCCTTGTCATTTTGGTTTGTGGTGATGATGATGATGTCCACAAGATAGAAAATTATGTTGGTAAACCTCCTTTTATTGTAAACTTTTGGATCTTCTAAATACAGCTCGTGCTTTGAATTGAGAGAAGTGTGATGTAAATGAGAGAATATCTGTTTTGGTGTTAACTGTCATAATTTGCTGCATTTCTTCTTGATTGGTTTCAGATGCACGTGAGTCAGCACTGTAAAGACAAACCTTTAATCCAGGGAGGGGGAGCTGCACATTTTTGTGAAGGTTAGAGTTTTGGCAGAGATATAAATTTCCCATACAAGGAACACACATAGCATGGAAGATTGGAGATGGTCTGCATATTTAGAGCTTTCCTGTAACCATCCAATTTTCTCTTTCATATGTGAAGGCCATCTTCCGGAAAGGGAGGCATGTGCAGTTTCTTCTTCGTTTAGGTTATACATCTTATTTATTTGAAAGAGAAATTGTGATATTTCTGCTGTTGTGTAGCTGCAGTCTGGAGCCTTCTTTCTTGAAGGCTGTGATTTGGTCCTTGGCTGTTGGCTATGACAGACTCGTATCTTGTGGGTTTTTCTGCATATGACTTCCAGATATGGACTGCCATCATAGTTAGTTTTTCTTCTTTCACTTGGCATTTCATTCTTAATCTCACACCTTATTATCTCTCTCCATGGTCAGTCCCATAAACTGAGCTTGTGCTCTTAAGTTAACCCCAGCTGTCTATTTTTAATGCTGCCACCTTCTCATATTGCCAGCAGAAAATTTTAAGATATACATACATTTGTGTTTTCTCCCTGTCTTCAGGATCACTAAAACAAGCCCCTCCCACATGCACATGCTTTTTTACTTACCTGAATATATCTGACCTTTCAGGAGAGTTCACTATCATTGAGCTGTCACAAGGTTCAGAAATAGCTTTCATGCCTATATGTGATTTGACATGGAAAAAAACAACCTTGTGAAATACTTTGAAAAAATGGAATTTTGCTGTTGTAAAACCATCTGATAATGATGTTTTCTTATTGGGACAGTCTGATAAAAATGTGTTAGTTTTCAATTTGATGTTATTAAACTCTAAAGGAAAGCCCCACTTTGGATTGGATGAGACTGATGCTCTGGCTTTCATAGTAGCATTTTTGGAAGCAGTGACTTGCTATCACAGTCCCAAAATACATCAATCCACGTCATTCAATATTTAAATTATGTTTCAGAAATAGCTATAAAAAGACACTTCTTACGTGTAGTATGAAGTACTATTATACTCTGCTCTCAAAAAAAATCCCAAATCCAAACCAGTCTGTAGCTGGAAATGTTTACTTAGAGGGTAGGGGGAAATGTCCTGGAGCTGGAATGGAGCTGGGTACCTCAGTTATCATTTAGTGCTTTCTAAATTTCTTGGGCACAAAATATGAGTAAGCTTGCTGTATTTTGGCAATATAGTCATTAACAAACAGCTGCAGTGCCTGAATAATACAGTGAATATGCTCTATATTCATTAATTAAAGGTTGCATTTTCCATCCCTTTCCCTTCATTTTTCTTGTCTTCAGTCAGTGACTTTTTTCCTTTATACTGAACAGTGTAACTTCTGTATTAGTATGGGAGTTTTGTCAGAGACATCAGTGGAACAGGGTGTTCCAGACATCTTTCCCTATAGGAGCAAGTAATAAAATGTTCAAATTGCACTTGTAATTTTACTTGAGCTTCATAGTGATTTATAAACATGTCTTCACAATGCACACCCTTTTCCTTGCCACCATCTTGCATTGTTGTTTTTGTGCTGTTCTGATGTGAATTGGCCCAACGTGGGTGAAATAGCCATTGCAGTAACTACAAATATTCTGCCTAGGAATTAAAAAACCCTAATAATATTAGACATAATAAAGATACGGAGCTAGGCTTTTTGCTGAAACATCACAAAATCCCAGGAGAAACAAGAAAGAAATTCAAGGAAAGTTAGCACCACATAAAACTGGAAGGTTTTTTAATGTAATTTTGAGGAAAATCTGAGAGGAGAAAAACTTTTGGGTAAGATGTTCCTAGAACAAATCTTGGATCCTCGCTGATGTTGTGTAATAATGAGTTGGATTCAGTTATTATTCTGTTCCTTGTGCAGTGGTTCACTTTTAAGGTCCAATTCAATTCTTAATGAAAGCATAATTTAAGCTCTAATATCTTGAGATCTTACCATGTCAAGTCCTATTTAATAATACCGTTGTTCTTTGACCTCTTGTAGTTGTGTGTTAATTTTTGTCTCAATCAAGTAAGATATGGTATCAGATAATCATACAGTATTAGTCCTCCATGAGGTATTGAGCTTTTCTCTTCTGAGTCTCGTTAGTAAAAACAGCACTGTTTTATGTAACTATTTGATTTCTGCTGTGGAGATTTCATTTTTCTTTCCACATCCTATTCTTAACTGGTCTCATGAAAAGAGGTTGCTTGTCTTCCCTGAATGTTAGCACAGTCAAAACATAGATACTGCATGTCGAGAGAAAGCTCTAAGGAAAGTACTGGCTATCAAAAGCCTGAGGGAACTGAGTGCTAACAAGAAAGTTCATTGAGTTACATCTCCATTTCTAAGTGCCCTGTATTTAGCTAATAGCTAATTTAGTTAACAATAGTTAATAGTCTGAAAGCTGTCCTTCAGGATCTTTTTCTTCTCATACTTGCAAGCAATTTTGTAAGTTTCTATGGATTAACTGCTTGGGATCACTTTTATTTAGAAGACATTTAGCTGTGCAGCATTGGCCTTGCCCACAGTCGCAGCTTGTGACTGTACTTAAGCTTTCTTTCAACAATGTTTGTGTTGGAAATTGCTTCATTGTATGTAGACTGGTCTCCTTTTTAATCAGTTTTTTTAATACTCCTGGGAAAAGTGACTCAAAATAAACCTAGCTGCTGGGTTTTCATTTTTTTTTTCTAGGACATGAATTGGATGTGCCAGCTCATATGGGATTGCTGGTGAGCTCTGGAAGGATGCTTTATCTGTGTTTCCTACTTTTCTTTCATTGGGTTATCAAGCAATGGGTTCAGGCGCACTGCTTTAACTGGCAGAGAAATTACAGGTGGTGCCAGTTCTTTGCCCTGTGCTCTGAGCTGTAATGCCTTTGCCATAAGCCTCTGCGCTTCAACAGCAGAAAGAGCTTTTGAAATTGAGCAAATAGCTTCTTACCACTAGCTTGTGTAGTAAGGCCATCATAGACTACAGAAGACTGACAGATGAAATGATTAGCTATTGAAAATCATAAGTAAATCTTCAGCTATTCTTAACTGCTTTCATTTATTGGTACAAGGCTAACTTAATGAGCACTATGACATCATCCTCTTGGATTTTCATGTTTTGGATGTGCTCAGCAGTGTCCCTGGCAGCTGTGAACTGTATTACATTGTTAGACTGTGGTTAACAGTTTCTGCTTCCTTCCCCTATGATATGTGTGTGTGCCCAGCCTAGCGCATATCCTTAACATTACAAGAACCAAAGAGAACAGCAAATAAATTGAGCCCTCTGGAGAAATAACCAGCATATCTGCAGATGCCTGATTGTGAGGCACAGTCCTCTTGCTTCAGCACTAGTTTATCCCCTGCCAGTTGGGTCTAAGACCTGTCTGCAGGCTCTCTTTTTTTGCTCTCTATAACTTACATCTGTCTGTACTCTAACTTCCCTACTGCTGTCATGCACCCCCACCACAACACAACTTCCACACCAGTTGTGCTGACAAATAGTGCCTGCACCCAAAAAATAGATTTCTATGTTACTGAAAAACATGCTCTGAAAATTGCATGTCCCTTACTGGATTCTTCCACAGAACTAGACAGCATACTAAGGATAAAAATAATACACTTGTGATAAAATTACTAACCAAACCCCAAACAAGTGGATTCTGCTGCTCTTACATGCTAATTTCATCGCTTTCTTTAAGTCCTGTATAATCATCAGGCCTACTTTCTGCTTGGACTTTTCCTTTCCCTCATCATCCTTAAGTGCCATTAATCTCTTCAACACCTTTAACTCATTCTGGGGTTTGCTTTCCTTTGGAAGCTTTTATCCACTACATGTTTTTGCCAAGTCATTTTCCTTCTCTGGTCCCCCTCTTTATTCCCTTCCCAATACTGTTTTATCTGATAGGCTCATAACTTTTGCATTTGCCTTTTTTTTTATTGCTGTTGTTTTTAACTTCAGATTTTATTTTAATGGAAGGGAGTTTTCACTCTGGGTGAATCATATAGGAAGGAAATACTGCAGAAATAAAGTCAAGAGGAGAAAAAGGTTAACTTCAAATATAGAAGAGAGTTTTCATGAAAGATTCCTAAAATATTTAAGTTAAAGCCTGATAAAGGTGTTGGCTGCTGGTGTAGTGAGCTGCTGATGTCCTCTTGGTTTAGATTTTCAAAGCATGGCAGTTTGGAAGCTGTCACAGTTTCAGATACTTAGAATTAGCTGTGCGCAGTTTTACCCTTGCTCAGTAATGAGAAAAAAAGCATCTGGAGGTAAGCTGGCACTTCCAGGTTCTGTTCCTGAGTGAATGATGTGTGTTCTTCTGCCCTTGCTGCCTGCTCCTTGACTCCAGAGAGATTTTTGCAAGTCATGGCTATTGCTGTAATATACAGAGAACATTTTGCACTGCAGTTTGCATTTCTCTTCTCTTGTTGCTTCGCTCTCCTGGAATGATGAGAAAACTGATGATTGCGTTGCCTTGTGGTCAGTAGGGTATATAGAGCCACTTGGTCCACCTCCTTATGTTTGATTTGGCCAAGGTACTAGAAGTTACGGAGTAATTAAGAAGGTCACCTGTATGTCTCATTTGTCAGTCCTGAACTTTCTTTCAAGGGAATACACTTCTGGTAAATAGCCATGCACTCAAAGGTGCTTGCGTTCCGGAATTGTCAGCTATTTCAGCAGAAGAATTCTGTTGCTTCTTCCTAGGATCATTTTTCTGAGGATATCTTCTGGAAGGATATCTAATAGTTCCCAATTTACTCCTGCATGCATGAGCATCCAGATATCTAATTTCAGTATCTCAGTTCTACCCATTAATAGGGCAGAAGTCTCTGATGCAAGGTGATACCTCAAGCTTTGTTTCCTTAATTGGTTCTTTTAAAACCACCTTTTTTAGAGCTGTTAGTGCAGCACAAAGAACCTGATAGAATTATATTACAGTATCTCCCCACCCCTCTTCTTTCTTCAGCTGTATTTTTCAGATTTTTACACAAGTCTCTGCTTTGGGCTAGTCATACATTGTTCAGTTTTATCCAAGAAACTGTTCTCTTTTTAGTTTGTCAGTTTTTTGCATTGTATATTGAACTTTGTTGTTTCATTCTTGACTGATAATATAGCAAGAAACAGATCTTCATAGGATATAATTGCAAGGTCCTACACCTGGGTCAGAGCAATCCTAGGCACAGCTACAGGCTGGGCGGAGAAGAGATTCAGAGCAGCCCTGCAGAGAAGGACCTGGGGGTGTTGGTTGTTGGTTGCTGAGGAACTTAACATGAGCTGGCTTCAGTGTGTTCTCACAGCCCAGACAGCCAGCCGTATCCTGGGCTGCATCAAAAGGAGCATGACCAGCAGGTCGAAGGAGGTGATCCTGCCCCTCTACTATGCTCTTGTGAGACCTCACCTGGAGCATTGTGTGCAGTTCTGGTGTCCTCAACATAAAAAGGACATGGAACTGTGGGAACAAGTCCAGAGGAGGGCAGCGAGGATGATCAGGGGACTGGAGCACCTCCCATATGAAGACAGGCTGAGAAAGTTGGGCTGTTCAGCCTGGAGAAGAGAAGGCTGCGTGGAGACCTCATAGCAGCCTTTCCAGTACCTGCTGAAGGGAGCCTGTAGTGGTGCTAGGGAGGGACTTTTCATTAGGGACTGTAGTGGCAGGACAAGAGGTAATGGGTTCAAACTTATACAGAAGTTTAGATAAGAAATAAGGAAGTTCTTTACTGTGAGGATGGTGAGGAATGGGTTGCCCAAGGAAGTTGTGGATGCTCCATCCCTGGCAGTGTTCAAAGCCCGGTTGGACAGAGCCTTGGGTGAGATGGTTTAGTGTGAGGTGTCCCTGCCCATGGCAGGGAGGTTGGAAGTTGATGATCTTAAGGTCCTTTCCAACCCTAACCATTCTATGTTAAATACTACAATAGCTTGCAAGGTTCTAGCAGCCTGCTTACCCTACCTAGGGACCTAGCTTTACTTTGGTACTGTTTTTTGGCTGTGGATTGTGGAGACGATGGCCAGTAAAAATCCTGAGTAGAGGAGAAACAAAGCAGAAAGTGAAAACTATAAAACACTAGGGGGAATAAAAAAGTAAACTAGCAGCCCTGTGGCATAATTTGCTTCTTGGTTAAACAGATCAGTCTTGAACTTTGTGCTGGTAGCATTGCAGCACCATTTTCTTCTTGGGAAAAAAGAATATATCTGTTAGATTAGTGATGTATTTTGCAAAGACCAGTACAATCTTTTTTTCCTTCGAGGAATTTATGGTGCCCTTTTACTGTCAATGCATACAGTACAAATACCATTAACCATTGCTATTAATGTACATTACATCTGTAGACCTTATCAAGAAGATTTGGGGGTGTTATCACAAGTAGCAAGAAAAGAATAATTTTCAGTTCTACTGAATGAATAGCAGTGAATGCTTTGGGAAATACCACAGTAATAATCCAAAAGTTCCTGCTCTAAAGTGGTAAATTAGAAAAATCTATTGTAAGAAAATTGGGGAGTTTCAGGAGTTTTTTAATATGGCAGATCGCTCTTGGAAAAAAAATGAAAAATTTTGGACAAGTTAAGCAGGATTTATCTATTATTTCTCTGACGTTTAAGATTAAAAAAAAAAAAAAGGAAACATGATTTAAAAGAAACACTTCTCGTTTCACTTCTTTTGTCTGTTAAGATAATGTAGAAAGAGCTAAAGTTCAAAATCTGGTCTGAATGCCATTGGGAAATATGATTTTGGTAGGTATAAAAAGTCTGACTTACAGACTGTTCTCAATGTTCTTATGACATTTATTGTGCCAGTAAGTCAGAAACTGTGACAAATAAGCCACACAAGCATAATGTTGCCAGTGCAATCCTTCATGCTGTCTCCTGAATGAATGAGACTGCCTTGGGAAGGGAATAAATATAGGGAGTATCCCAAATCCTGTTTGTTCTGATTTCCAAGATATGACATGTTTGAGTTTTACTTAACTGCTCAGTTGGCTGAGGCACCCAGGTCCATGGTGAGTTCAGACTAAATAAACTCTACAAACAAAACTCCTTGTACAGAAGTTTATGCAAAAACATTTATTGGGCTCCCACCTCTACTTATGCTATCTTCAGACCCTTATCAGACTGTCTATACTCCTTATACCTTTCTGGATAGATGATAATTCCCACAGCGAAAGAGTACTGGTTAGTGTATCCTGCTGTAATTCCCTCTGGTATGCTACCCAGAACACAAGTTTGTCTGAGTACTTTCACATTTTCTTTCCTTCTTCAATCTAAGAAAATTTAAAGGAAAGGTGACCTTTTGGGATGGGAGTATGGAATGACTTTTGGTAGCTTGGAGATTAAGACAGAAAACTGTTTTGGAGACCTTGCTGTATTAACATTGAACTGTAACAGTTCCATGGAGATAAAAGATTTCTAATATAGGTCAAGGATTTTGTGTATTGGATATGTGGAGTGTACAGCTTTGCTTTTCATCTCAGCCAGAATTGTAGACAACTTAATACAAATAGTATTCAAGTCCAGATAACATAGTAGTATTAATTTGCAGCAGTTCATTTTGCACTCCATTGTTCTGATCTTGTGAACACAGGACACTGTTAATAGTAATATTTGCAAAATAAAACTGCGTCGCTTGCTGTTGCAATCTGTTTGGGCCTGTATTTGATCTTTTGTACCCTCTTCACTATGCTACTTTCCAGGTGCAGAAATGAGGCTTTTACATATGTGAATTTGAGTTCCCAAGAGCAAACCAAGTAATTCAAGCTTTAGTTCAGAATCTTCCCATTCGTAGTGGTTGCGTGTGGAGAGACCCATCAAGGAAGCTCCCTTGATGGAAAGCAAAGCTTCCTAAATTCTTCCGAGTGTGTTCAGTCTGCTGAAATGGTATGCATAGATAAAAGCAACTTTCATGGGTGTCCCATGAATAGATTGTTTCCTCTACTTAACTATGGTACATTAGAGTAATTCTGCATGTTGTAAGAAGCAGAATTTAAAATAGAATGGCATGTAAGAATGTATCCTTCCTAAACACAAAGGTTTATTTGTGTCATAATAAAGTACAGGGCTCTAAGAATTTATATTATTAATGTCCTTCTTACGTGTTCTTTTCATTGAGGTGGCTAATCATGTGACTTCTGTTTTTGTACAAGTCTTCTCCCCCAACCCCCTCTTAGCATTATTGTTGCTCTCTTCCGTTTTGTCTCATTTTCTGGTCAGATAGTTTTAATTTGCATTTCCGGTATCTGATTGTGTCATATTTCTGTAGCTCTTAATTAATATTTTTTTCTTTTTTTTCCTTCCCCTCCCCCCTTTTTTACTGTACAATATTTTATCTTCTTTCTAGGTCTCTATTAACTCTCTGGAGTGCTAAACCTAAGAGGAGACTGTTAATAGCTGAGAGATCACCCTTGGCATACTTAATTGTAGACAAGTTGTTTGAACTTGTAACACTTGGAAAATGAAAGTTAATATATTTGTTTTGTTATTCCCATGGAAACAAGATATTTATAATGAGCTCCTAAAAACAAGTTACAGATATACACAAGGAAGCTGTTTCCTTGTAGCAATTGCTTAGTAGAAAGAAATTGGTTTGCTTGGAGGGTTTTTGTTGCTTTTTTTTTATTATTTTTTTTTTATTTCTTTAACTCATGACCTCTGAAAAGCTGGTGTCAGAAGGGGCTTTCTGAATAGGAACAGATTAAAAATGGTGGAAGTAAACTGAGGGTACAACTGCCTTGTGTGTCATGCAGCATTCTTAGTACTATCATTTTTCATAGTTTGGGTTGGAAGGAACTTTAAGGTCATCTAGTTGACACGCACACACACACACACACAACACCCAACGCACATCTTTCAACTAGCTCGGGTTGCTCAGAGCCCCATCCAACCTGACCTTGAACACTACCAGGGATGGGGCTTCTTCCACCTCTCTGGATAACCTGTTCCAGTGTTTTACTACCTTTATCATAAAAAATATCTTCCTTATATCTAGTCTGAATCTACCCTCTTTTAGTTTAAAACCATTACCACTTGTCCTATTGCTACAGTCTATATTAAAAGGTCTGTCACTGTCTTTCTTATAAGGCCCTTTTAAGCACTGAAAGGCCACAGTAAGATGTCCCCAGAGCCCTCTCTTCTGAAGGCTGAACAAGCCCAACTGTCAGCCTTTCCTCATAGGTGTTCCATCTCTCTTATCATTTTTATGGCCCTCCTCTGGACCCACTCCAACAGGTCCATGTCTTTCCTGTGCTGAGGACTCCAGAGCTGGGTGCAGTATTCTAGGTGGGGTCTCACCAGAGCAGAGTAAAGGGGTAGAATTACTTCTTTAGACTTGCTGGCCACGTTTCTCTTGTTTCAGCCCAGAATACGATTGGCTTTCTGGGCTGCAAGTGTATGCTGCTGGCTCATGTCCAGTTTTTATTCCACCAGTACCCCGAAGTCATCCTTCATAGTGTGTTTTTGTGGACCTGGAGCAGCCAATCTGTGTGGCTGAGTGTTTAAATCAAGCTATGTAAGTCAGTAGAGAGACTTTGCTTCTGTCTTTTCTATGTATTCGGTCTGTTTTCTGCTCTGCATTCAAACCAAGACACTACAGATAGAAGAAGGGGTAAGAGCATGCTGTCTTACTGAGTAACAGTGATGACAGCAACTGCTCAGAGGTCTTTTGAACCTTCCTTTAGAGACAGGATGAGCTGTAGCATTGCTACTTAAGTAATTTAGATGCTATGGTACATGGCATGCATTTACTGTACATGGCATACGAAAAGTACCAGAACATGTCGTAAGTTAATTAATTTAATCAAGTTCTTTGGGGGAGTCACAAGGCTTGGCATACTTTGCAACTGCAGAATTTTTGAGTGAATTATTATGCTTTTCAAATGGGTTTGGTAATATTGTAATAGTTTGAGGCAGAGGGGGATGTTTCTGGAGTATAGAAAAATTAAAGCCTCTTTATTCAGGAAACCTGCGTTATAGTTCCAAAAATTCCTTTTAAAATGTCAGTCCAATTAATTTTTTTTGCTGGTAAAGATCTGCCATGATGCACATTTCTTTTTTATTTGGTCCAGCAGCAATACTACATGGATTGTACGTGTATCCAGTTTGTGGTATGCTGGGAAAAACACTCATTTGCTTTCCTTTATTAGTGTGACAGGGAAAAGACCAAATGTGAGAGTTAGGAATGGCTGTGTCTTAGACCAAAAAGAGATGTTCTTTTTTCCTTTTGGCACCCTTATACATGCATTTTCTTTTTTTCTTTTAATGCGGGCGGGGGAGAGGAACAAAACAAAAAACACTCAAACCAAAATATTTTCCACGTGTTTGTAAATATAAAAGGGGTCAACATGAATTTAAACAGATTTTGCCAAATGTGGTCATTCCCTTTTTCATTGTGATGATCCTGACTAATAAACTGTAGCAATCCTGATTAGAGACTTCCAGGTAACAAACGTGCTACAGAAAATTGCATTTGAAAGATTTGTATCTTAGACTTGGCTGTGAGTCTCTAGTGAAAAAGGGCCTTAGTGCTGTGTCATGCTGAAGCTTTGCAGTGATTGCTAATGCCATCTTTTTCTAAATGAGAGGCAAAACAAAATGAAGTCCTGACCTTTTGAGCTAGTTAAAAATTCTTGGACACATTTCATCAGAAGAGGGATGTTAATCCCATTAATGAGAATCCTGGACGAATTCCAGGTAGTTAATTGCATTTTATTCCATGTGTCTTTTTGATTAATGAAATACTGGATTATATTCTTCATTTCCACAATGTTCTTTTACTAGCTAATTCCATGGGATACTTCAGCATATGCTTCACCTAAAGCAGGAAGTAGTTGCAAAGAGCAAAGTTTGGTCAAAAAAGAAAAACTAAAACAAAACCACAGAGTTTATTTCTGGCTAAAATAGGGAGTGTAAGGGGTGTAGGGATTTGCTATATGTTGTGCTGTGTTGGGGGAAATACAGGATACTAGGAATGAATGGTATGTAAAGGGTTGTGTTAGTGATGAATTTTATTGTAAATAACCATTTTCTCCTTATTTTGAAAGCCTGGGATAAAACCTCATTTTCTGTTTAATTGAAATAGTAGTAACTTCCTAACTATTGCTGTTTAAAACCAGGAAGTCTCACTTCCTCCTTTTATTAGTGTATCTACCCTCCAGTTGAGGGGGATTAGACCTCTTAACATGTCGGAGAAAAGATCAGAGATAAATCAGTGATAGATAAATGGCTGTTTGTGATGCTTGAATAAAAACTAGATTTCTGTGGGTAATTTTTCTAGCCTGAGATTTCTGTTTCCAGTGCACCTTTTCCCTAGCCTTGCATCTGTCATTTATTTCTTTAGAAACAGCTGTCACTGTTGAAAGGACTGGTTTTGGTTGTGTGTTGTTGTGTGGTTCGGTTTTGTTTGGGTTTGTTCATTTATTTGTTTGGAGGGGGGTACATTATTTAAGATTACATCAATGTAAGTATCAGAATATTTTTTGAAAATTTTTTTATTTAGTCTGTTAAATTTTAGCTTAAAATGTATGGCGAAATTTTGGTGCATAAAGTCTTGTTCTAAAGGTCAGAAAATCTGCAGTTTAATAATACAGGAAAAGGTGTGTTTTGTGTGTGATATAATTCATAGAAATAAAAATTTTTCTTTTTAAAATTGTGAATACTCTCACTGATGCTGTGACCTCATACCTGAATTTTAAAATGAGGAGTCCTAGAAATAGTTTTCTATTAGGGGAAATAACTGTGTACTCCACTGCATTATCTCCTGCCTAAACTGAATCTTTCAAAATTATAGAAAACAGACTTGCATTATTCTTCTGGTTAAACACATCTCTGTAGTCAATGCTGAGTTTCTTATCAACTGAACCCTTCGGCCTGATGGATGTTAAACGTCTGCAGGAGTGACTGTATAAATACATGTTTGTAAGTGTGAATTTCCCCCTCCATTGTCAGATTTTCCACTGAAAATAGCTATAGCAAAATCCTCTCCACTAAAGTAAACCTACGCAATTAATTTATTAGTGTGGAAATACGGGCTATTAGTGAAAATAACAGCAAGTCTTCAGCTCTGAATTTCTGGGGGGGGGGGGTATGTGAGTGTATTGGACTGCTATGCTGTGTTTTCCATGAATCTGTGAATGTTTTATGAAGTTGATCATCTAAAGGAAAAGAGATAACTGAATTTAAATGCATCACTTTAAAAATCCTCATTCTTTAATGGAGGAATTTCAGGTTTTGTAGATGCTTTTCAATAGTTTGCTTTATACCACAGCATTTTTCTTAATTTACTTGTGAATACATGAAAAGTAAATAATATGACATTACCAGTTATTCTAAGAGGAATAAAAAAAACCAACTAAACTCATCCAAGATGCTTCAGTTCGTCGTCTACGCATCGAGGCTGTACAAGCGATCAACCAAATGAGACCATAAGTTTGATTTGATGAGCTGCAGGCATTCTGACACAGGCCAGGTCCCTTTATTTCATCTTTATTTCTGAACATTGATCAAGGGAAATTTCTAAAGCACTATCCTACTGATGTACATGAAGAAAGTGATGTTCTTTGGGTATGTCTTATGTGACACCATAAACGGGCTGCATGGGTCTTCCTGTGTTGCAACTGCTTTGTAGTTTTATGTTGTTCATTGTGGTATTCTGCTATTCTTGGAATGCTTGTTGTGCTCTCTTGTAATTTGTTTTAATTTCTGTGTGTTTCTATAGGGGAAAGTCTTCCAGAACTATCACTTTTGAGCAGTTCAAGGAAGCTCTTCAAGAACTCTCAAAGAAGCGTTTTAAGGACAAGAGTGATGAGGAAGCAGTTCAAGAAATATATAAACTAATTGAAGGAAAAGCCCCAATTATATCTGGAGTAACGGTATGTTACTGATCTAATAGATGCATTGTTCTAGCCATCCTTTGTTCTACTGCAGTGTTGTTGAATTCACCCGCTTGCATTTAAATCCATAAATCCAAGCAGCATGCCTCCATGGGCCTGAAAACAACAACCGTACTAAGCTGACTGGGAGCAAAGATTATGCAACAGCTAAGTATTGCACTACTGTGTATTCTTCTGTGGCACTGTCATTGCTTCTGCTAGGAATTGTAGTACCACCTAGCAGCATGGTCAGGAAAATTCAAGGTGAGCTCTTGTGTGTGGTTAGAACATAGAAATGTTCATCAAGAGCAGTGTATCCAAATCAAAAAGTGTAGAAGGGAATTAAATTTAGAACCACATTAAACAAATGTGTGAAAAGGCAAAAAGACTAGAGTGAAGACGTCCTAAAATAGATTTAATACACCATGTGAATCCCAGAACAGTGGAAATCTATGTGTAATTACCTTTGCTGTTCCGAGTATGTCAGAAATATAATGGTTTTTGTTTTCCTTTTTTAAATATTGGCGTTAAACTTTCTGTGTGAAAAGGAAGCCGTAAAGCATAGTGTACGTAAATTTGGTTGCCCTTTTAAATGCCAAAGTTAGGCAAGCTTTTACCCTGTAGTTTAGGCAATGCTAGAGTGTTTGACATCAACTTGAATAGTCCTGTCAGTTTAGTTCGTCTGCTTAAAATTTGTGATCCTCCTGAATTTTGGCAGTAGAGCTGTGAATAAAAATGTAATTGTAAAGAATCTTTCCAGAAACTGGTTCCATACAAATGACCAATGGAAATATCAAATGGGGAGATTTCTTGAGTTGTACAATTTGTCAGATTTTTACAAGATTTTATTTTATTACTCTGGTACTCTATTTTGAAACAAGTGACAGAGACTACAATAACGAACCTTCCTTTTTGTCTTTCACTCATTATAGTGACTTTGAATAACTTGTTCATCTATGAAGCGATTCCCTGTTTGAATTGTGCACAATCTTCTGAGGCTCACTCTTGATTCTATTTTTTGGTATTTCAGCAGTCAGATCTTGAAATAATGGCTGCTAATAAAGGGACAGCATCTTTCTGCGTGGATGACAGGATGATGAGAGAGCTTTGCAGATGCAGGATAACATCATGTAGGTGCTTTAGAGGTATATAAATGTGCCAGCAATAGGGGGAAGGGAATGAAGGAGGAATATGAGCTGGAAGTGTGAGGCTTGCCTGTACTTCTATTGTATGTGCAGTCCTGGGGAGAGTTGGAGAAGCGAAGAAATAACACAAGAGCAAGGGAATCACAATATTCTCTCCTGCTTGCTGGCAAAGTAAGGGGCAGGAGGCAGAGCTTAAAGGGAAGGAGATTGCAGGCTGAGGGGAGAACAAAAACTTTGTTTGATTTATGTTTCCAGGTGATAAAAATGACCCAAACAGTTGAACATCAAAGGCATTAAAATAAATACAGGGCCACTCTCGCCCCGGCATCCAGGGAATGCAAATATGAAATCTATATGCAAGCATTCTAATACCTTTTTTACTTGGGGAAGTCTACCCTGGAAATTTTAAGTTGGACTGGTTAGAGTTATATGAAGGTTTTCTTAAAATATACTAGGATAACTCAGTCATGCCATGTAGTCTGTGCCTTGCTCTGTGTAGCTCTGTTGTAGGCCGTACAGATTTGGTTCAGGTTTCAGCCAGAAAACTTCAGTATGACTACTGACAGATTAATCTAAACATTAAGGAGGGAGCTGAAAGCATGATTACGTGAGGCTTGTGGATAAGTATACTGTAGAGGCATTTGGAAATTTTTGTGTCATCTTATGTTTTGTGCTCTCTCTTTGGGGGAGGAGAAGAAGGGGAACAGGGTGATATATCTGTACTGAATGGCAGCCTGGGGAAACCAGAGCTTCCATAGAATGGTTGGATAGTTTACTTTGACTCAGATAATGAGGATTTTAGTGCATGTTGTGATAGAAGATTTACTTTTTGCTTTTCTGTTTGTTTTTTTTTCTTCTCCTTCAGAATGTTGTAGAATTACAAAAATCCCTGCTTATAGTTGATGTGGTTGAGAAGGCTCGGCAGCCAAACATTGAAACCAAGTGAAATTTTGGGCTGCTTTCTAATCTGCAGCAGAAGGTGTATGGTTGCCTTGGTCACACAGGAAGAAAAACAACAGGCAAGTGTTAGGCGTTAGTTGAGACATAGCTTTGTTAGCTCATTTGGTAGTCAACTGGTAACAGAATGTACAGGTCATATATCTTTAGCAGTTTACAGTCAGACACGTAAATGAAGTTTAAGGCCTTTTAGTTTCCCTCACTCCTATACAAAAGCTACAAGAGCAAGACTGAGGTTCTTTCTTTTCCTGTAGCAAAAGCTGTGTGCTGTAAGTATGTTGAATGCATTTTTACACCTCCTGTGGAGTAACTACTTGCTTTGGTCATTGCTGTCTCTTAAAATGAAACCAGTGTATTCAACAGGGTCCTTGATATAGAAATGTAGAATAATTTCAATTGGAAAGGTTCTGGGGTGATTTTATTCAACCTTCTGTTC
This sequence comes from Lathamus discolor, assembly GCF_037157495.1. NCBI lineage: Eukaryota > Metazoa > Chordata > Aves > Psittaciformes > Psittacidae > Lathamus > Lathamus discolor. The sequence continues at coordinate 61,090,055 of NC_088885.1, read as the reverse complement.
ACAGGAGGACTAACTTCAAAGCCAGACCAGATTATGCAATGCCCAGTTCAGTCAAATTTGCTGTAAGGGTGTTGTGGGTGGCAGGGCAGTACAGCAGCGACAGCACTATGAAAGCTGGGTGATGGGTGCTCAGCGTGATGGTGATGTGAGCAGGACTGTATTCTCACAAAAAAGCACCTTTTAGGGAAAGAGCAAGGGAGCCAGAGTGCAGCTCACAGAGTGCACCAAGTGAGACATAGGAGTTGTTGCATGATGTTATCATGAGATCTTTCTTATTATAGGAAGGCTTTAGCAATCAGCGTAGCTTGTGGTTACACAGAATTTCTAACAATTGGGATAGCTTTCCTATTACCTAAAATTGCAGTTACCTGCACTTTCCAGTCATCTGGACCCTCTGCAGACTGGGTAAAATTCTTAATAATAAGTGTGCAGTAGAATAATAATCTGAATGGTGACTTTAAAAACTACATGAGTCAGTACATGAATCTCGTAAGAATAATAATTATGGAAGAGGTGTCATGATACTATAGCCCAGGTGAGGGTGCTTCCCCTTTCCTCTTCCATCATTATGTGAGCATTCCCTGCTTAATACCAGGATGTGTGAAAGCCTCAGCAGTCTTGTCAGCTTATGCTGGATCAGCTTCAAAAACCTTTTGGATAAAATGATGTATTTATACCTGTCAGGTTGGGGCATTGGACTATACAATTTCTATAACTTAGTGGATTCTGGAGAGGCTGCAAGGCAATCAATATGCAAGAATTTTGGCTGCAGGAGACTGCAAGCTGCACATGCATGATGATCTTTTATCTCTTCCTGTCCATTGTGTCCTGCCTACGTGTTGCCCTTGCTCTGACTTAATGGCACTGCTCCCAGCATACATTAGGCCTTAGCACAAGCTGTGTGTTAGCCAAAATCTGAGTAACAGTTGAGTGAACAGTCACAGGCTCAATCCCTGATCACTGAGAGATCATGACTTTTACCATCCAGAATATCTCATGTGCTGTTACACTTCCCTGTCACTGTCACCATATTCTGGCCACAGTGCTGTAGCAGGTGTCAGGAGCAATGGGTACCAGTCACAGATAGTTACTGGAGATTCCTCTTGTGGATAATCCAGACATATACCTTTTGTCCCCACCATATACCTCAGGAGTTTTGTTGTTTGGCAGGTGTGGGATCTGGGATTGTTGCAGATGGACTGCAAAGATTTGTCCAGCCTTCTAAGATTGACCTGTTTGTTGTCTTCCTCATGGGTACCAACAGTAGTGCTCCAAAGGTAACCTGGAGCGTATCAAGAGAGACTTCAGAAGTCTGGAGTGAGAGTGAAGGGCACGGAGCTCTAGTCTTGCCTTCCCAATCTTTACAGAGAGGAAGAGAGCTTGTATAGAAGTGGGCTACGCCTGGCTGTATGGCTTGTGTTGCAGAAGGGCTTTGTCTTCTGTAACCAAAGGAATGAGCACTACTGAGCCAGGGATGGGATAAATCTAATGCAGGGGAGTAAGAGTGTCTTTGCAACTAGGCTTGCAAATCTGCTAAGGAGAGTGTTAAACTGAGTATGGAAGGTTACTATAACCTGAAGAAGAACGTCACATGGGGAGAGCAGGTGTGTCTACTTGACAAGCTTGACAAGGGGGACAGCAGGACTTGGGGCCCATCTGAAATGCCTGTCCACAAAAGCAGGGGGAACAAGCAGGATAAATTAGTTGCAGAGCTGTGACTTCACTGGGATTACAGAGGTCTGGTGAGACAGCTCTTCTGGAGTTGCTGCAATGGATGGATAGAGGCTCTTCAGAAAATACAGTGGGGAAAATGAGGAAGTGAAATTGTGATCTATGTTTAAAGGCTTAGCTTGACTGCGTCTGGCTTTGCCTTGGGGCAGGGGATGTGGCAGAGCACAGACCAGCAAAGATGATGATATAGAAGGCTTCTAATACAGACCTACTGATGATGAAGAGACCGATAAAGCCTTGTTTAGGCAGTTGGAAAAAAAGCCTTGTAGTCTCTGGCCTTGGTACTCAAGTTAAAATAACTGCAAGTGATCAATAATATTTCTAAAATGAATTTAAAAAAAAAAATCTTAATATGTGTAATGAATGATTTAAGGAGATACTCTGGGCTTATTACTCACAATCAAAAGGAAGAACTGGTTTAAGATGTTGGTTAAGAACTGGTTAAGATGTTGGTTAAGAACTGGTTTAAGAGCTGAGGCAGCCTTGGCTGCAGCAACGAGGTGACTGGGAGTTAGATCTGGCACAGGAAGGTTTAACCTACTAATTTCAGTTTGTTCCTGAAAGTGGCAGCCTCTTAAAGTATTTTGGTGTAGCTCTAGCCAGACTACCGATTTGTGAAAATTTTAGGCACAATGTTTAATGTTAGGACTTGCAGTGTTGTTACTGGAAACCACTCCTTTGAAAGTCATCACCCTGATTAACTAAAATGGTGTTACTACTTTCTGGCTTTATTGAAGTGGGATTGCTTATTGCTTTCTTTTGTGCCTGTATCTCCGCATGCTTAAATGAAAAAATGTGAATGAATTCCATTTTTTTCACTGAAGCTTGATCTTTCCTCCTGACTTTCTGCAGCGTTTTTTAATGCATGTACACATATTCCCATTAATAAAAAATTAATAAATAAAATTATTTTGGTATGGAGTCCTGGTATAATCCCAGAAAAGGAAAAACTGTCCCTTTAAGAATATTTTTTCATTCCCAATTTCATAGTCAGTTTTAAGTTTTCATTCTTTATAAAGGTCCTGGATGTTACCAGCAAAAAAAAAAAAAAATTAAAAACCTTACTAAGATGGCTATCTTGGTACTGATTCTGAAGGCTCCCAGAACATTTTCTTACATAAGCAAATCTCTATGGCAACGTTTTCTAGGAAGAAATGCTATTAGATACTAAATTTTTATGGTTGAAGGAGCAAATGCAAAAAGCCATTCAGTTTCAGTGAGGAACTGAGGAAGGATGATTACAGTTGACAGAGTGTAGCCATGAAGACCGTGGCTAAAATGTATACCCTTCTGGTAAGGAGTAATATTGGCACTTTACCTACTGAGCATCCACTACCATTTTCGGCAGTGCAAGCATTCCCAGCTGCTTTTCTTTTCTACACAAGAGTACTGTTACTGAGTTACTTGTTATTTTGAACAGCAGTGTTGTATCCTGAATAGCTAGCACCAATATTTGCAGATCTCCCATCAGAGTATTAATATTGATGAGTTAATTTAGCATGTGAATAATTTAAATTTACAGAAGTGAAAAACCAATAGCTGAAAGCCATTGTATGCATGATTGACTTGGTTTCAACTGGGATAGAGTTATTTTTCTTTCTACTGCATGGATTTGGTTTTAATCTGAGAACAATGCTGATAACACCCCGACGTTTTAGTTGTTGGTAAGTAGCGCTTACCCTGATCAAGGACCTTTTCAGTCTCTCATGCTTTGCCAGTAAGGAGGGGCAGAAGAAGCTGGGAGGGAGCAGAAACAGGACACCTGACCCAAACTAGCCAAGGGGGTATTCTGTACCACAGCACATCATGGCCAGTATATAAACTGGGGGGAGTTACCCAGAAGAGACTAATCACTGCTTGGGTTGGGTTGGGTATCGGTCGGTTGGTGGTGAGCAATTGAGTTGTACATCACCGCTATTTATTGTGTTTCTTTATTTTCTCAGTTTTAGATTCTTTCCTCTTGTTATTTCACTTAGCATTTTTATTATTAGTAGTAATAATATTGTTACAGTGTACTTTAGTTATTAAACTGTACTTATCTCATCCTGTGAGTTTCACATTGTTTTGATTCTCCTCCCTATCCTGTCTGTGAGTGAGCAGCTTGGTGTTACTTTAGTTGCCAGCTGGGTTTAAATAATGACAAAGAGCTGTGTTACTTTGAAAGTCTGAGTCTCACTAATGAGCATTTATTTGGGCTGAGAATGGGTAGAGTGGGAATGAAGTTTGTGATGAATAATTTGTTTCCCAGAGCATTCCCATCACTGTAATGAATCCTATAGTTTAGAATAAATTTCTCTTTTGAAGCAATTAATTCTAGCTGTATTGGTTTGCCTTTTCTACATTGCTGGAGGCAGCTTTTATGCTTTGATTGTCATGTAATGGATTTTGAATATGGCTGTTCCCCTTGACTTCTTCATATCTTTGGTGCTTAGAACTTGATTATTAGTCAGAAGTATCTCATATTGAAAGTCTTTTCCAGAAGTTTTTTGACGTAATTTGCCCTGTTCTTGCCTGTATGGTTGTTGTTGTATGTAATGGCAAGAAACAAGCACTTTTTGTATACTTTTTGCTGGAAGTGAGTAGTTATTTACATAGTCTCCATCATTAGCCATGATTTAAGTGTCAGTAGCATGTAAAAATATCTGTATTAAGAATGACTGATTTCTGATGGGGGTTTTTTTTGTTTCTTTTCTTTCTTCCAACAGAAAGCCATTTCATCACCAACTGTATCACGCCTTACAGATACATCAAAATTCACTGGTTCTCACAAAGAGAGGTTTGATCCCAGTGGGAAAGGAAAAGGCAAAGCTGGCCGAGAAGATCTGGTGGATGATTCAGGATATGTATCTGGCTATAAGCATGCAGGCACATATGATCATAAAGTACAAGGAAGCAAGTAAGGTTGAGGGTTTACAACACAGAGAGAGAAAGAGATGGGGAAAGAGAATATATTTGTAAGAATGATGTAGATGAATCCCATATGTTTTGGTTATTGTGAATGCTTAAGACTATGTTGTCAAGAAGTTGTTTTCAGGAACTGGAACTGATTTCAACATCTGCTGAGCTACTTGCAGCACAACGCCACTTCATTACATTCCTCATGTGTATATTGGCAAAAATAAACATATAGGTACAAAATTTACATAATTTTGCTTAGCTTTAGACACACACACACAAAAAAACAAAACAAGAAAAAACCACCCACAAAATTCAAGAGCAGTTACATCCACACTTCGTCAATTTAAGCAAAAGATTTCAAACATTCCTAAATGTCTAGTTGCCCTGAGGATGTCAAAGAGAACCTCATGAAAAGAGGGTCTTTCATAGCAGCCTTTCTGAAGAATATCCCATTATTTATGCAGTTTGATTTGACTACTGGGTTTGGGCTTTTTAAAAATGTCTTACATGGGATATGGCACTTTCCTTAAAACATTCAACAATATGCTATTGGGGAGTAAGTGGTGGTAACATACAAGGTTCTAGCCTGTAAATGTCATATACCACTCATGAAAAACTGAAAAAAAACCCACCCCTATTTCTCGGACAATATAGGTTCTAAAGTATTTCATGTCAACAGAAAGAGTGGAAAATACCAGCCCTTATTTTCCTCCTGTCTATAATTTGTGCTTGTTACTGTATGTACTGTGGCACGGTTCTGACTGGCTGGGTTTGGATGGAGCTACTGTACTAACCTGAGAGATGAGGAACAAGACATTACTAAGAAAGTCTATTAAAGCTTTTTGCAGTCTGTTTTCAAGTTTGCACTGCCTCGCATTTGAAATGAAGGGGGCATTAAACTAATAATGCTTTAAAATAATTATTATGACTAAATACTGCCAATCAGATTACTATTAAGTGAATGTTATTATGCACATACATTGCCACATACTCCCTTTAAGGTATAACTTAGGTGAAGAAAGTTTACAGCCCATTGGAATAAGGACATTTACAATTAATATCCATGTGATCAGGTGCAGTTTGCTCACAAGAATATACTATTATGACTGGGACACATTTTATGTTAAATTTGTTTGAAGCCAACGGATTTGATTCTCTGTTCACTTTTGCTGCCTAACTTGGGAGTAATAATATTGATGGGAATGGCTTTCCACTGCTATAGAAGGAGAACCAATTCTACAGGTTTAAGGTACAAGCAGCTGAGTGTGAGCTGCCTGAGGCCCAGAATGCCAAAACACCTTAACAGGAATAAAAATAACTCATTTTTTATATTGGGTAAAAAGGAGAGAAAAGGCTGTTCCGATTTTCTGCAAGAGCTGAACACGTACCCTAATGTATTACTCTGCTTCTCTAAAATTAAGAAAGATATTCAGTATTCAAAAACAGCTTCTAGCACTTCTGCTTGGCTTTCTTTCAAAAAGCTCATGCCCTGATTTTCATGCGTAACTCTGAATAAAGGTTAATAAATTTATGTCTCTCCCCCAACATATATCAGCATCCCACTCAGAATACATAAAATTTAGTGAGCACTGTGTGCTGTCCTGTGCCATGCAGGTCAACAATCTGTATTGGTCAATGTCCAGAAACAGAGCTTTGCTTTTCAGTCCTTAAATTGTTCATGTTTTGTTTTTCTGACATAGAATGGTAGCTTTTATCGTTACTTTGCCTTCAATGACCCTTTGAGCCCATATATCAGCCTGAAACTAAAACAACAATAGCAAAGGCAAGGACTTCCTTGTGAACTTGGAGATTGTTTTTGTTTGTTTATAACTTATTTTGGGTGGGTTTTTTTTCGAGGAGGGAGGGAAGCTTGCCAAAAACTCAGCTCATGTTCCTGTAAAGATTTAAATGGCTTTCCCATAGTTGGCTCTGGTTACCTGGAAAGATTTTTTTCATGTACATAAGGATGCTCAGGATGAGAAGCATCCAGCTTTGTGAAGCCTTTCCTAGAGTTACCCATTGTTCTTGATAAATTTCCATGGAATGAAGGATTACCAACTCCTGTGTTGCACTGGTTACCTGTCACACTCTGAGACAGAAGATTGCATGCTGTGATGTCAACAAATTATTCTAGTGTGGTAGTAAACTGCCTAAATATAGAGAACCTTCTTCCACATCACTGGTGCCTGTGCACTTGAAGAAGGCCCCAAATTAGTCCTAGTTTTTATGAATAAAAAGGCTAAGCCTCTGACCTTTGATACATCCTTCAGCTAAGTTACAGGCAAAACCAGTGTCCCTGTTCTTCCCATTGACTATAAGACATGACTCATAACCCACTGATAACTGAAGAAATCTGGACCCAGCCTGAATGAAGGGTGAAGTCCCGACTACTGCAGAGCCCTTTCAGCATGCTGTTTGTTGCTAGCTAGCTGCCTTGTACTTACATCAGATGATACTTAACCTGAGCTGCACAAGCAACAGGCTTTCTCAAGTACACAAATGCTGAGTGTCAGTAATGCCAGACTGTTGCTACATAGGTGTGATTGATTGGGAAGGTTTTAAAGTATAACTAGGTTTTAAATTGCTAGTTCATAGTGTGAGGGAGACCAGTGCACTCATAGAAGGCATGCAAAGGATTGAGAGTGAGGACAGATCCAAGCTAACACTGACAAGGAACCGAGCTACTATTTGTTTAGGAGAGGCTGGTAGAACTAGCTAGGGTTCTGCCAGAGTTTACTTGGCATTATTTGTACAGCATAAAATCCCTGCCATGCACCAAAGCACTACATGTGGATCTGATGCAAATTTTTTTAAATACTTTCAGTTATGTAGAAACTTTGGATCAGGACCTCAGAAGATGCATCAGATAGTAGTGTTTCATTTTGAGGAACACACTTCCTTGTTTCTTCATTTCTACAGTTAGTTTTAAAATTCAATTGAACAGATGCATGAAAAGAGGTCAGTCTAACGTGACAGTGACAAATAGTTGTGGCTGAAAAGTACTTTGGAAAGATTTTTTCCATTTTACTACACTTGGTGTGGAAGATAAAGGCTGTGAATAAAAGCACCATATGCAGCTGTATATGAGGGGTTCAGTCAGCTACTTCAGCTGTTACTTTTGCACTAAGATCTGCAGCAAATTAAACCCCTAAATACTAGCTTGAATGTTAGCTGCAAGTTCTAGGCCTGCTTGGGAATGAGGCAAAGTACATTTTCTGGTTCATCTGCCATTCACTGAACTCTCAGAAGAGCAAGTACAACTCAGTGATGAGGGGAAGAAAGAGATCAGGAGGTGACCCGTTTTCAAGCTTAAGTATTGTAAAACATATGCTCTTCCTGTGTACCATACTCCAGACTATCTAAATGTCATGTCTGAAGTAAGGACATGGGCACCTGAATAAGGTTTACACTCATCATTTTTGTTTTTTGGCATCTCAACTCATTACATCTAACTTTCCTTTCTGATTACCAGTATCTTATACTATGCAGCACTCTTCTACACAACATCTTCTGTAGAACGCTTCCTAATTATCTTTGCTTTCATGCTTTCATTACTGCTGAACATGCTACCAAAAGAAATATAATCAGAAAGTTCTGGTAGTTTTCAGCCATAACTGCCTTAAAGAACAAATTCAATTATATTGTTCATTTAAAATCAAACTCTTAAATACAGTACATAATAGTACCTGTATCTCCACTTGAGGATTAATCTGACCATCAAAGCCTTTGGAAGATTGAGGACAAGAAATAAAAATCCTACTGAGGAAAAAACCTCATTGAGGATGCAGAATTCAAATGGTTTTTATTATTAGTGCTTGCTTACCAATTCCCTCTAGTCACTCCATGTGCTTTAGTTACTGAAGAGTTTTGCAACATACTTGTCAATATGGAAATACCAGAAACAAAACTATTGTTCTGCTTTTTGTCTCTATCAAAGCCATCCCAAGAGAAGCAGGCATTAAAAAAACCCATACTGTTTCAACAGTCCTATTTGAACAGTTATCATTAATTGTAATCAAATATTTGAACATTTGACAGTGGCCAAGATCTAGCCACTTTGGGGTTTTTTTTAGTCCTTCAGTATTTTTTGTCTCCTTTTCACTTTAGGGAAGGAAAGAGAGATTTCAGAAGTACTCTCATGTCACAACTTGTGTTTTTCATCAGCATAGGGGATTGTCTCTCAAAGATATTTTGGATTGAAGTATGATATTTTCCGTATATTTTACTGACTTTACCTAAATTAGAAATTTCTCTGACAACTTTTCGGCATTATAGAAAGCTTTGTTCATTAACTACCATTTCAGTCACCCATATTTTCTCTCTTTTGGCTCAGGTAATATTTTTTATGGTAGCTGAAACTAGCCAGAACTAAAAGGCAAATGACTGCTATGGGTTTGGCTTGCAAGTGATAGGTATCTGTGCATCTGTAACCATCTGTAGGGAAAATCCTTATGTATCTTTCTCTAAAACCAAAACAATAGTTGTAATTGATAGGGGTTTTTTCCTTAAGGCTTGACATAGTTATAAAATATATTTTAATTCTTTGTGCCTGCATGTATGATATTCAGAACATAACCCTGCCTTTCAGTGATGCATGTATTCTGTGGGCATGTGCGGTCATCCATGAATGAGTATTCTGTTTGCACTGGCCAAGAAACAAGCCTTTTACCTTCATGATAGAGCAAATGTAATGTGTTGCACTAGTACACGTCTTCTTAACTGACTGTTAACGTGTGTGCCAAAATAACTGCACCTTTGTGTACATTGTTTGTAGTGTGACTATTATGGTCTTGGTTCGTCTATTGGTAATAAGTAGTGTAATACACAAGACTTGTACAGGTTGGTTTGTGTGTGCACATACTCTTTGGATCCAGCTAAGTAATTAAACCATGTAGATGTTGATCCAAACCTCAAATCTTACTAGGGCCAAATTCTAGTCCTGCAGGCAATGCTGTTCAGCTTGGCCAGTTGGTAACACTGACATTCGCCCTCCATAGCATGAAGGTAAAGATCTAACAGGCTTCTATGTTTTTACAGTTTACCCTGCCCCTATTTCTAGGGGAAGTCCCTCTTCAGTGATTCTTACATAGACTTGATGTGACAAGAAGTGTTTCTCCATAGTGAGAAAGTAGGAGTGAGAGTGAAGGCAAGATTTCTTCTGAGTGCTCTCAAGAGACCATTTAAAATTATGCCTTGCATGGGCTGTATGCTTTTCTTTGCCCCAGCTTTGTGAAGCAGGTTGGCACTCACTATGTATACATGCAGTCATTCATCATCAGTAGATATGAAGTCATGGTGTATTGAGGTGGGAACAGGAAACACAACTGTTATACAATGCCTATGGACTTGAGTCTTACATAGACTTTTATAAAATTAAATAACTGAAGAATAATGACAGATCTCAAACTTGTATGAAATTCTCACAGTCTGGAGTGCCTCAACATGATGCATATATACCTCCTGTATTTGACTGCTGTATTTGGAGTGTTTGCCCCTAAAATAGCATTTAGATATTCAGTTACTTATTCTGTAACTGAGCACAAAACCCAGCCTATTTGCTAGGTATTCTTGACAGACATTTAAAATACTGTTAGTCTGAAATTATTTTTGTTTGTAAATAAATTCTCTTTCATAATCATGCACATGTGCATGCACACATGCACTACTTTGGGACATATTTATGAGTGGCAAGACTACAGAAGAGGCTTTTTTCCTTGTAATACCTTAGGTTTGGAAATAGACATCGAAATGCCCAAGTGGCTAACCTGATTTGGAAAAATGTTAAACACCTACCATATTCAAATAATTGCAGATAAATAGCCAACGAATCAATTTTCAAATATAGTTATACAGGATCTCTTTTTGTTACTGTAAAGCTTACATCACTGAATGAAGTGAGTTTTGTTGTAAGCATTTGTAAAGGTCTTAAAGATGAAGTTAGTGATAATTTACCCACCTTCAGTTTTCTTTATTCAAGATTTTTCTACTACTTGGCTCATTTTTCAAAACAGATCATGAACACAAATAAAATTACCTTCAAGTTAATTAAAAATGTATCCCTAAAGGTACACTCATTCTTTATCCATCTTGACATTTTGATCAGGAGCTATAATATCGATGAGCAACAAAATAAGAAAAAAGATGGCAATTTGGTATCCCCACAATGGTGAATTATTTTAAGATCTAGTTTACATCAGATGAATTTCTGTATGCTTGCATTTGCTCAATGCATTTTTTTTTTTAATTAAATAATGTGAAATACTGCAGCCTGGGCTCTGTTAAATAAGGTTATATTAATGCAACTGAAATGCTGTATGTCTGTAATACTCGTGCTAAATATATACTAGCTCTTTACAAAGGCATTCTATAAAGTCAGTTAACCTACAGTCTCTGGTGTTCTGTATGAAATCCTGTTGGCAAACTGCTTTTGTTAGCACTGTAGTGTATGAAATGGCAAGGTTATAGACAAAACAAGTTACAGAATGCAACAAAAGTGTATTTGTGTTTGTCTTTGTGCTGAATTCAGAATACAGAAGCTTTGCCAAACTACTGCAGCAGAGAAAATGTTTTGTGTAATACTTATAATACAAAGTAATTTGTCTTATATTCTGTAAAGCAGAGAAATCATCAATGTTTGATAAGTATATTGAAGTTTTAGCAAGGTTTTATGTTTCACAGATTTAAATATTAAAGGAGAAATATATATTTATATAAAAGTATAATTTTTGAATGCTTGAGGTTGGATTTCTTCAGTCATGAACCATTTATTTATCCACATCATGCTTTATTCCTTTGCTAGCTTGTTTATCTGTCCATGCTGTTCCAACAACTATTTCTAATTTGGTTTAGATGGTTTGATTCTTTATTTGCACAAATATGAATGTGCATGCTGTCTGGACCTGATCATAAAGTGTAGAGGCAAAACTGGTCTGTCCTTGATTACCCAGAGCACTAATAAATATTTAATCATTAAATAGTTGTGATGCAGAGATAGGTCTTGACATAGTCTTCCTTGGATCACTGTGCAGTATGATAAAAACTTTCAGTGAATTTTACTATTTCTTGTTCCTGTTTTCATTTGTCTTTCATCAACCAGGAAGCTGCTGTGTGCTTATAATTACCTGCAATATTTATAATTGCAGGCATTGCAAACATTAACATTCAGCTGTACTAGCCTACTGTGTTCACTGTGAAATTTTCAACATGGTAAAAATTTTACATGATCATTTAACCCTACAAGTTTACTTTTTTCATCACTAATTGAACATTGAAACCTTTTTTTGGGTTTTGTTGTTGTTTTTTTTTTTTTTTTGTCATTATTGCAAATGAACTTGAGCATAGTATTGCTTAATCTTAACTCTAATAGATAGACATATCCTAAGCAAAGATTTTTTAACCACTTGATGAAGGGGCCAGGCACCATCCAGTGCAAAGCACGCTGGGCAGAATCTTATCCCCACTGCAGTCAGTGCCAAAATTCTAACTGGTGTTAACAAAAACAGAACCATTGTTACCAAGGGGTTAATATGCTTAGTAACCATGACAAGAGGTTATGGGGGAGCACAACAGTGATTCTCTATTTCCATATCTTTGTTTCTGTTAATTTAAAACTACTACTATTCAATCTTTAAAGTAAGTAAAAGAAACTTGAAGGGGGGATCATATACTACTAGTTTGTATTAGTTTTTTCAGGAAAAGGAAACAAATTTATATATATATATATGCTATATATTTTTACACTGTTTATTAATGCTAGAAAGTATTAAATGTATCACTTTATCAGTGTGAATGTTAAAGTAATGACAATGTTATGGATGTTTTAAACCTTTTAGAGTTGTCTTGTTAAATTCTAAACCCACATTAACAATGGAAAAGATACTTTGTCTGCAACATTATTGGTGGTGTTTTAGGGAAAAAGTTCGAGTACAGCAGTTGTTCAATTAGCACTGTAAAAGCTTGGCTTGAAAAATCTGTAGTGAAATCCATATTGTAAACACCATTTTTTAAAGCATAGCTTCTCATAAAGTACGTTACTGCTGTTACTGACTGTATAAGATTTTATCTTTAGTTGGTAAAGTGATCAATAAATGTGTTACTACATCAGTTCCTGGATTTTTTGAAGTAAATGGTATTTGCTGATGAACTTTGTTACCAACAGTTATTTTATACTTTAAATGTTAAGTAAATTCTTAATGAATGTATAAATTACACAAAATACTCTCTGAACCACCACCCTCTGGTTCTGAGTAGAATATATTTCTTCTTCACCATTTATTTAGCTAGTTGTATAGTTGTAATAATGAGTAAAGCTGACCATTAACATTTTGCGAAGTCTTGTATGATCCATGATGATGATCCACTAATTGAGATCTATCAGTGATGAAACCATTTATTCTTAACTAATTACTTAACATATATCTGTCCTCAGTCTCAAAAGCCTAAGTTTACTTTTCTTACCTTCTCAGTGAAGTTGAAAATGTTCTACTTGCAAGGAAAGTTATTTGCTACACTGAACATTGTTTTAAGAACGTTACATTCAAAAGCAAATGTAGACCTTTTATTCATAAATAACAATATTCTTCATCTTCCCAGTAGAAATAACACCAAGATTTTTCAAGAAGCAGAAGACTGAAGTTACTTAATTAAACTCAGAACATCATAATAATATAATAATGTGACAATAACCCAAGCGCAGTGCTGCTCTAGTAATGTAGTGGTACTGGATTAGCAATTACAAGGGAACATAACTAAACAGCTTACAGCTACGCTGTCTCTCCTCTAGTGGTTCTAATTGGAAATGGTGTTCTCTCTGCTAACACACTAGACAACCTTCTTTAGAAATGCTTTTTAAGTGAAATTTAGTAGAGTTGTGTCCTGAGATAGGTTTTCTTCCTGCATGGAGACCATATACTGTTTGTAGTATGACTGCCAGACAAAGCCCCTTTTATCTCTCAGAATGTATGACCACTGAAACTGTAAAAAAACCCTAATGAAACAGAATCTTCAGGGATTACTAAAGGAAAAGTCTTTTTTCCATTCAAAAACCTTTAAAGGGAGATAGTATCCCTTCTGTCCCAAGAGAATGTAAGACACTACAATCTGTATTTTCAAAAGAGTTGAAGTTTTATTATGTCCCTGTAGAGCCTTTGGAAATGCCTGCTCAAGCCTGAACGCCACTTATGCATAATGACTTTAAAATAAAAAGTAAAAAAAATTTGCCAGGATGTATTCTCTTTACTCCAGGAGTTAAATTATTTGTCCTCACTTTTGTCTATGTGTAGTTACTGCGCACTGTAGCTTGTGCATGTAGAGATAGTCCTATTGAGATGGTTCTGACAGAGTGCCACCTGACCATTGCTGCATTTCTGTTCTAAGCTTTCAGGACTGACTGCTCAAATCAGCATCAGTTAGGTCTGCTACTCTCATGTCCATGCCAAATGCAATTGATCTCTTACGGTTCTACCAGCTATCTACCACAGCCGGGACTGCATGAAGAAAGGCAGAACAGGGAAAGGTGGGGAGAAAAAAAGCTATCTCTGCCAAATGAAAGCCTTCAGGGGACTCATAAAACCTAGTTTTCTAGTTAGAATTTTTTCATTTCCTGAACTTCCCATTCAACTCACTGCACTGCTTTATTAATAATGTAAACTAACCCAGCCTCACTGAAATAAACCTGAAGTTTATTCCAGGTCGACATCACTTTATTTCCAAAACTGAGAACTCCAGAGATTACACAACCATCCATGGGTCACTTGAGGGCTGCAGGGGTTTTCAGGAATGAATACAGGAATATAAGGAGTGGCAGGGACAGTAGGAAAGAATAGCCAGCTGGGGCTGCTGGAATGGATCTTGCTTCCAGCTAGTGCAAGTGTGCCTTTCCTTTTCAGTGAAGATAAGGTAGTCAACCGGAACATCGGTTTTAGCCCCTCATTGGAATGAAAACAAAAAACTGTTATAATCTGTTGTATCATTACTGTGGCAACAAGACTTTTTTTTTTTCTGTAACAGTCCCTGATACTACATGATACTGTAGAAAATAAAATACAGGTTTTAATCCCATTTTTACTTGAGTTCCATGACCACTGTAATAGCAAGAATAATTTTATGTGGAATAGAAATTGGCTAGCATGGAATATTTTATCTGAGTCAGCCAGCTTTACAGCTTGTGTACCTGGGATCATCTAATTAAGTGCTTTTATTGTAACGGATTAAGACTGGATACTCCTGTATACATACATGCATATGGAGGTCTAATAGCCATCAGCTGAAGTCAGACCGTGGGTCACAATAGCCAGTGATACCAGTGGTGCCAGCAACTGAGAGTGAGTGAGGCTGTGTACCAGAAAGTGGATCAAGTGAGGGGATGTATACTACCACGTGACTGCTACCAAATACCAAGCTGAACCTACTCAGCAAGTAGGTTAAGAGCATTTAGGCTCAGTTACCAAAGCAGCCGTAAAACTGGGCCGGGTATGTGTGTATCTCTGAGACAGCTAGAAGAGCATGCTAGAGGGACCAGGCAGTCCCGGCCAGCTACTGGGAAGACCACAAGGTCTGAAGGTGTGTGTCTCTAAGCAGGAGGCAACTGGAGATGTTGGAATCCAGGGGCAAGTTACTGAGTTGGTTGCACATCTAAACCCAGTTACTCAAGAGATTCGCAGCATGCGCTGGTGTGTGTAAGGGTGAGGGAGAAGTGTACCAGCAGCTGAAGTGTAGCTGTGGTCCTCCTAGGCTTGCATATACAGGTGCCAGCAGCAAGGGAAAAGAGGAATCCAAGTGATAGCTGTTTGATAAACTGTCTGAAGGGAACCACACTGAATATATGCATGTTTCCTACTAACAGGTCTTCATCCTGATTGGCCAGAGACAGGCTATTGGTGCTGATTTTGGTTTTGTTGGTGGTGCTGGCTTTGGTTTTGTAACTGCTGAGTGTTTCTGGCTATGTTGATCAACACTACTGGCATGTAACTTTGCCTTCTTTGCAGTGTTACCAACATCTGTTGTTGCTATATTGTTGTGAAAAAGCTGATTCGTTGTGTTTCTTAACTGATAATAACTCCAGTTAAACTGCTCAGCTTGAGTCTTCTGGCAAGTGCATGTCTGCTAAATCTTGGTAGAAATTAAAGTTCTATAAATTAAAGAAAATCAGGCAACCAATTTTGTTAATTTCCCCAGCTAAATTAAATGATCTTTTTAAAGTTTCCTTTCAGTAGTATTTTGGTCAGTTTAGTCTACTTCAGTACTAATAAGTTGAACTTAAAACTTTTTAAAGGAACGTTTCTTATAAATTACTCAGTCATACATTGATATCTCTCCAATAAGAATAGTTTCCACTTGTTGAAGTCACTAGACCGGATGCAGTATAAAATATAAAAAAATACAAATATAAAATTTATATTTAATATTTACATTTAAATATAGTTTATATTTAATTATAATTATATGTATTAGTATATATAAATATATATTATTTAAAATTTATGTTTTCCATACTTTAAAATTGTGGCTTTGCTCCAAGGCACTGTCACCAGCATGAAGTGATTGTTAGTTGTCTTGCTCCTCCCTACAAAGGGAGTATTGAAGAAATAGCAAAGGAACTTGAACTTTGGACATAAATTAGCCTCAGATCTGCAGACTATTTATGACTATGAATGCTACACCCTTCTGAATGCTACATGAGAATCACAGATCTCAGTAGGTACCTATCAAAGCCTGTAGCCCACTTAGAACAGCCTTGCCATTAAAAGTTGAACAAATTGTTACTCCTGCGGGAGAGACTGACTGCAAGCCTTTGCAGTGAAGATAAGCCTGGAGCTCCTTCTGGTTTACAAGTGTCTAGAAAGGAGTGTGACCAGAGGGTAACAACCTTTAAGAGGCAAGATAGAAAGTGATGTTGGTGATGTCAGATAGTAAGTAGTATTTTGCATTAATAAATACTGCGCTGATGCAGAAAATCTGTATGGCTTAATGCTTGGATGGGTTAACTGACTTCAGGTTTGGGTGTATTTTAACCCCAAAAGCTGAAAGGCAAGTAGTCACCTGGCTTAAAGTAGATTCTGTGAATAGCTATCAATGAGAGAGAAAGTCAGATGCATTCTCTGGAGTTTTGCTAAAGCCTCATTCAAAGCTATTACAATGTAAAGCTGTGATTTTTATTTACTTCAGTGGGCCATTCATTCATTCAGTCATCACAGTTTTGCTCCCTGTGCGACTGAGGCAGATGCCAAAAGCTAATGCAATATTTCTATTGTGCTTTACTCCTGGATTAGCAAATATAATATGCTTATAGAAAGTTGAGATTAATTTTAATGGAGGAAATAGGGGATTGGAGGGCAACAACGAAACAAAAATAAGCAAAATAGTGGAAACTTCAGATAAAAGAGTAGCAGAGAAAGCTGGTTGCAGCAAAGTTAGAGAAAGCACACAAGAACCAGCCTGAGGACTATGCATTTAATAGAAAGGCCATCTGTACATGCCTGAAGCCAACTTTTTGATGGAATAAAGTGAGATGTTTCAATAAGCACTTAGAAATTTGTCACAAAGTGTCTGTTACTGGTTTGAATCAGCATAAAGTTCAAAAGCTAGAAGGCCTTAAGAGGTTTAAAAGTTTATAACATAAAAACACAGTAGTCTTTCTGAAAAGACAGAACTGCACCACAAGAACTAGCTAATTTGCGGCTACTGCTGAATGCATCAGTGAAAAAGGAAATGTATAAACAAGTACATAGTTAAGGGGTTAGTTTTTTAATTGCAAGGACAGATATGCTGGCACCTGGAAGAATGGTATTCACTTTACCAAATGAGTTGCTCAGTCTTGTGAGACAGTTGCCCTGTTGACCATCACCAGATGGATAAAAAAGAACCTATTTCTAACAGAAATATAAAACTAAGCAAGAATTTGTGCTTGTTAGTTTTGTAAAACACTTGATCCGCAGTCTCCTTGACAGAAGTCTCTATTAGGAAAACCCTCCAGTATCACTTCAAATTAAGAAAGAAGTATCCACATTCCATGGAAAAATCCCATCTGTTTAGATCTGGTTTATTCCAGAACTACAGGAATGACACTTGACCTTAAAATCCTGAATTTACACAGGTTGAAATCCAGAAACAAAGCCACAGTAAACAAGGATATTTTCTCCTCTGATTGATTGTTATGGGTTATTGTATTCCAGCCTTCTCACCCAAGGAATTTTCTGCCCTCCTGTCCCTTCTTCTTATCCAGCCTACCTGAGCACAGGATGCTTTCACCATGGGCAACTGACAGCAGAATAGTGAGACAGATGCTGAGTAAGATCCCAACAAGATGGTGGATCTTTCCATATAGGATTGGCATACCATCACCAGTCTTCTGACTGCTTACCAAATGAATGAAAATATTAGAGAGCCCTAAGCCTGGCATTACAGAGAACAGGGTTCAGCATGTCTTATTTTTGCAAGCCAAAAAGGTAGTGAATGAGTAATAGAACAATATTAATTTCTGAAAAGCAATCTAAGAAAAGGGAATCTTCATTAAAGGTCCATTTTAACATTTGAGATACACAATAAACAATAATCAGATCTTATCAAATCTTCTTTCTAGTGCTTACCTGTCCATCAGTTTTATTGTTTGTTCTTCACATACAGTTTCCATAGAGGCGACAAATTATTTCTGTTTAAGCATTGATATTCCAAGCATTAGATTGTTCATTATGTTTTTGCATAGCTATGAAGTTTTTGTTTCTCAGCAGGTCAGTTTGTTTTATTGCACAATTTTCTATTGCTGAGCAATTCAGATGCTGAGAGTGTGTTAGAATTCTGAGCTTGCATGTGCTCCTCTGAAAAAGTGGATAATTCACCTATTTTAATGAGTTTGGAAAAGAAAAAAAGACACTGTCATGTTAACAGAATATCCTCATTTTAAAATTACATTCAAGAATAAAGTCTATATTGTTGGGTTTGGGTTTTTTTACTATGAAAATCCACATAGTTTTTGAAATTAGGTCTGGAGGTGATAAAAATACTTTCAGACCAGTTCTCAGGTTATTTTTTTTTTTATTTTGAAAAAAGCTTAATTCTTCCAGTAAAATGTTGCTCACTTTGGAGTACTATATATATTCTTCACAATTGCAAACAGTTCCATCACTTTGTGTACAAGTTACTAAATGTAAGTGATTTTTGCTTAAGGAAAAATGAACTCATGGAATAATTTAGATTTACAGAAGTGAAAAGACATTAGCTAAATACAGTTGTATTCACAATTGTCCTGGTTTCAGCTGGGAGAGGATTACATTTCTTCCTATTAAGTGTTACAGTGCTGTGATTCAGCTTTAGTCTGAGAACAGTGCTGATAACACACCAATGTTTTAGTTGTTGCTAAGTAGCGCTTGCCCAGATCAAGGATTCTTCAGTCTCTCATGATCTGCCAGTAACGAGGGGCACAAGAAGCTGGGATAGAGCAGACAGGACACCTGACCAGAGCTAGCCAAAAGGGTATTCCATACCACAGCAGATCATGCCCAGTGCAGAAATGGGGGTGATTTACCCAGAAGGGACCAATTCCTGCTCAGGTCAGACTGAGTATTGGTTGGCAGGTAGTGAGTAATTGTATTGTGCATCGTTTGTGTTTTCTGAGGTTGTTGCTGTCTATTATAATCAGTATTGTTATAGCTAGTATTATTTCTATTGTTGTGTTTTACTTAATTATTAAACTGCTCTTATCTCAACCTGCAGGATATATATCCTTCTGATTCTTGTTCCCATCCCACATGGGGGTTTAAACCACAATAGTCCTTTTTTGGCCCCCAGCTTGGGACCCAGCGGGTTGAGATAACAGTGGATGTGACCAAAACGTGTTAAAAGAAATTTGTTGTAAGCATTCGTTGTATTGTAATAGTCATTGGTCACAATGTTACCTCATTCATTCTCAGAGTTCATGTGTGTGTGCTCCCTGGTAATATTGTTCTTGTCCTGGGTGCTCCCTGTGGTGATTATCCATGGGGCTTGGGCTAAGTTGTACTTTGTAGTGCTGGGCTATGATAGGACTGAGAATCGTTGGCCATGAGACTATCTGGTATGTATACCCGGTATTGTCGTCACCTTTGTCCTTCGGGAGCCATCTGTTGGGAGCTATTAACAATTACACCTTTGGCATTTTCTCCTTGGAGTGCCAACTGGTAACAGAAACATTTTCTTATAGCTTCCTTCTTGCCTTTGTTCTGTCCTTCCTTTCCCCGTTCCTTCCTTCCTATATCCTCCTTCTCCTCCAGGATAATTACACTAGCATCTGTAAATTTTAAATATTTGAATACCCTTTGAATACCAGTGAAACCATCCTGGTTCTTTTGCTAGGAGTCAGCATGCTGTTAAACGTGATTCGGACCTTGCTTAGGGTTAATCAGCTACCTGTGGCTCCTCCAGCCCCCAGTGATGAGCACTGTGGCTCGAAGAAGAAAAAGGGGGACTCAAATTCTAGTGACAGGCACTGTAGCTACTCCAACTCCGGCGACAGGGATTTCAGCCACTTCAGCCTCCACAACAAGCACTGTATGACCAACTGATGACCAACCCCAGGAGTTTGAAGACAATATCTCCCCCTCCATCATTTCAGCTCTGGCAAAACTGCGCTGGGACTTCCAGCAATTTAGAGAGGATATATGCTGCTCCCCGCATGTACAGGCTCACATCTCAGCTATTAACAGTAAGCACATGTCATTGAGAGGGAGTATGTAGAAGGCCACGGGGTTTGGTTTTATCTACAGGATCATGGAGAGTACTTAAGTGGGATGAAAACCTACCTTAATTCTAGAGGGATGGGTACATGAATTTCAAGGATCCCCCCACCTGGGAATCCTCCCAGGAAAACTGCTGCTCCAAACTCTGGTGGGCTGTTTCCCAGATATAGTGGAAGAGCTGATTTTACTCCAATTCCTATGAACAGGAATTCTAATCCCTTTTTATAAGAAGTGAAGAGTCTTATGATCACTTATTATTGGGGCCCTGCCTCCAGCCACGTTGAGGAGAAGGACAACTGGGTTTTATGGACTGTGTGGATCAGATGGCCTGGCATATCAGTCCCACCAGACTAAAAGGCTCTAGTAGACACCGGTGCAGTGTATCCTGATGCCATCAAGTTATCAAGGGGCTTAGCAAGAGGGAGAAAGAATATTAAGACTTAGTTTCAACTGTGTAAAATATCCTCACTCCCAAGTCTTAGTGAGTTCTTTTCACATGGTTTCATGCAAACTATATTCAAGACTTCTGAATGTTCTGTTCTTCCTGACTGTTTAAATTGGTGAAAGCTAAATCTGAACTAGATTGTCACCAATGATTATTGATATCATATGTTAAAGTAAGAACCCTTTATGATGTTCATATAAAGTAAGAAGTCTTTATGAGTTGCTAAAAACCAACTGGAAGTTAAACAGAAAGGTGTGAATTAAGACATATTTTGTTACTAGACAAAGTAACGAGTGTGAGTTATCTGCTCAGAAACAAGTGAATACTGTGTTCCATGGACCTGCGAGCAGCCGAATCTTTGCAGGGATTGTTAAAGAGTCCACTAGGTGGTGCACATGGCACAGAGGAAAAAAGAATCCGCCAAATAGACAAAAAGATTTTTCTCCTGAAGAAGAGCAGGGAGCGTCTGAACCACCAAATATCTAACGTATGCCATTGAGCTGAAACCCAAAGGTCACATCCATTTCTCCTATCACACAGGAGGAAGGAAGCACAGGGACTTGTTCTGTGACATTTCCCCTGCAAGGTGCAGGTCCATTATGTCTCTGAGGATTGTGGAATAGAAGAGATATAGCAATCTTAACTGAACTGTGAATCAATATAGCAGTCTGTATGACCACTTATACCTACAGATTCATTATATGTTCTTTTATTCATGCATTCAACACAGTATTAGCTCAATATCCTTTTTCATGCAGCCCATGTGCATCTCTTCCCCAACACTACCTTCAGTTATTAGCCAAATTACCCGATGTTCACCTAATCCATTACCTCCCTATGCTGCTGAAGTATTCCCCATGCACAATACCTGCTAAGCAAGAGGCACTTTTTGGCCAGTCTGCGTGCAGCTGGGAGCCAGCCACAACAAATATATGTAATGGCTAAAGATTGCAATCTATTCTTCAGTAAAGACACCAATTGGGAAGCTCAAAAAATCCTTCTACTAGAAGATTGAATTTGATTTCCATTTAATTACAGAGATTAGATATCTCCTAAAGATACTGACAATCACAGAATAATAAATGGAGCAGAAAACTACTATAAACAGCCATAAACACATACTTCTTATATAGAAGATAGAAGAATAATTTGTACCGTGGTGATTAACACCTTTGTTTTTAAACAAAGTAAGCTAAAATTGATACTTGTATGAGTTGTAAAGTCAGCCTGGACAGACATTTTATTATAAGTTTCATCTTCATGTTGAAGTTTTAGGTTTGGAATTTTTTTTTTAGACAAATCCTTAGTCTTACTTTCTGAAAACATAAATTTGCTACTTCTTTTTCAGGTCCTTGTTTACTGTTGAGAAGTTTAGCTGGTGAAACATTAGACAAATATTTATACTGTAGCAAAGGGGAAAAAAACAAAGATAGGTTTGCTATCAAATAACTACAGATAATTTAATATATGGATACACACGAGAATAAGCAAGAAACAAGAATGCTAAATCACACAGACAATGTGCATTTTCCAAGCATGGCAAAATAAAATGTGGTATGTTTTTGAACAGGACTGAAATATGGCTTTTCAGACTTGAGACACTGACCAAGTATTCCACCCTTATTAATTGTTCGGGATTGTAAGAAAACTAGGTGATAACAGACTGATAAATTTCTAATTCTATACTACACTTTTTCCATTTCATAGAATCACAGAACCATAGAATAGTTAGGGTTGTAAAGGACCTCAAGATCATCTAGTTTCAACCCCCCTGCCATGGACTCCATAGACTGCCAACATAATGTGCTCCATTATTTTCTTACAGCATGTAGTGTTAGCATTGCTGCTGTTAAAAATGCTTTTGTTGATTCAGAGCAGAAGTATACTAAACTCATGGCAAAACACTAATATAATTTTTAGCAGTTTCTACTATACTGAAATATCATACTCTAGGTCATAAGGATGCAAAATTCCAAACAAGTTCCAAATATAGGTGATTAAATAAAATGCTAATGTCTCATGCCATCTGTGGGTTTTATTTGTTAAGCACCAAGAGCTTATTCTAAGGTACTATATATATCATTCTAATCAATGGAAGTTAAAAACTTGCATTCTTTAAGGAATCAAGATCCTAGTATTTACACTTGCATAGGAAAGTGTTATGAAAGGTAACCTTTTCCTAACATTAGCTGAAATTCCTATTGCAAACATGGAGATATATCTAACAAACTGTGTTCAGAAACATGCTGGTTAAAATTATTCTTTCTTTCCCCCCCTTCATTCTTTTTTCTTCCCCCAAAGGAGAATTACTGAATTCTGAAGATGACAGCATTTTTTCAGTATTTCATCTTAGATACCGTAACTATCACGCTGTGTTTAGTAAGCTAGACTGTATGTCCTTTTGCTGATGAAGTGGTACAAAAATGCTGGGAAATTCTATAAGAAAGTTTTTTCAAGACCACAGGTCTTTTTGCTTTTATCTTTGATATTTATCATGGACTAATAACAACCTCTAAGTGCTCTTGCAACCTCTTCTTTCAAACTTTGGCTTTGAACTGTAATTCTTCAAAGCCAGTATACAAACTACTCTTACTTATCTCTGCTCAAAGAAGCACAGACAGCAACACAGTTTCCAGGCAAGTCTATCACCTCTTGCAATGAAACCTCAGTCTCTTTCCTTACAGAGATATGATGACTCCAAGTATCAGAAAAAAATGCATGAGGATTGCCAAAAATTCAGGACCCAACCATCTTGAACTTACAGTTTTGCCCAGAGAAGCCGTAGCTGCCCCATCCCTGGCAGTGTTCAAGACCAGGTTGGATGGGGCTTTGAGCCACCTGCTCTAGTGGAAGGTGTCCCTGCTTGTGGCAGGGGTTTGGAACTGGACAATCTTTCAAGTCCCTTCCAACCCAAACTGTTCTATGTTTCTATGATTAACCTGCAAGGCAGATATATAAGACCATGATATAAGAAGACTGTGTTATGCCAACTGTGAAGCACTGTCTGCACTGGTCTCTTTTCTATGCAGTTCTACTTCACTTATTATCAATGGAAATGTCAGTCCTACTGTCTAAAATATTAAAGAAAAAGCTGGTAGCAGAAACACTGTGATCACAAATAGTATGAATCTGCTGACCTTCAAGCAATACAAAAAAGTCCTGAACATGCTTGACAAGTAAAAGAAAGGTTCACCTGGAAATAAGTGTTTGAAAGAAGTGCCTAGCTTGGATTTTTAGTTCTGGCAAAGCAGGTAGTGTCAGGCTGCTCTGTTCGAATGTGTCCTAAGTTACAAGCTAAACTTACAAAAGTCATGAGACAGATGTCATCAGTTCAGCTGATCCCAGCTTTGTAAATACCATTGTAGCTACCATTAGCAGTGGGAAAAAAACTTTACGACTCCACATCAAAAATAAGACTAAAGCATTAAGGAAACAGATAAGAAAGGTATAGACAAGGCCAAACTAATAACACAAGGCAAGATTATTCCAACAATAGCACAATGTACCTCAGCTGTAACCTGAAATGCTCCCAGTTCTGAGCAAATAGCAGGCTGACAATATTGAAAATGGGAATATTGAAGCAAGAAGTTCAGACATTTAAGATAATTTCATCTGTATCCAAAAGAAAGGTCATTTCTATAAGCCTATACTTATACAGGTGCAGGGGGGGTTTATGAAATTTCTAGTTCCAAAAAGCTTATGGCAATACAAACTTATTTATGCCATGTTGCTACCATACTTGACAGGTGGGTCCGATCTCAGACTTCTTGTTCTTTAACACTTATGCTATCAGTTTTGTAAATACCAAGGAAATAACATTTGAAAATTTAAAAACATACAAATGAATTGTCTGTAAGTACCAAACATGCATGTCTTTCTTAAAATTATGTCTCAAACAACTGTATAATCAGCAGCTGCCTTCATCACTTGAAAGTAAAATCATAAGAATAGCAAACTTAACACACATGTCAACCCAAATGCAGAACTTGAACATGTTATTATTATTGTTGTTGCTGTTGTTATCATCATCATCATTATTATTATTTAAGAACCTTAATGTTTAAGGTGTCGCTGCCCATGACAGGTGGATCAGAACTAGGTCCCTTCCAATCCAAACCATTCTGTGCTTCTATGATCTGCATGAATCTCAGTCTCACCAAAGCCAGAGAAATTATACTATCTTCCTCTTATCCACAGCTTTATTTACTGAGCTTTTGGGGGTTTTCCTGAAGATTTCACAAAACATATATATCTAAGATTACCTAATTATATTGCTTTGTGCCATTTGTTTGTCCTTGTTTACACCTTTTTTATATCTTTCTTTATGCTTCCGTTTTATTTTTGATGCGCAGTCATACAATTATATTTCCCCTTCCCAAGTGCAAAGATCACAACAGTGCTAAATTGAAAAACTCACGGTAAGTTAACAATTGCATTATGCCTGTGTGTATGTGAGCGTACATATAAAAAAGGTACGGTTGTAAAAATAAATTTCACATAAATACATAAAGACAAAATACTAAAACTGTTATACTTGTAATTGCTATAATCTAGTCCTGTATCTTGGTATTACAAAACAATAGTACCAAAGCTGGCATTCAAAACATGATATAAAATTGTTATTATTGCCAGAGGAGTGCTTTAAGGTACAATACACAGTTACATAAATACAAAGAAACAACACAACAGAAATTTAAATGTAACTGAACTACACTCAAAGCAAGTATTTCAAAACAGCAAAACCAGTCTCAATACATCAGAAATCCATTCTTCCCTTTGCTAACCAGTGCTTACAAACAAAATGTAACCAAAGTGCTTACAAACCCATGCCAGGTTTAGAAACAAGCTAGAAGGAACATAGGATGCTGGTGTTGAAAATGAATGTTTTAATGAGCTCACCAATGAAAAATAAATATCAAGAGACTACCTGAAAATACGTGATGCCAACAGAAAATGTATCCACCCCCAAAAGTAACACAAGAAACTGACAAGGCTTATTAGATGCATCTAAGTTCCTGTCTATGCTGTTGAGCACACTACAAGACATATTTTTAAATGAGACATGTAATGTACCAGAAACATCCTAGCCACTGAAGCATGAGCGCATACCAGTTCACCACACCGAGAGGCAGCAGTACCATAGTTATGTGTAATTATCTTTCAAAACTACTTGAGGAAAATTCAGTTGGTGGTGGAAGTCTTGTAGATTTTCTAAGTGTTTCTTCCAGACTTCACTGTGAATTTTTCTGACCTCGCTTAACTATGCTATTAACTTTTGAATAAAGCTCTAACTAGTGGGACAGCGTTTCAACTGTTTCATGTAAGCACTTGTATCTTTTAACATAATCTATTTAATTCTGTTGCTCAGAAAGACTTAATTTAAATGCATGCTGTCTAGTAAAATGCAACAAAGATGCATTTCATTCACTAACAGTGACTGGATGATCATGTAATATTTCAAAAATTGATTTCATTATTAAGATTTTCACAAGTGTTTAAGTCAGCAGCACCACTAAATCTTTATGATTATTGAATTAAAAGACAGTTTATCAATCTAATGGGATGTGTCAATACTGAGGTAGGTAAGAAATCTTAATGGAAAAAGTAAGTGCACCCAAGATAGCATTGTATGACACAAAATCCATACAAACATAGCAACTGTACACAAAATCTTGACAAATCTTGTGAATCAAACCATTCTACGTAGGAAAAGGGATTATTTTAATTTTTTTTAACTCAGATGTCAGGAAAAGGTTACTTCTTGACTGTCATTTTAACCATTATATTACATCAATTGCTGAAATTCATCTCCCATTGATAGCACATGTTAGAGCTATAACAGAAGCATTAGAAACAAACTTGCTGATTTTATGTTAATGATTCGTTTCACCTAGGAATATAAAGGTGGAACTTTGGCAACAGTTAGGCATGTAGAAAATTTTGGATGGAATTGTACAATGAGAATTTTTGGCCATAGAATCAGCGGCCAAAAGTGATAACTGTCAGTAGCATTGGAACTTCATCTGGAAACTGGAAAGCTTCTGAAAACTTCACTTGAGCATGACTGTTCTTTAACTTAGTCTTACACCTGGAACAGTGTGATTTTATTAATCCTAAGATAAATGTGCAAACTGTCTGCTATGAAACTCTTGAAATTTGGCAGGAGGGAAAAGTTGAACAAATAGCATTTACATGAAAAAAAAGTAGAGAAATTATTTTAAACAGTCACAGGAAACATAGGAAGGCCTCACAGTTAACATCCACTTAAAAATATACACTTGCTATAGTGTTTAGTCAGTTAGTAGTACAGTTCTACTAATAACTTCTAATAGTAGCTATCTTCACTTTCTGTGACCTTTGATATCAATGACAAAGCAATAAACGACAATGTGGATGGCAGATCAAAGTTCACAAAGCAATAATATAGCCATTTGTTTCATAGCTCCACAAAAAAGTAAAATCAGCACAGCTCCCCAGAGGAAACAGAATCTAGTTTTCTTCCCTTGTAGTACAAGATAAGCCTATTACCAAGACATTTCAAAGGAACGAATGCGAACAAAAAGGAAATAAGCTATCTTATCAAAACATTTGTGTATACTGTTAATCTGCAAATGAGGTGTGCACATACCTGTGAATTTAATCAAGTCATATCCTTATAGGATGGTAATACATAAGCTAAATTGAAAAATATAGTATTGTTTCATATTCTCCGAGTTTTACCTTGATCCCTACTTGAAAACGACTTTATTCTGAACTTATTTTGTATCTCCAAGATAGAGTTCAAACTGATAGAATTAATGGAGTCTGATGTTTTACAGAAGCCAGTTTAGCCTCCCAAAAATATGAATGGGATTTATGCCAAAGCTGAACACACTTATAATCTAGCCCTGAAAGTCTACATCCTTGCAACTTCAAAGTCATCTATTGATGGATTTTTTGAACAATCTTGTTTTATTCAAAAGTGGTAGCAAGTACTTAAAATAATCAGATTAAGAGAATTTATTGCTTGCTTTCTTCAGCCTTCATTATTTACATTTCCACTATTTAAGTAGAGGATAACAAATTAAGTATTAAGACTGCGTTACAGAGGTTACATCATGACACATATAAAAAACATAAAACACGCGAAAAGAGTTTCTACACAAGATTTTTTTGCAAACTCTCAACCCCAAGCCCTTAAAACTACCTGTCATAAAAGCAAAGAAATGCATTTATGCAGTAAAAATGTATTGTTTACTTTCTTACATAATTCTCTAAGGCCTGGAAGCATGAGTACTATAAAAAGGCAATAGTCAGGTTTTTTGTACATACTAATTCAAATGCAGATCCAAACTTTAGAGTGTAGTAAGCTATGAAGTCTAAACACTTCTGATTGATAGATATGAAATGTGGTTGTAAGTAAAGACTGTGTTTTTCTTAAGAACTTAGGTGCTGAATACCCACTTAATACACAGAAAACAAACCAAGTTAACATTTGGACATCACTTCAATAAACCAGGAAGATAAAAACTGAAAGTTTCTGCTGTGTGGCATGAATCAGTAGCATCTTCTTGGTAAAACGAATGAGAATATTGCCTATGTTCTGATGTACACACTGAGTTAAACCTCCTCTTACAAAGCCTATAAACAAAATCTCAAGTTACGTAACACCTGTTAGGCTGTATTGAAAGACAGAGACAACATACTCAACCTTCCTTCCATACAAGGTTTAGGTCTTCATATAAAATGGCTTGGAGGTGGCAGGAGGGTGTTATTTCTTTAGGGGGTGAGGAGAGGTGTGAGAAGAGAAAGAGACATGACTGGGTATCTGTTGTCCATACAAAGATATTTGGTGAATAAAGCCTACCTTTACATAATTACCAAACCAAGAATATTTTACTTTAGATGAGCATACAGTTGAAAGAAAAGCAAGAATGAATTATGAACTCAGTCCACCTCTAATATTGGCATTCGTCAGTCTGGGACTGTGGCAACATGAGATGACCTCATCTAACAGCTCACAGTCTGTGACAGGGAGCTAACAGTACTTTTTCCTTATTTTTCATTCCCCATGCTTCCAATGAGAAGTTGTCAATGATCATACTTTTTACCTTGCACAAACTCTTGTGTTCTCTGGATTCCTCTGGGAGCTCATGCAACATGTCAACTTGCCAGGAAACAGATCTACCAGCAAAGAGAAGACCTCTGCTAGGTTAATGAACTGAACTGAGTCACAGAGTTACCTCGTAAGTGCCAGAGAGAAGGCAAGGGAATGGCCAGGAGCCATGGATGACGAAAGAAGGACCTGAAGTCTTAGAGGGACTGGAGAAGGAACATACAGGAACAAAAATTCCCCCTTGCTGTGGCAGCAAGCCATCCATCTCACTGTTTTTCTTGAAAATAACCTGTTACAAGCCAGAAAAAAAAAATAAATATTTTTTGTGTTATCATTCCATAAAGCTGTTTAAAGTAGAATGAAAGTCAGCAAACTTCTCTTCAATTACAGAAAGATATCTAACAGTAAAGGGTGAGAATCAGCTTTTGAAAAAGCATGTGAAACCTAAGTGCTTGCTATTTCTTGTTTACCACTTCCAGTCACCCTTTAAAGTTCACACCACTTTCTGCATTAAATTTCTTCATTATATCAGGTGTTACACTGCTAGAATAAGCCAAACTGTAAAGCTGATCCAGTTGAAAGTTAACCAGCTGGGGTATATGTTGGTGTTGGAATTTTTCTTCCTTTTTTTTTTTTCTGCACTCAGACATACAGAGGTCTCTTAATGCTTGCGGTAGGGGCAGGAAGAAGTAAATACATTTATTTCATCAACAACTGTTCAGCATCAATTCACAGACTTAATTACCATTTCATGTGAGTCAGAGAAACTCCAGAAATAATAATCACGGAATATACTGGTGACATTTTTCAATAAAAATACTTAAGTAACTCAACTCCAGACCACAAGCAACTACTTAAGATCCCCATGATATTCACCTGGGATTCCCATGATGCTGCTGAGAGTTCTGTGATTTGCTGTTTGAGTTTTTGTGAAATCATAGTTGCTATTGAAGTTTCTCCAAGTGTTGCCAGTTTAACATGCAGAGGCATGTTCTTCTGCATGCTCACCCACTAGTGCAATGTAATCTTTGTGAAAGACAAACTTTGAAGTTTGGAATACTTATCCAAGCTCGTCCAAGCTCTACATCTACTTCACTCAAATTACTGCCAAATATTTGCTTGCTATGGCTGCTCATTTTAAAATAAACTAAATCTAGACATGCTTTCTAAAGCATATTTTGAATAGCTACAGGAAAATATGCTTCACTTGCAGATGATCTAGTGCAGAAGTAAAGTTACCACCTCAACATGAAACCTACTATTTCTTGCCTACCTCTTAGGACACATCTCAGTAATCAGCATCTTCGTTACAAATTTAATGGTATGTTGGAACTGGAATTAGGCACTGAGACTCCTTCAGTTCACAAATGCTGATTTTCTGTTTTATTAGAAAAGAAATTTCCCCCTCATACTTCCCCTTTATTTTTCACAGAAAACTGAGATGAACAAAGCATACAGGTAACTATTGCAATGTTGCTCCCAACAGCTAACAGTTTCTTAGCTTTGTCTTCCATATGCTTTCAAGATGCAGTGTGTGTAGGTTACATCTTTCTTAAGCTAGCTTGAAAAAACAACCACCCAACATACAAAGCCCTTACCTCCAAACTAACCAATGTATTGTGAAAGAGATCTGGGAATTTCACATAAGTAAGTTTTTTCAGAGAATTTCATAAATGAGCAATTTTTTCTTGATGTTTTCTAGAAATGAACAAGGAATGAACATCACCTACAGCAGGACAAAAGGGCAGGCAGGATGGGGGCATGGGTGGGAGCACACATATACCACCTCAGCATATTTATAAGAAAGGCAGGTAAAATTTTCCACACATTTTAGTACTTGATATGGTTAATGTAAAACACAGGATGAAGCTATTCTGCAGTATGTTAAGCACTAGGGCAACAGTTTTAATACTAAACAAAAACAGGAAACGCATGGATGTATTTTTGCTACTTACAGGGATTTTGTTGTTTGGGTTTGGTTTTTGTTGGCTATTTTTTTGGGGGGTTGGATTTTTTTTTTGTGATAGAACTAGTAATAATAACTATTTGATAACCATTGCAAAAGGATGTTTGAAAGAAGCCAGCACCAGCTCAAAATCCTGCATGCATGCTCTCCAGGAGAGAGCAATAAATACTTGTTTTCATAACAAGGGCATATTATGCAGATTAAATCACTATCATCTTGTGTACAGGGAGAACACACCTCAACTACCACAGATCTGCATATCACCTTCCTTAGGAAAGAAGCTATGGAATAATAAAAACTCAGTTTCTAAATATACATGGATTTTGACCACAAACAACCTTTTAGAACTGCTGTATGAACCTGCAATAATCAACTCTTTGGGTGTTGTTTTTTGTTTTTGTTTTTGTTTTTTTTTAAAAAAGGTAATCTATGATAGGGAAAACAGGCTGCACATTCTCTGGTAGCATTGAGCCTGTATCTGCTGAACTCTATCCCATTATTTCTGTAGGAACAATTAATGTACTTTATACAGTGCAGGAGACATCCAGGGAAAGATCTATCTAGGACACAAGAAACAAGGTATGTATTTCTAAATTTGGAACTCCTACTCTCTCTCCCTGTATCTGCTACTCTCTCTACTTCTCCCATGATTTAGCTCAACATGTAATATCCTTTTTTATGAAGAATTTATAAGCCTTAATGGGCTTAGTTTCCATATCTAGGAATGATGTTCCCAAGTACACTGGGGTGTCTGAACATTGCATCCTTCTAAAAAACTTTAGGTTTTCAGGCACTGAAATATTAAAAAAAATAAACAAAAAATTACTTTGCATTCCATGTTACTCAAAGTTCAAGAAACAATTACATAGAACATTTAAACAGTGAACTAAGTCAGTGGTATATCTAAATGATGTTAACTCTTATCAGGACTAGTACTGAACAGAAGCCAAATTTCTGCTTTCCTTCACATCCAGATGAAGAATGTTGGTAATTTCAAACAGTTTACAGAAAAACAAATTGCCATGAATGAGAAAACTACATTTGTCAGGTAATACACTGTCAATATCAGCTACAACTTTTTATCCAAGAAGCAGAAAAACACTCTCCTGTCAATCACAAAAGAATAAAAAGCTTAAAAACTCAGAAACCTGAGCAGACCTGTGCAGATCTACTTAACAATTCGTCTGAACCTGTCTAGATGATTCCTTGTTTAGGTCATTACATTAGATGCCCAAAACCTGCATTTCAGCTGGAGTTTACCATTACATAGTTATGCAATAGTTAGGTTAACATATCATGGGTTAACAACTTCTTTATCTAAAAGCACTAGTCCAGATTAACAGATATTCCTGTCTTTTTTTCTTTTAATCACTGTGCATCCACAATAGAGGAAAAGGGTTACGAATGTTAGCTCAGTCAAAACAGAAAAGATAAAACAGCTGTTGGTGCTTCGTTATTACCTGTGAACTGATGAAAAAGGGATGGGAAATAATGGAAATTCTTATGCAGGAATTCCAGGCCTTCTGACTTACTTAAGGGAGGAAGATAAGACAATGTGAGGGTTGCCTTTTTTCCCCCACAGCCTAAGGTTAAGAAACCTTTAAGTCGCGTTTCTCCCACATCCACTTTACTTCCAGCCATGTCTTCCAGTTGCTTTATTCTGCATTGACTCTGGCAGTGATGTAATCAACTTTGATGAAACAATGGGCATCAAAACTAAAATTACGCAATAACTTTTTGTTGGGTTAGCAAGTTGTATTGATATACTGTATGAGCTGATAAATGCCCAACATGGTGCAAAGTAGGAAGATACAGCACTGGAAGTAAGGAAAAGAGAAAGAAGAGCAGTGAGCAAAGATGAAAACAAAGGCAAGACAATGACATACATTAACTATCTATTAATCTTAAATATATTAAGAAATCATATATTTAAGAGGCTCTCACTTGCAGGAGCTCAATGTAATACACATATATCTGAACAATGAGCTACACATACTGATTTTGGGGAGATTTGCATCCCTTGAGCATACAAATTAACTACTATTTAAAGTACAAGACGACAAGAGACTCAGCCAATTAGCAAACTATAGCTATTGTAGTGTACATAGCAGTTGAAAAATCAGACAGCATGTTCTTGTGGTGTGGTTGTTTTTTTTCTCTGGACCAACAGAACAGTATCTGCATTTTCTTCTTCTTGAGAGTTTTCTGTAACTTCTTGCTAACTGTTTTTATAGGCAAAACACAGAGCAATGCTTATGAGTATGTGGAAAGAACAGTTATCTATGTTGCAAAAACTCCCCCAAAACCTGAGTTACATACTCTTCTGACATAAGCGACTGTGAAGTAATTTTTTAATGTATGAATTGTGGATCCGTGGAAAAGTGACACCAGTTAAACTGCTTTATTACAGTAATGCTTGTCCCTCAAATTTGCAGGGAGCAAGAATCAAGGAAGTACTAAAGTAGTACAACGTTATTTGTAACTTTCTCCCTTGTGAATGAGGATACAGGAAGTTTTCGCAAAGTAGCTTCAGAAAATGCTGAGTCAGGAATTAAAATCAGCAGCAGTGTAACACACCATGCCCACAGATTCACAGTCACGCAACTGTGATAAGGGTCTAAGCTTCAGCCACAAGAGGCGCAGAGGACGCCAGCGCACGCAGGCCTTGTAGAGTGTATCCTCCTCGCAACCAGAGGACAGAACCGCCAGCGACAGGAGGGAGAACCCCCACCTCTGCTTCTAACAGCCTTCCCTCTCCTCGCCCCTACCGCAGGGCAAAAAGGCAGTTACCAAGATGCTGATACGGCAAGTAGACCCTCCCCCTCTTCCTCTTCTTCCTCCTCTTCTTCTCCTTCCTCGTCTTCCTCCTTCTTTCTCCTCTTTCTCTTTCTTCTCCCTCCTTCTTCTTTCTCCTCCCCATCTTTCTTCTTGTTTTTTGATATTCATGTCTCGTTTAATACTCATGTCTTGTCCTTTTTGTGGTTTTGAACAGTTGAGTAAGAAGTGTTCAGCATTCTAAATGGTTGATGTTGTTACTAATCAAAATGGAAGGAATGGCTTTTGCTGCATGAAGAAAAAGGAGAGGAAAATGTTTGGGTTTTTTCCCCCCTGCAGATTCTTACAGATCAATGACTTCAAAGCATATCACTAATAAATATGTACGTGATAAGAAGTATGGTGGCCAGACAGGAACTAGCAGAATATATCAACAACAATCACATTCTTGTGCAGTTTTTCAGCATTTGTACTTGTGATGATAACATCTAGTAAACTACTGTAATTAATGTAAACCGTGTTTGAATTCTGAGGAAGCATGAAAAATTAGTAAATCAGTTACATTAGTATTCACTACTAATCTGCTTTTTACAATCTCTTCTTCAAGTATTGGCAGCTAATATATCATCCATTTTGCATACTGGAACTGTTGGAGTTGGCTTGCCTCTAATCTCATTACAGGTACCTGGATGACGTACCATTTTATTTGTAATAATTCTTTTTCTGTTGGGTTATTATTATTTGTGTATTTCCAGCTTATCACTGTGATAAATTTCTCATATTTTCCCATGTTTTTCACTCACAGTTAGAAGATTGACCTTTTCTTTGTTCAGAAACTCACCATTACACTTTCTTTGACACACTTAGTGACTGTCACTTCTGCTCTTCTAGGTTTTTTTAAGCTGTTGCTCCATATTCCTGGTTCCTTGAAGCCAAATAAGGAAGCCCCTCTAATGACCTCAGTGGATTTCAGGGTAAGTTTTCATTTATGAATCTCGTAAATTTAATATGAGAGTGGACCAACTTCCTAACCTTAGAGAGTTACCTAAGATGTTTACACGACAGAGAACTGCAACATGCTTGTCATATACTTGCAACAAGTAATTCCAGAAACTCTGGAAGTAACTAATTTCCAGAAGAAGGTAGTGGCTCAAGGGTAAGTCCATGCTGGAGAATGTACACCTCAAAGCATGTGTGGCTGTGGATAAGTTCATAGTGCAATAGAAGAAGCCTTTACTCCAATCTTTTTGCTGAGAGAATTGAAGATGATGTTCACTGAATTAATTACTAAATACAAAAACAAAAATAAAATTCAACTTATCTTCTAGAACATCTCTAATACACTTATAAAATCAAAGTTGATCTGTATTATTTTGATATTTTGATACAGTCTGGAAAAGCCAATATAGAAACCGACTTTCAAATACTTCAATTTGATTTTTTTGTGTACTACTTCTTAATCTTTAGAGAAAGTGCTGATAAGCAAAGTAGTTAAGAACAGATGTGGTATACTGCTGTGTATATGCATATATGCAAAAACCTGTTCATGTATTAAAACCTGTTCATGTATTATTGCATAACTTTCTTGGCTATTGAATTATTTTGTAGAGCAATTAACCTTTCCTTGAATTTACCTATTAATAATTATCACATAATAATTCTGCCCTAAAATGATTACTTGTGAAAGAATATCCCCATTTTCAACCTTGTGAAAACATAAGAAATTACACTCCACCTTCTTTATACTTGCTAAAAAAAAAGGGGGGAAACTAATCTGCTTTTTACTATAACGTCACTTGAATTGGCACTCATAGCAAATATAAACAGGCATCAAATGTGTAATCTGAATGCTAAGAGGCATGCTGTGTTTAGTGTCCTTTGTTTTGTAAATGAAATTACATTAAATAATTTCATATGATTGCATTTTACCTTATGGAATTTCTGGTTTTTATCAGGATAATGAAGAAAGTTCAGGTAGGACTGGAAATTCTGAGGAAATCTCAAAATATCCTTAAATGTTTTAGCAGGGAGTGATGGTTACTCAGTGGATGATACTCTTTTCTTTCAGTTGGTATTCCATCAGTGCCCCAACAGGACACTTAGTGGTTTTTTCTCAAACAAAACCAAGGCCTGGTTAAACCTGATCAGAAAATGGAAAGTGCATTATGGGAAAAAAAATACAACTAGATTCTTACGTGTAAGGTTGACAACTGAAAACTTTCCACTCATAGCCAAAAAGAAACAGATTTATGAGTGTCATGAAGCAGTAAAAGAAGTACTTTATTTCCCTGGGATGTTGTGCACTTGAGGTACTGCAATATTTCAGTGTATAGATTTACCTTATGACTGTATTTTTTCAGTTTCTGGTGATAATCTTATTGACTTACAGAGCATAATGTTATGAACCATGTGTTTGCAGTATACTCTAATTTTCATACACATTTGGATTCCAATTTTGAAGTAAAATCATATTCAACTTGGAAGTGTTATATGTCTGTACAGTACAGACTTAAAATCTGAAAATAAATGGAGTTTAAAAACTAAGCCAATTTGTACAGGTGTTTAGGTTGTAGAAACTGATTTTTATCCATTTAAGGAAATTTACACTGCAAGAGATAGGTATTTCATGGGAGGATAAGAGCACACATATTTAGTTACCATAATTTAGCTGGTGAATGGTCACTGGCAATGATCTAGTACCTCAGCAGCTTAAAGTCAACAGTCCATACCCTCAGCCCCTGCACTGGCAGGAAGAACAGTTTCTAAGGTTGGCTGCTGTAAATTTCTTTTTCATTGTCCATGGGAACAAGTTTCAATTAGAATAGAACATGACAGAAAACAGAACTGTACTGTGTTAAAAGATACCTGCAATAGGTGCTGTTGCCATAAAGAGCTGTCACATGTCAAGTGGAAGAGTTGAGATGATAGGCAGCACAGTAGAAATAAGTACTGCTGTGTGGTGTAGAGTGCATGTATGAAATTAGAATAGAATGATAGAATCATAGAATCATAGAATAGTTAGGGTTGGAAAGGACCTTAAGATCATCTAGTCCCAACCCCCTGCCATGGGCAGGGACATCTCACACTAAACCATCTCACCCAAGGTTCTGTCCAACCTGGCCTTGAACACTGCCAGGGATGGAGCATTCACAACTTCCCTGGGCAACCCATTCAGGTACCTCACCACCCTTACAGTAAAGTACTTCTTTATATCCAATCTAAACTTCCCCTGTTTAAGTTTTAACCAGTAACCCCTTGTCCTGTCACTACAGTCCCTGATGAAGAGTCCCTCCCCAGCATCCCTATAGGCCCCCTTCAGATACTGGAAGGCTGCTATGAGGTCTCCACGCAGCCTTCTCTTCTCCAGGCTGAACAGCCCCAACTTCCTCAGCCTGTCTTCCTACGGGAGGTGTTCCAGACCCCTGATCATCCTCGTGGCCCTCCTCTGGACTTGTTCCAACAGTTCCATGTCCTTTTTATGTTGAGGACACCAGAACTGCACACAATACTCCAGGTGAGGTCTCACAAGAGCAGAGTAGAGGGGCAGGATCACCTCCTTCGACCTGCTGGTCACACTCCTTTTGATGCAGCCCAGGATACGGTTGGCTTTCTGGGCTGCGAGCGCACACTGCAGCGGCTCATGTTCAGTTTCTCATCGACCAACACCCCGAAGTCCTTCTCCACAGGGCTGCTCTGAATCTCTTCTCTGCCCAGCCTGTAGCTGTGCCTGGGATTGCTTCAGCCCAGGTGTAGGACCTTGCACTTGGCATGGCTAAACTTCTTGAGGTTGGCATCAGCCCACCTTACAAGCGTGTCAAGGTCCCTCTGGACGGCATCCCTTCCCTCCAGCATATCAACCGGACCACACAGCTTGGTGTCATTGGCAAACTTGCTGAGGGCGCACTCAATCCCACTGTCCATGTCACCAACAAAGATGTTGAACAAGATCTGTCCCAGCACCGATCCCTGAGGGACACCACTCGTTACCGGTCTCCAGCCGGACATCGAGCCATTGACCACAACTCTTTGCGTGTGGCCATCCAGCCAGTTCTTTATCTACTGAGTGGTCCACCTATCAAACTGATGTCTCTCCAATTTAGAGACAAGAATGTAATGTGGGACAGTGTCAAACGCTTTGCACAAGTCCAGGTAGATAGCATCAACTGCTCTACCCCTGTCTATCAGTTCTGTAACCCCACCATAGAAGGCCACCAAATTGGTCAGGCAGGATTTCCCCTTAGTGAAGCCATGCTGGCTGTCACCAAGCACCTTGCTGTTTTTCATGTGCCTTAGCATGCCTTCCAGGAGAATCTGCTCCATGATTTTGCCAGGCACAGAGGCGAGACTGACTGGTCTGTAATTCCCCGGGTCTTCCATTTTCCCCTTCTTGAAAATGGGGGTTATATTTCCCTTTTTCCAGTCGGCGGGCACTTCACCTGAGCGCCATGATTTTTCAAATATGATGGCCAGTGGCTTAGCAACTTCATTTGCCAGCTCCTTCAGGACCCGCGGATGGATTTCATCAGGTCCCATGGACTTGTGCACGTTCAGGCTCTTAACATGGTCTCAAACCAGATTCTCTCCTACAGTGGGCCTAGGGTCTTCACTCTCACTGTCCCTGTGTCTGCCTTCCAGGACTTGGGTGGTGTGGTCAGAGCATTTGCCAGTGAAGACCAAGTCAAAGAAGTCATTCAGAACCTCAGCCTTATCCAAATCCAGGGTAGCCAGTTTTCTGGATAGAGTCCAGAGAAGACCCACGTTGTCTGTACTCTGTCTTTTATTTGCGATATTACAGAATCCTTTCCTGTTATCTTTCACATCCCTAGCCAAGTTTAATTCTAACTGGGCCTTAGCTTTCCTGACCTGGTTCCTACCTTCCTGAACAACATCCCTGTATTCTTTCCAGGCTGCCTGTCCTTGCTTCCACTTTTTATAAGCCTCTTTTTTCCATCAAAGTTTCCTTAGCAGCTCCTTATCCATCCAAGGAGGTCTCCTGGCCCTCCTGCTGCACTTCTAGTTGGGATGCAACACTCCTGAGCTTGTAAATTGGTTACAATTAATTGCTATCTTAGAAGCAAGATTAACGACAGTTCTGAAATGGAGCTGAAGCAAATTTTTTTGGTTTATACTTCCTTACCCATTGTCTATCTATATCTAAGCTGGAGTCCCCTGATAATATTCTCACAACAGTTTTTGTATGTGATAAAATACTCAGCATTTATTTCCACAAAGGGTGTTATATTTCAGATCCCTTGCAAGCAGTATAATGTAATTTCTGTACTTTAACAGTTTTTTCCAATAGATGGCAGTAGCTGCTTATTGGGTATTAAATTAACACCATTCATAGTGCTTTATATAAACATAAAGCAGCAAAATACAAATACGTTGATGTATAGGTGCTTAACACACAACTGACCCATACTTATTTATGTTACAAGTGTGTCACCTGTTTTCCACATTTGAACATTAAAACCTTTCTGAATATTTTCCTGTTGAGTCTGTTGGCTTGCTCAGAATTACGTGATATTATAAAACTAATCAAAATATTATAGGGCTACTGAAGGTTAAGGACAAATATATCTCAGAGCATGGTTAGTTCTGAGGTCATTAGGGTTCGTCTACATTTGAAATCTGTTGTGAAACATGTCATGTTGCAAGATTGTCAAAACCTGCCACTCATTTTCTACCATGTTTGCTCCTTCTAGGCTTTGTGTTCATCCATGTTTCCTCTACAGTCTGGAACGCATGGTAAAGAGATGGTTATTGTGCTGTTTAAACACTGATCTGAAAACTTTTATGTCATCATGCTAATTCATAAGGAGTCCACAAACCTTAGCTCTTGGTGCTTCATCTGCCATATGTAATGTTGGCTGGGGTCATCTACTAAGAAGGTAGGAGTGAAGATATCTTTTTCACCAGAACAACATACATTACTTTAACTGATATGCAGTTAGAATCATAGAATAGTTAGGGTTGGAAAGGACCTCAAGATCACCTAGTTCCAACCCCCCTGCCATGGGCAGGGACACCTCACACTAAACCATGTCACCCAAGGCTTCGTCCAACCTGGCCTTGAAAGTTATATAAACATCCACCATTATGCAGATGAAGGAATACATGTGTGTCTTTCCTACCACCTTGCTTGCACCCTGATTGCCATTCAGCTCTCATGTACATTTCCCTGTTTCTGTAAGTACATGCAAACAAAAACAGCATCCCACTCTGTGTTCCTAATCATGATGCTTAAACTCTTCACTTCTGTCTAGTCAACTCTTAATTCCCTGAAAGGGTGATATCCAGGTGACTGTTTTAAAGAAAGACATATAAAGAAGAGAGGAGAGGATGGTGAGGATGACAATGTACATGTAACTCTCTGCTTTTCACTATTATACTGTCATTTGGTGGCTTTACAATATTCACAGGAAATATTAACAAACTGCTAGTTTGTCAGTTGTCATTCATTTCTCCAAGTTGGCAAGGCAACCACTTTTTACTGTGATGCTTCATATCACACCTGGGGAGTAGCAATGCACAGGAGGAAGATAGCCTATTCTAACTTTGGCCTTATAGCTCTAATGCCATGGAAAAAGGTTAGGGAGAGGAAAGGATAGCGAATGTTGCTGCAAAAGCAGTTTTCTTGAAATACATAACAAGGTAGTCCTTTGAATGTATATACTGCTATGAAAGCCTAAGTCAAGATTTTTGTAAGACTGGTGTTAATATTTCAGTATTGCTATGTGTTGAATAAAAAGAGCTGACTTTTTCTTCTCACTGTTTTGGGTCATGGATCCCCCTTTTATATCATCATCATAACATATTCAAAGGCTATGAAATAATATGGATCTTTAACCTCATTACAAGAACTCTGTTGCAAACTATGCATGAATGTGCAACAAAAATAACACTAAATGTGATAACACTTATCAAATCTGGTTACACTGGGATATCAGTTCATTGGGCCAAGAAGACATATAGCATTCCTAGGACATGTCCTATACGAAAAAAATATATACTGATGAAAAGCTGAACTTAGTATCAGTGTATGAGTACAATACATGCCTCATTTTTTGAATTTGTATCATTCCACTGAGTTCTCCTTTCTGACTTACTAAGCTTGTTTTTCTCCTGCACTCTTGTGTAAGATTGTCTCTTAGTTGCTCTCCTGGGCTTCTGCAAAACACATGAAGAAGCAATCAAAAGGAACATGTTTTCTTACTCTGGAATTTCTGTTTTTCTTTCAGTCCTTTAGGTATGTCACTGTATTATGTCTTGTTCTTTTCTATACATCTCATTACTGCAGGTGAACTTCCCATACAAAGACCAAACATTGACATACTATGGAGAAACATTTTTCTCTGTTTAAGAACCTTGGCATATAATCAAAAAACCACAAACATTTTTACAATCAATAGCATTCTTTAATTTAGAGAATACTGGCTATGTAAAATCGTTTATAACAATCAGTATAGATAAAAGATACAGCTTAGGTTGCTGTATTATTCTTTAATAGAGCCACATGTCTCTATTATGCTACCCCTAATGTTTGAGCTACTTATATGACAGAGTGTTTCTGTCTTGAGGTTGTTCTCATGTATGGGAGACGATAGTATCTGCAGCTACAGGACAGACTAAACAGCAAGTTCTAAGAAAGTGGGTTTGAGATCCAACAGTTCTGCTGTGTCATGCGTGTCTTTTAGCCCACTAGTGAGTGGTACTTGACTGAGCCAAAAAACACTGTCTTCCTTGGCAGGTGATCCTGATTCACAAGTTACTCTCTATGTACACTGGCAACAACTACCTGTGTTTTCCACAATTTGCTCCAGACTGCCTGACTTCACTTTGAAAAAGAAATGTTTCTGAAACCAAGATGGTAATATGCCTAACAGAAGAGAAACCTTTCCCATGACACAGGAACTTCAAGGTTCTAGCAGTCTACAAAGTTTTCAGTTTTCCTCTAATATTTTTTCACATGAGGAAAAGACATACATGTACCAGAGTGCTATAAGGCATAACCAACAAATAATTCCACTAAAAGAACAAAAGTTTATTTTAATGAAAAGAGCAAATGTTGACATAGTTGAGTGATTCACTTAGTTTGTGAAATCAAAATGCAGCCAAGGACTTCTGCTTCATCACTAAACCAGTAATTTTAAGTCTGACGTATTTACAGTGCTGTAACACAGATTAGAACTATATTGAATTTTAAAGTTTTAGTGTCTCCACATCTCTGTGAGGATGTGAAATGTACAATTTTGGATTTTGTTTAATCGTGAGATAATCATTCAAAAAAAACTATACAAGCTTAACAAGGCTGATCAAACCCAGTATAAATTTCTGGGTTTTTTTCATGAGAATTTCAGAAGTTTTGACCTTTATTTTTCCATCCTTCAACAAGAGGCAAAACCTTTTGCGTATTTCTCTGCATAAAATGTCTGCTTTTGAATCAGAACCTCTTGATTTTGTACTCTTTATGCAGAAGAGATCTATCAGTCAAGACATCTCACCTAGAAGAAACTTGGGATCCTAATGAAAACATTTCTCCTGTAATGGGACTTGATGAAATGGAAATTTGTCAGTCGGCTGCATCTGAAAGGCATGAGATTTGGGGAAGGAGGAACTGGTAAATTAGGTATAAACCATTCTTTGATAAATAATGTTCCTCCCTACTATGCTGTCTTATCAAAAAATCATGTGTATCAGGAAGTTCCCATTCCTAAATAATAATAGGACTCCTAAAATATACAAATTAGTTCAATTTTAACATATGTGTTTAACTAGCTTAAAAAGTAATGCATGTTAAAACTTTCACCATTGCCAAGGCAGCACAGACTAGCTTCTGCTGATCTACAATCTTTCCTGGGGGCTTCAATGCAAGTGGTATCAATTGTTACAGGGTACGGACTTGAGACTATCTGTCTCAAGCATCTTTTAACTAAAATATTAAATTGGTTATGTTCCTCCATTCAAGTATCAGGAATATAATTTGCTGGTGACCAATAAGACCATCGGTAACACATTCAGTGATTCAGACGGTAAAACCAAAACTGTCCCTGCTGCAGAGTTTAATACTTACAAAAAGAAAATACATAAATATGAGCAGCAGGAAACTGCTGTTGTGCAAACACTGTTATATCCTCTGCAGTAACTAAGAGATAGGAAATAGTTATGATTTTACTCACATGAAAGACATACAGACACAGACATCCCCTTGTATGAGAGTTTAAACGTCCCTAGAATTCTTGCATTTTTGGCTCAATTTGATGCAGTTACAAGCTTTGAATACCCCACCTAACTTGTGGGAAATCCTTTCCCTGTGTTTACAGACACAGTGGATTTTTGCGTGTGTTTATTTCATGCAAACTCAGAACAATGGTAGCTTGTTTTTAATGCTTTTATCTTTTGGAATTGTTAGAGGTCCCACAGTTCTGCTGTCACTAGGTCACTTAACAGATAGTTTAGCTTTTCCTAGTTGTGTGTACTGTAACAGTCTAACATCACTTTGATACTTAGAGTCAGGCATCAAAGGCATTTAATTCTTAAAGCTGGCTCAGTGTTTTTTTAGAAAAGGTAAAAATCAATTTTCTTGCTTAGACACAGCTTTTCAGCTGGTGTAACCTTACCAAAACACCTTAGCTAGCTTTCCCAAGGTGCACAGTAGTAGCAGAGGGATCTGGTTTCAGTCCTTGCACCTGGTCACACAGTGTCCTGTCATGTGTCCTGCACTAAGTTAAATGCAGGGATGTGCTTCTGCATTGGCAGCACATAACTGCACAACCACAGACACACCCCTATTGCAGCCATCCCTCCTTAGGGCCTGTAATTTGATAAGCAGTGACTGGGACAGGAAGCAGGGCTGGTCCAGTCTCAGCTCAGTTTTTGAGGTAGTCAGTGATTTTAGGCAATCCTATTTATCTCACTATATCTTGATTTTCAAATTATAATAATTAAGACCTCTTTCCGGAACACATTAAAAAATTCCATATAAGAGCTGAATAAGAATATTGTTCATCTTCTTATTTTTTCAAAACCCAGGGTCTAAGTATCCCCATTTAAATCTGGCAATCACAGATGATCTTTATCCCAGGGACTGTGCTAAATAAAACATAGGCATAGGTATAGACAGAAACATATCACTCAGACACCTAAATTGTTTATAGATCACTTTTTTAATCATGGTTTTTAATTGGACTGGAAATTCCAATGTATTCTAATGTCAATTTGGCTAGAAGCTGATGATGTGATGTGTACAGATGATGAATGAGGAAATGTTTCTATTCAGAAGAGCTTAACATTAATAAAAGAATGCTTACAAGTTGTGATATAACCTTGCAAGAAATAATTTGTTTGATTTTTAAAAGATTATTGACAGTAGTCATATGTATAGTGCTAGAACCTAGTTCATGAAACAGACCTTTAAATTCTTTGTCATTCGGGTGTTGCTCACCAGTACTGTGCAATTTGCCTAGGAAAATGAAAAGTCATCTTAAAGACTTTCTAAACTGTTAGTTCTTCACTAGAAGGTAACTCATGTACCTTCTAGCAAAATCCAGACAAATAGCTGGACAGCTAATGTGTAAGGGTGACCCACCTGTTGCTTGTAGTTCAGTTTAAATATGAGAGAAAAGCATCCTTCTGTAACATATGTTATTTAAAGTACAATACAATATAATGAGTGTAAAAGACATTATTTTTCTACATAAAAAAAATAACTCTGTCAATGCTGCTAGTGGCTTTCCTAAAACCTCATGTGTAACCTACTCCAGTTATGTCTTTGGTTGTGTGATAGTAGCTGGGGAATTTTTTCCCTTTGTTGATGCTTTTCCCATTAGACCTGATATTACAGAGGTTTAAGAAAGTCTTAACTGATTTTGAATCTGGTCTGTTATTTCTGTCAAGTCATTTTTCCTTGTTCGTAGCATATCATAAGTGTGCTCAGTAGACCCAAAATCTAGGTCTT
The DNA here is from genome assembly GCF_037157495.1 of Lathamus discolor. Classification (NCBI taxonomy): domain Eukaryota; kingdom Metazoa; phylum Chordata; class Aves; order Psittaciformes; family Psittacidae; genus Lathamus; species Lathamus discolor. The sequence continues at coordinate 61,045,478 of NC_088885.1, read as the reverse complement.
GTGTGGTTTTGCACGTAGGTACTATGCTGGCATTTCTGCTGTCTGTTCAGTTCCTCATTACCAAGTCTGCAGCAATGCCAAACAGCAGTGAAGAGATGTAATCCTGTACCAACCTAGTTATTTCCACATGGAAATATACTGTTATCTGGTGGTTGAATCCTACAGGTCAGTTTACACATCTGAACATAATGATATTGGTGGCCAAACTGGAATTCTATAGAGCTTAAAGTCCGTGCTGTAGGACTGTGTTGAGTTAGCTTACTGCTCTGTGCATAAATCTTTGAATGTTCATAGTGTGAATACATCCTAATATGCAGTATGTTTAACATGCAATAAAAAGTATATCCCTATTTTCAGCTTTCTGTGAGCTTTGTATGCTGCACATGATGCTTTTACATCATGCAGCAGGAGGCTATCTGTGCAACAGGGATCATCAAGACTTCTCTCCAGTTGTACTCAGTTAAATATCCTTTACCAGATATTTTATCCAAGGTTCCAAGTTTCTTTCAGTGAGCAATGAGCCCCTTTTTCAGGTTTTCCTCAAACTTCAGTCAATTTTACTGGTGGGGAGGCTGCTTTAAAATCCCTGTTACTCCTTTTGTTTCTCTGTTCATCAGTTTCTTGACTAGAGTATGTATTTCTCGTATTTCCGTTGGCATGTTCATGTATTTCACCAAAATCAAGTAATGTGCTAGTTTAGCAGACTGTGCGAATCCTTTTGAAATGCTGTGCCCATCCACTTACCTGCTCTATCCCAATTACGAGTAAGTTGATGCTGACTGAATAACTGGATATTCCCACACATACGTGCAAGCTGACCTCTCTCACACCTAGTGAATCCCTGATGTCTTAAAGACTGTTTTAAGGGTTATACTGCTTAAAAGAGCAAGCAGAGATGAACTTGCAACATGATGCTTTCCATGGTTCATTACTTCAGATAGACTCACCCAGATAATGGTGCAATAAAGTGGAATCTTATTTTGACTGTAATGCATACCCTTCTGTCCAAAGCCTGAAACTTTGGATGTATCTCCATCAGAGAATGCAGTTTTACATAGCAAAGCTGGAGCTAGTTCTCATTAAGCTGGTATGTCTACAGAGGGCAGCTCACTGCCATGCGGAGATGTTAGCCATGACTGAAGTAAGCTCAGACTTCTCTCAATAACAGACCCTACTTCCCAATAATAGTAATTACACAGCAAAAGAGCTCTACCTTGAAGGGACCACAGTGCTGACCTCTTAGCCTGTTAGCTCTGAATTAGCATAAGTATCTTGATAACTCTGTGCCCTGTGCTGTAATACAGATATCCCATACTACAATGCTAATATTGTATTGTCTTGGTTTGTTGGGTTTATATAGCAGAAGGATATGGGATAAAAAAGTAAAACTTCAAATTTCAGACTTGAATTAAAATTTTTCCTGGAATATATCTAAAAATAACATGCTGCCTCATTTCTCTGCTGTTAAATTAGTAGTTATTCTTTTTTCTCATAAACAACATTGAGTCGACTATCAAAAGCCCACCTTAATTTTATTAAGGGTGCAATCTGCTATCTCCTCAGTGTTCAGCACAGGTGTGCTCTCTGCTCTTTGCCCTGTAAACAGAATGGTAGTTGTCCTCTAGTCCGGCTAAATATAGCACTTTAGAGATACCAAGGGCTGACCTTGACCTCAAGGCCTTACAGATACTTACACTTTAATGAGTCACCTGATGGAAGGTAACATTGGGGATTTAGCCCATTTGCTTCTTTCTGAAAAGTTTATTATCAGTGCTTGAGGACACACACTGAATATCTTCCTAATTGTTGTATTTCACATGTGTTTATTTAAAAGGCCAGTGGAGACAATGAGTGCTTTGATGGTTATGTTTAACTGTGTTTCTGTAAATTGAATATTTATTTTGACAGTGATCCCTCATTAACAATAAAACCTCTTTCCCTTTGATTCTCCTCACCTAAGCTTTTTATATAATGGCCACAAATAATTGCAATTTTTTCCCCCTATTTTTTAGGAGAAAGCACCAATACAGTCCTGGACTACCTGAAGTAAATTACAAAATAAACTGCCAAGGATTGACTTGCCTGCTATGCGTATTTGTTGTAAAAAAAAAAAAAAAAAAGCCCAAACCCAGGTAACATTCATGCTATTCCAGTTCTACACAAGACTTTTCACTGCCAAAATTATTTAGCCATGACGTGTGATAGTAAAATCAATAACAACGCAGTGTGTTACTCCAGTAGTAAGCTTTTCCTAGAATAGTAAAATCAATAATACTAAGCTTTCACTGAGACCGTATGTGTGTATAACTTGGTGTCACACTGCAGCTGACACCGTCTCCCTGCTCTTAGCTGTGTAGTTCTATCTCCCCAGATTTGGCAATACTGTTTGATCCCATTATAAATTGATTCAATTCACTAGCCAAGCAAACACATGTGTGTTTAGCTTGAGTAAGCTCATACTGCAATTAGACAAGTGCCAGAGTTAAAGAAGTTGAAGACAGTGTTTGGTTAGAAAACTTTAACTTGCGTCTTGAGAATGTATAAAATATAGTCATTTGCAGAATGGCTTACAGTCATTAAGCAGAACAGGCACAGTTTGGAAGTAGCTTTTCTGGAGGAAATTTATACGTATCTGTTGAAGTATTTATATTATCATCTACATCTGATATATGCAACATTGTAAATATCACATTCACACAAACACCAACTGCTGGTGAAAAAAGTATGAGTTAAATGACTCATTAGGCTATTTATTGCTAAACCATGTTTCTAAAGAAACTTGAAGTGCAAAAATTGTTAGATAAATTTAAGTTGACAAATTCTTTGCTCTCAAAAAATTTCAGTTCAGAATTCAGTCAAGCTAGTACAGAACATGCTTGATTATGTGAAAGAGTAAGTACGGTTTGTCAGAAAAGAGGTAGAGCATCTGCAGAAGTTCTATTTCTAAATATTATCTCCAGAACTTTATTTTTTAAATGTTGTTGTTCACAAGTCATTTGCAGGTCTGAAGTACACAAGAATGTAGCCAATCTAAAATGGAAAATGGTGTTTATAATTTTATAAATCTTTTTTCTCACCATGTTCTAACCTCTTCTTAAATCAAAACCTTTTCTTATAGTGTAAGATAAGTATATATCTAGATGTATACTTTTCCAAAGCACTAAATTCTGTTAATTGAGAACACTCAATGTTGAATTTTACTTGTTATTCAAAAGCACATACTTCAGGTATCAAAATTTAAAAAAACCCCACAAAACCCAAAAGAAACCCAAAACAAACAACCCAACAAAAAAGGAAACACACTAATTAAAAAAACTCGAAAACCCAAAACCAAGTAGGGTGATTATTGTCTGACAATGTTTTTCCTTATACACCTCTATAATAGAGAAACATTAAAACACTACAATAGTAAGTTGGATTTTGAAGTCTGCTTATCTCAGGATGGCCAATTAGTAAAGGAAACGCCATCTTTCTGGAGTTTAAACAGTGACCTGATGATTTACCTAATGGAAGAATCTTGTTTTTAAGGTTACCAGCCTGATCAGAGGGCTGAAGACAGCTGAGAGAGCTGGGGCTGTTCAGCCTGGAGGAGAAAAGGCTCTGAGGAGACCTCATAGAAGCCTCCTAGTACCTAAAGAAGGCTACAAGAAGTCTCAAGAGGGACTTTTTACAAGGGAATGTATTGATGGGACAAGGGGGAATGGCTTTGAACTGAAAGAGGACAGATTTGAGAATAGACGTAAGGACGAATTTCTTCCCTGTGAGGGTGGTGAGGCCCTGGCACAGGTTGCCCAGAGAAGCTGTGGCTGCCCCATCACAGGCAGCGTTAAGGCCAGACAGGATGGGGCTTTGAGCAACCTGGTCTAGTGGAAGGTGTCCCTGCCCATGGCAGGGGGTTGGAACTGGATGAGCTTTAAGGTTCCTTACAACCCAAACCATTCTATCATTCTGTATTGCACATGAATAACAATGGTAATGTATTATGTACATTTTGCATTCAGAAAAGGATCACATCCCAGACTTTTACTTTAGAAATTCAGAAGTTTCAGAACTGGTTTGATTGAAGGTACATTTGAATGGTCCCACTCAGGAATGCCCAAGCTTATAAATTCTCCTACTTCAGCTGAGTTTGTAAATTCTTGAAAATAAGTAACAAAAGGTGTTGATCCTCAGTTTTTGTCAATGGAGATCAATAGTCTACAGAAAAATTAAACAGTATTCAAATGTTCTAAATTACCTGATTAAAAAGCCTGGCCATACCTATTGGCTGTACACTTTCTTAACTATCTCAAAGCCATAATAATACTGGTTACCCAGTTGCCATGAAGGCTGTATGATAGAAAAGACAGCAGTATCAATCAGTTTAAAATATATTTTGTATTGGTACCATATATACATATGTACCTATATAAAACAAAACACTGTTTGCTTTTATTCATACTAGTTAGTTCCTTTCACTCCTTCAAATGAATTTAATCCTTTACCTTGAAGACAGCAGTGCATGTGGACCACTACAAATTAAAAAATACAGTGAAGGCAAAGTACTTCACATTTGATAGAAAAAGAAAGTGAACCCCATACTGTCTTCTTGGGGAAACGGAAACAATTTTTTCTTCATTGAATTCTTTGCTCAGGAGAACTTTTACTTGTTGGTTACTTTTGAAAGTGGAAACCAAGCAAGTAAGGGAACAAACAACAAATATAGGGAAAACAGATTTCTAGGTGCTTTGTCTGAGTAAGTTTGGGGAAAAAAAAAGAAATCTAAGTTAAAGCAAGACTTCTCCTGGAACCTGCAACCTTTTATACTATTTCTCTCTTATTTTTCAATAATCATAATTTCCTAGGATTTTACAAACTCTTTAAACTATTTTTAGATATAATTAAAATGAAGTCCAGCATATGAAGTCTTGTTTTTAAGGTTATTTGTATGAAATAATTGAAATTAGCAGAATAAATAAATATGTATGCTTTTCTTTCCCCCGACCTTATCTGCTCACTCTTTCCCATCACTAAATACTACCTTCGATTCGTCTGCCCACAACTACATGAAAAAATAGTTAGGAAGAAGCAATAAATCTAATTCATATACAAAACAAGAACTAAACACCAAAAGGAAAGTGCCAGATCTTGTGGAGGCCAAAATTTCTACATAAATTCAATCAGGGATTCAGTTCTCCAATGACTTATCTGGACTAGGCACTTACAGGAGGAATTGTGGAAGAAAGATCCTCTTAGATACACTTTCTTCACTTTCTCTGTGCAGGCTACCTACCATGTCAGCATCCACAACCACCTCAGGCCATGGAGGCAGACAGAAACATGGAGAAAAAACACTCTAAGCCTTACATCAGACATGCCTCAAGATGATGGCCAGCACTGCTGATTGAGTAGTAAATTATTACCCCCTTGAAGCAATGAGGAAATTATGTATGGGTTTTGCCCCTGAGGTGTGTCTCTGCAACACTGTTCCTCCCATTCCCATATTGAAGGTTAAACGCCAACCTTTGCTTAGGGCTGTGCCCAAAGGCATATTCTACCTTTCAGAAGCAGATTCAAGCTTTTATTTCTGACCTTAAGTGTACAGAGTCAGCCAAGATATTGAGTGGGGAAGAGTGGACACCCTGTTCTCTGTTGTATTTGTGCTAGGCAAAGGCTGATCAGTATTCAGATATAAAATAAGGTTTTTGTTATTGTACTCAGTTGTGAGCGAAAGGTTAAGGCTTCTGGGGCTCTGATATTTTTGTTGCTGCTTTTGCTTTCCCAGAGGTGAGCTGAGCTTTGAATCTCAATGAGGTAGATAAGCAATGCAAAATTATAGTGAGTGAAATGGGCTGCTGAAAAATTCCAGTTTGCATAACTTATTCTCTAAGGGATTGTATATTCCTTAAAGCATTCATGATTTTGACAATGGTATTTCCTTCCTGCTCTACTTCTTGCAGGTATGCAGTTGTGGAGGCTAAATGTATTTTTGCATCTAATCTTTTCCAATGTTCTCTCTTATCTACACTTTTCCAATATTCTTTTGAGTTGGAACTTGGCTGCTAATGTGCATGTAGTATGTGCATGTAGTACTATATCTCAGGGCCATTATAAAGTGCTGTTACTTACTATATTAGTATGTGGAGAATGCTTCTAGGAGTGTTTGATTAACTCTGTATGTGGCCAAATGAAGCTCTAAAATAATGTGAATGCATTCTACCAGTACTATTTGTTTCTTAGGGTATTCAGTAAATATTACTTGCTTGACATAATTTTCTACAATATTTCTGTGCTGCATTTCTATACTATATGTATTTTACAGTGCAAAATATGTTTGCCTTTAACTAGGAAGCATGTATAGGCTTCTCACTCACTTCAGCACTCATTTAATCCTGAAAATTCTGTATTTCAAGGCTACTGCATGGCTTAGGGCAGTCATTTGGAAGTTCTGCATCTTATTATCTGCAGTATCACTGGCAATTTCCTGGATGTCCTGAGTTGGTGTTCACTGAGAGGCTGCAGTATGAAGGCCAACACTTGATGGAATACCCTGTGTTTTCAGTTTGCTTATCTCCAGCAGGCTAAGTTGCTAAACTCTGGGACACTGTAAATCTTTTTCTTAAGGAAGTAGGGTGGAGAGGATTTCAGATAACATCATAGCTTCTTGTATTAATAATTAAGGAATTTACGGGATACAAATAGATGTGATTAACACTGAAATGAACAGCCCAGAGCTTCCTGAAAATGGTTATAAAGTTATGAATAGTTATTGTTCTTTAATTGCTGTTGTAGCAGACTATGTATGGACCCCTCTTTCTTCAGTGGCAGTAATTTCTTTATCTACTTTTATGGTTCAAAATTGTGGCTTAATTATGCCTTAAGATGAGTAGGAGGGTATCAGAGTTTCAGGAGCAACAAAGCTTGCCTCAGGAAAAGCAAAAACATACTACAACCTTTGCCTCAGGATATTTAAGGTAGTTTTACATCAAAAAGCCACTAGAATGAAATGTACTAACATGTATCTGGACTCAGTATTGTTTATTCTGTGAGACCCCTTTTTGTTTAATCAATGAGTAATATAACAAATGATAATAATAATTGTATATGTTATTTTCATTGCAATTTTCAGTTTTAAAAATTTTAATGATCTTGCAAAATTCTTCCTTTTGTTGCCTTGATCCTTTTATTATTGATGATGTCCTCTTCAGGAAAACAGGAATGTTCTTGTCTAGAAATGCTGTACTCATGTTATTTTTTCTGTTCAAAAATGTCTACCTGACAAAATCAAGTTGGACTGCTGTGATACTCAAGCTTGCAATTTGAAATATTCAGGGAGTGTCAGCTAAAAGAAGTTTGAACAACCAAGTCTGTTGGAGACAACTCCTCATGGCTATGACTGAACCAGCTGAAAAATCCAAAATAAAAGTAAACTCCTCATAAAATTCAAAAAGTGTGCTAATGGGGCAGTTGAATTATATTGTTTCACTAACAGCTGCTTTTAACGGATGCCTGAGCCACCCTGTATGTGAACAACAGCTGTAGAAGACTTAGTCAGCTGAGCCTAATTGCCTAATACAAACAAAAGCAATTCAATTCCAGTTTCTGACACAGATTAAATTCCTGTTCATTGTATATCATGGGGGAAGTAAGTTTTGCAGTGTCACTCCAGAACATTGGGAGGATGTAAAATAGAGGAGAAAGACAGAATAGCAGTGCTATTATAGCTGATAAGAAATCAATGACTGGAAAATTCAGAAAGAAGCTATTTTACTATAGCATACAAGAGCAGGAAGATCCACTATCTTGAAACTAACAGAATTACAGTGAGCTGAAATTAAGATAAAAAGGAATCAAAGCTGTATGTACTGACTTTTGAAGAATTTTCTTTGCAGTAGAATACTACTAGTAGTATACTAATTTTCCTACTAGTAGAATACTAGTTTATCTTAATGGATCTCACCTTCACCCTAAAAAACAGGTATGATTTATTGTGTTCTAAGACGGTTTGCTGTGATGCCATGATTCATCAAATTTTCAGAGATATGCACCTCCACTTTTAAGTGCATTAGAAAGTAAAAATCCAACAAAAGAGAAAATTTTAGTTATTTCCCCCATCAAAGTCTAATGTTATATGCTCTTTCAGCTGTAGAACTGTAATAACTGGACAACATTATCACAAATCTTAGAGTAAAAGGGAAAGAATGGGGAAAAAAAAAAAGATTTCTTCCTGTTGTACCCACCTCTGTGCTTAGCTTTAGCCTCTAACATTACAGAATCTACCATCACTGACCTGCTGTGAGACAAAAGTCATTCCACATAGAAGAATCAGTATAGATCTGAGAAAGAAGAGCACTGGTTTCCAGTAAGATGAAATTATGAAGAGGCATCAAGACTTGAAGTATGTGCCAGAACCATGTCCTACGCCCAGTTTACTACACACACCTCTTCTATTTCAGGGCATTTCCTTGCTGTTCCACATAAAAAAATAACTCATTCAGAGTCTCACTGTGCTCTTCTTTTGCTGTGCTCACCATGTCCCTGTTTTTCATCTCAGATGCTTCCACTCACGCTGTTTATACTGTGGATTCCCTTATCACCTAAAAAGTCTCTGACTTTCCCTCATTCATATCGTCTCTCATTTTCAGAAGTTCCATAAATGAACATCCTGTGGTTACAGCTTGACAGAGAAAACTGGGGCCATTCATCCTAAGAACTTACCCTAAAACTTGGGGAGTGAGAAAGTAAGAATAATTATATTTATTTAGTCACATATATCCTGGCCACCAAAACCTGAAATGTGAGCAGGATTTTAGAATGGCTCACCAGCTGTTATTATGCATACTGTGTAATTATTTAATTGTTAAATAAAGACATTATGATCATTTCTGCATCCATATCTCAGAGAGATGGACGTTCATAGATGATGCCCTATGGTTGTTCAGTGTTCGAGGAGATGCAAACAAATAAGCGTATCCCCACTATCGTTAGTAGAGAGGACCATGCAGTGTTCTCTTTTCCATAGCAGCAGAAAGGCATGCTTGCATAGCATGCATTTGCTGGGATCTCTCAGGGTAATTTCACAGGCATTTCTCACTTCCTCGTACATCCTCTTCACACTGCAGTTAGTAAAAACCTTTCAGCAAAACAAAAATTTGACAGAAAACATTGATTTCTTGATCCAGAACATCAATATGTTTTTGTTTCTTTGCTACTGAAATTCCTGGGAGTCTAATCTCCCTCTCCATACTGGGGATCCTGAAGCATTAGCGTAGGTTCCAGGAGCCTGTGGCTTCTGGGCAGCCTCGGTCTACCCCAGGACAGGAGTTGATTCCCACTCAGGTTGCTGCAGTTGCCCCAAGAAGTTGTCATTTCTGTCAATTTTGATTAATAATTTCTTAGAAGAATACTGATAGCTACACAAACTTTAAATTCTCCGAGCAGCTGCAGGGCACCTGGGGCACTTTCCTTAGAATTTCGGGTTCTGAAAACACAACTAACTAAATCAAATGTCAGACCTCTTCAGACCAAATGTAAACAAGAGTAAGCAAACCCTGCTTTTCACCGAATTTGACGACTCCTTGTACTTCACACTTCCTTCAGCACAGACTACATTTTGGTAGACATAGTCTAGAGACCAATATTTTGAAATAAAGTCAGTCTCTGATACTCTAAACCTTTGCTCACTGCTTTCTTTATATGTTACCGTACCAGAATAACGAGTTGTACTTGAACAGAGATGCATTGTAAATTGGAAGAATTACTGGATGTGTGATAGGGGATTAACAGTCTGAATTAACACAGTGTAAGTTTGTTTTCCGAATATTTCTGTTCCTATTGATCAGTGTTATTTCATTTATTGTCCTGTGTATTACAATTAATAATGGGAAAACACTGTTTTCTGCTACACCCCTTGGAACAATGCTGCAACACTTCAATATTTAATCAATTATGACTGATAAATATGATGCAGCACAGAGCAATCAGCATCAGATGAATTTGTCCCATCGAGCCAGTGTTTACAAATTAGTGAAAAAAGAAATGGAACCTGGGTCTCATTCAGGTATTAGTTTGTATCGGAACCGCCTTTAAATAGATCAGTACTGAAAAGCCAACACTCATGATGAGAAAAAAATTTAAGTAAAGAGTTGTGCTTTCAAATTCTTTTGGGGGGCAAATTATTTCATCGTTAGTAATAAATAAACTCAGTAAATACAATGATTCTTTCGCATATTATGAGTATTCCTGTCTTTGTTATTTACAGTTGAATACATAAATTATTTTTAAAGCAAATTCAATTATAACCATAATACCAAGAGGACTTAACTGCTTACTAGAAAACATTAGATTTGAAAAAAATAGGTGAGTACATAAAATATATGAAATATTAAAATGTTTGACCCACTGATTTTGAACATTTCAGAACCAAATTATTTGTTTGGAACAGTAATTTTCATTTTACATTTGTATGCTAAAAGGTGAGGCTAAGTAACTTGGAAAATAAATTTTTAAGGTAATTTTTTTTGTTTTTCCCCAGATTGAATGATTAAATTATGGAAATTACTGTGGTTTTCTTTTTAAAAATTTCATATGCTCTTTCATTTTATTTCACCCAAACTAAAGCTTTGGTTTTTTGGTCTTTTTTTTCTTCAATTCTGGTGATGTAACCACTGAATAAAAATAAATAATTTCACTGCTTAATGATGTATATACTATGCTAATAATGTGATTTTGTTTCGTCAAATGACATAATCTTTTTACTGTAACCTCTAGCTCATATTTATAAAATATTATAACTTTCCCTAAAAACCTCTCTTTTTGGCTAAGAATTTGAGGTTATTTCCTTAACTATGCTGAATCAATAGACTTCATGTAGCACACTTGGCAATTTCAAAGAATTCCTGTAACTTACATTCATTTCTTCATGTATGAATTAAAAATTTTGGATATTTCCCATTTCAGTTTTTTGTGTGGGGTTTTGGTTTGGGTTTTTTTGGTTTTGTTTTCTTTGGTTTGGTTTTGTGGGTTCTTTTGTTTGGTTGGTTGTTTATTTAGCTATTGGAGCTAAATAACTGAAAGCAAAAGTAAACATTTCTTAACAGATGGATTAAAATAGTTCTTTCTTTCCCCATTTTTCTTTTCTTGTATGTCAGTATTTCATTTGTTCTGTAGTCCTTCCAGAGTCTTCCCATGTAAAGCTATACTTCATATTAAAGAAATAGAAGCACAGAAAAGCCCTCTCCATAGTGTATTCAATGCCAACCAAAAAAAAAAGGGGGGGGGGGGAAAGCCCTAATTTCTAGATACCTTCATGATCTCAGGCAAAATATTACCTAATTCCCCAAGCAAAAATACTGATGCCTGCATTCCCAGAATCCCAGGTGCAGAAAGAGCTATTAATCTGCTTTAAAAACGTATTCTCTATAGAAAGTATTTTAATGGTCATGTTGGAATGTACATATATTTTTAAGACAAAATCAAGTGCAATACATCAAGTTTTCTGGCAGAAAAGGCATAACAGTGAAGTCAAGGTTTATAGTATTTTTTTGTTTTGAATGGAATCTTGTGGTTTCTGCTAAAACCTTTCAAATATGCCAGAAAAGAATTTGACTTTTAAATGATAACATGCAGAAGAAAAAAACAAACAAACAAAACAAAAACCCCCCAAAAAAAACTTCCTACAAGGAAACAGATCTTTTTGCTAAGTGTAATATCTTCAGTGGGGTATTCAGTATATTCGGTTTCCTAAAGCAATACACTTTACAAAGACCCTCAAGAGGGAGAAGAATGACCAAGATTATATTAAGCTTTGTGCTTGATATATGGGAAGTTACTCCTAGCTGTGAGGAAGAACAACATGTAGAAGTGGCTTTGTTGTTGTTTCATTTGTTACATTGCCAAGATTAGAGTTTACTGAGGGTTATAGTTCAGTTTGCAAACTAAAGTAACGTCTTATTTGATCTAAAATAAGATCATACTCTTATCAGTTCAAAAGAAAATACAAGTCATTTTTATATAACTGTGAAATTGCAAAGAGATTTTAGCCTTTGCAAAGAGTGCTTCTGAAAATAAATTTCTGCTGGTACTGTTTTCTTAGTAGCAATTGACTGAAAAATTGTTGAATCAGTCTCCTTAAGAAAAGTAAGTTTGTACACTATTCCCTGGTTAAAGATGCTTGAATTTCAACTGTACTTAAACTTAAATTGTAATAACTTCCAAATTAATGCACCTAAAATATGCATAAAATTAAATATACTAGTCAGTGAAAGATAAAACTGCAAGGAACTTCAGAGGAACTGACTTAGCAATGATGAAAGTAAGTGTTGATAAAAGCAAAGTATTTGACTGGGGAGGGGGAGATATGAAATGCCACTCATAAAATTCTAAGTAAATCCTATCATCTTCAGGACAGGTTGTTTGTAAATAATTTTTGTTAAATTAAAACCGATCAACCAACAACTGAAACAACTCTAGCAAGTATGTAGAAGTAATAAGAATGTTAGAAAAAAAAAATAAAATATATAAATAAAGTAAAAAGAGATGACATATGGAAAAGAATGAGAAAATTACACAAGTTGAAATTACAGTCTTATTTAGAATATTTCATTCACTGTCTGCAACTTCAATCCATATTCTTCTTGCTGAACTGTAAATATCACTGAGGTGGCTAAATTACGAAAGTAGGCCCCCTTGACTCTACGAAGCATAAACAGGCACCTGCAGAAGGTAATTCATTTTTATTTTTAAATGTGCTGAGTTTCCCTATGGACAGCCTGTGTCTTTTCATTGAATATGAATGCTGAAGTGAATACGGTCCTGAGTTTAGTGAGGTACATAATGTAAAGTTACATTAACCTGTATCCAAATCTGAAATACCAAAGCGGTAGTTCAGAATGAGCCAACTCCATGAGGAAGTTGGGAAGCATGGGGAAAAACCTTGCATCTAAAGGACAAGTGAAAATAATTATATTATTAAAGAGGAAAGTGAGCAAGAGGGTATATGGTAGCTGTACAAGGTAAAATAACACAGGAAATAAGGCGGAACCTTTTGTTCTTCATATTACATAACAGGAACAAGGAAATATTCTGTGTAATTGTAGAACAATAAATTCGAAACTCATTAACAGAAAAAAAAAATCACTAAGTCCATAATTACAGTCCTAGAAATTGGAGGCGAGAACAAAACAGAGCTGTCTCAATGCTCATGGATGCCACATTATTTTGAGTAAATATTAATATCACTGAACTCTCTGTACTGTAAATCTAAATCCTGTCCTTTTACATTTTAAGAACTCTCCAGGCTTACATGCTTACCTAATTTAAGAAAACATCTTTTGCTCATATAGAGCCTAATCATTCCAAATATGTGTAACTTAACCCCTGCTGATTATTTCAGAATTTCTTTTTTAAACCGTATTGTTCACACACTACTGCATTCTATCTCAGAAACTTTCTGACCTTTTAGAAACTTTCTTCATAATGAGAAACTGTCACTGTCTATCTTCTTTTTCCTTTGTTAGATAATTTTCTGGATCATGAATTTTCACATTAAATGTTACTGATGAGCACCACTGCTAGAGCTAAATATGATATGGTCACAAGAATATAAGAAAGGCCACCTTGATTCAAACCAATAACCTAGTTCCATGACAGTGGTAAATACCTGATGTCTAGTAAGGAGTTCAAGAACAGGATAAGTATGCCCCTGGTATTTTTTTTCTTTTCTGGGAAAGAAACTGTATATTTATTTCTGGAATTTTATTTGAATTTTTGTTTTTAAATCCTATTACAATATTGAGCAGCCTGCAGGTTTTGAAGGTGCCCTAGAAGTAGCTAACTGGGACTGATTACTTCTTTCTCCTTAGATTATAGTCTATAGAATAATAATTTCAGTGCTTACTTCCACTGAAATACTTTTGCGTCTCTTCTTTCTCCTCTCTCACAGCCTGCGAACCATTATAAACATCCTCCCATTGATATGACTGAAAATCAAATATGATTTTATGAATAATATCTCATATTAATAACATCAGTTAAAGTATTATACACCTATTTACACATAAAGAAGAAATTTAATCTGACATAATTTATTATGAGAGAAAGAATTATCCAGCAGCTCCCAAAGATGTGGTGCACCCTTGTGTCATCATATTGAATAGTTAGCTAATAGCTGTCAAAACTTAGAAAGGTTTTCCAAATTACTTGTTTACTGTGTGGATTCTTATTATCATACAACAGACAAAATTAATAACCCTTCTCTGCAACTGGGCACCTTATTTTTCAATGTTTCCAAAAGTATGACTTCATAAGAAGCAGAAGTTTAAAGTAATTACTCTGACAAAACTTGTATCCACTGCATAATTTTATTTGCACAGTTTCATGACAGAAATGTTCTAATCAGTTTCTTTCTTGTTTTCACTTTAAATTTATCATGAAGTTATTTTTTTCAATATGTTATTTGCCTCTAAAGAAAGTTCCTGAAAATTCAGTAATAACAACTCTGAGAAATTTGTCAAAGCCAACTGATGCAGTTAATTCTTATATACAATAGTGCCAAATTATTTTACATGTTTAGAAAATATCACTCTTCCTGTTTACACATTCATTTACCAATCTCAGTTTATGGCTGCAGTTTTGTGCAGTGTGGAAGCGCATGCCATGTACATGCTGCACCTCGTGGCCTTTGAAACTTCACTGAGATATGAAGCAAACTAGTTCAGATTCCCTCAATTCAAAGTAGAGAGCCTTTCTATTTCAAAGAATCTCTGACGCTTTTTACACTTGCAGCAAAGGACCATCTTTCCCCATTCCACTAGATTCCCATTCCCATTTTACTACTGTCCAATGGACTACAAAATATGTATTGCATTCCTTTTACATTGACATTTGAAATACTACATGCAGGCTTCTCATTGGTTATAATATCTAGCACAGTTAGGGAAAAGATTTGTTTACTAATCTAATAGATATTTTTTAAACCAGTTTTCAATTTCTCAAGAATTGAAGTTTCAACAATCACTTTTAGAATCATAGAATTATAGCATATTTACGGTTGGAAAGGACTTTAAGATCATCTAGTTCCAACCCCCCTGCCATGAGTAGGGACACCTCACACTAAACCATGTCACCCAAGGCTCTGCCCAACCTGGCCTAAAATTAAATCAAGACCATCTTAATTTCTTTTAAGTCATGATCAGGGCATTCACCTGAAATATATGAGATTTAAGATTATATCTTTGCACTGAATTAGGCAGATTACTGCTACTATCATCAGCTCTGAAGTTTTTCTTTCCTCTGTGGCTTTGACCAGGAATATCATTTTGATCATAGGAAAACTTCCTAAAAAAAGACTCACAAAAATATGTATATTTTGGTTAAATGTGTTTTTCTTCTGTTTGTTTGGGTTTGTTTTGTTGGTTTTTTTTAATAAACTGGAATTACCCACTAAAACTCCACACTCCTCTAATGCATCATTCTTAAATACGTGCAGGTTTTAAAGTATGCATCAACAAAAAATAGGTATTGATTGTTATTTATGTCTTTTTTTGCTTATCAAATTGCCATAATCAAGACATTAAGCCATAAATTGTGTTGGCAGATTTTGTCTGTATCATAATTAATTCAACTAATTGACTCTTTGTTTTGCCTGATATAAGTTCAAAGCAGTTCCTAATTAGTACATGATTACTATTTCACATCAACCAAGGTTCACTGTTTTCTTTATCATAATTTAAATTAAAAAAGGGGGGAAAAAAAGAAATAAAGGCAAAATTTTGCTCTCACAAAACCGCAGCTGCCTTCTATAAATATTTCAAAGGAAAGCTTCTTTATGTGCAGTGACAGAGGAGAGGCTTAGATTGGGAGTTTGACGTTAGAAGGCATCCTGAAGGTGGGAGCTGCTGCTTCAAAGAAGCATCGGATCGAAGAAGCACCCGGAAACCCACTCCCCAAAGGTTACCTGGTGCACTCAAGCCCGAGCAGACTGAAGGGTTACTCCCTCTGCTGGAATAGGCTTGGGATTGCAACAGTCAAGTAAATGTACTCGCATTGCTGAGTTTCCACATACTGGTTAAACCATCCACGTCCACTCCATGGCCTACCGATAGAAACAAGTATTTAATCCATTCACGACAGTGGCTGCTGCCATCTATGCAGACTTCAGCATGTAATTTATGAAGGGCAGGGAGAACAGGAGACACTCTTGTTCACATTGTTTTCAGCTGTTTGTTCATCTTTCCCTCTCAGGTTAAGCTACAGAAAGTTTAAATACATGGGAAAAAATGAGAGCAGTGCACTTCTGTTTCTTTTGGTTTCTTTGTTTTTTTTTTTTTTTGTACTTGATGTCTGAAATTTGTAGTTATAGTTTCTGACACAGTCTTCCCCAAACCTTTATAATGTAGAACACAATGTCAATTAAACTAATAGTGACTTGTGTCTTGAGTCACACAATTCGTGTTGTTCAGGCTGGTGTGAATAGCTGGGCAAAGGATATGTGGTTAAAAATTAAATATCTGAATTTGAAGGGGGAGACAGTCATGTGAGAGCTGAAGTAGTGGAAAGAACCATCATACACAAATAGCATTTTGAGTGTTCCTTGTGTCTCAGTATTTGTGATTTTTTGTGAGTATTGACAGAAGACACATATGAAAAGGAAGGAAGGTAGAGACCAGGAGAACAGAGAAATAGAAAAAGAGTGGAATGCCAAAAGCATGGAAATGTGAACACTACACCCAGAGGGAAAGTCATGGAAGATGTAGCCTGTCACAGATTAAAATGTTTGAGGTCATCTTTGTCTAGTAGCAAGCCCAGAAGAGTCCTAATACAGAGTAGAAGATTTTTTGTTGAAATTGGAACTTGAAGAAGGAGGACTTTTCATACACATGGCATTTTATAGAAGTTCATTGTTTTCTGAGCACAATATGATAAAACGTACTAGGTACCTGGTGCTAAGAACTTTCTCTGTCCCATTCCCTTTTCACTGCTCCTTACACTGAGAGTTCACTGATATAATCCCATATGGAGGGAGTCATCCTTAACTGACATATTAGGTGGGGCTAATGTTTGTCACTTGTACCCTCCCACTCCTACAAGATTAGTTGCTAATCTAATATAAATG